>NW_028322263.1:3370758-3677191 GCF_059928025.1 Delphinapterus leucas | reverse complement strand
TCTCTGTGTGACGTATTTCTCTTAGAATCATCATATTTAAATCCACTCAATTTGCTGCTACAGGCCTGATGACATTGATTTCATTGCTGAGTGATATTCCGTTGTACGTAAGTAGCACAACTCCTTTATCCATTTTTTTCTTTCTGAGATATTTAATTTGTACTGGACTCGAGTTTCTTGTAAACACAGCAGCCCTAAATTTTGTGCTGGCTGTGTCTTGTTGATTTTAATTTTCCTAAGCTATAGGGCTAAAAGTGGAAGTACCCTAGGCTCTGTAGCTTTGTTTTTCAGATGTTTCAGGATACACCATAAACATCTCCAGAGTGTCTGTTGGCAATTTACATCCCGCCCATCAGCATAACAAGGCTCCCTGTTCTCCATGGCCTGTCCTGTGTTTCTGGTTTTTACACTTTTTTCAGATGGCCCTTTTGACGAATGGGAAATGAGACTTCATTGTAGTGCGGATTTCCATTGCTGGAGTGCTTGGTTGGCCAAAAAGGGCATATGCGTTTTTTCCTGAATATATTCAGGAAAAAATGTTTACGCACTTTTGTCCAAGTGCATCAGTGTCAAAGATCTGCCGCTTTTCACATGCTTTAAATGCAATTCCAATCTACCTCCTGAAATATGATTCCTGCAATTCTGCCTCGTTTTCAAGTCCTCTTTGCAGACTTACTTCAATATATTTTTGCCAATAGCTGTCATTTATATCTCTGCAGGTTTGTGAATTACAGTGCCCGTGATTTCCTTTCTTAACTCGTTTCCTTGAAAGCTGGCCACAGAACCGCAGGTTTGCTTTAGGCCATAATCAGGGTCCGACACGGCACTCTGAGCCTTTGGTTAATTCCTCTTCCTGGTGGGAAATTAGAGTTAAATGTGCCCCTCCGGACACCTGCCTCACTCCCAGCCCCTTGGTTATGTGTGTCCTGTAGTTTGAGGCCACATGTGCTGGGTTCCTCACCTTTGGCTGATGTGGCCCCACTGGTGTGAGGACACTCCTGCCTGGTTCCCATCCCCTTGGTGATGTGGACCCTCCGGTGAGAGTCTGATCCTGGCTGGGTTCCTCACACTTCTGAGAGGTGGGCCCTCTTCTCTGAGGTCACTCCTGCCTGGCTGGCCCACCCCGCCTTGACGACGTCGGCTCTCTCGTGGGAGTTGGTGCCTGCTGCGAGTCTCCTCCCCTTGGTAATGAGGGCCGTCTGGCGTCAGGCCCTAACTCCTGGCCTCCCAAAATTTTCTGATGTGCGCCCTGTGGTGCGAGTACACTCCTGCCAGGTTCCCAACACCATGGGAATGTGGGCCTTCTGCTCTGAGGTCCCAACGGTGGGTTGCTCAGTTTCATGATGAGGGCCCTCTGGTGTGAGTTCACTCCGGCCTGGATCCCATAGCCTCGCTGCTCCTGGCCACCTGCGGGGAGGTTACAACTGCGGGATTCCTCACCTTTTTTCTTCTATGGGCCCTCTGTTTTGAGACTCCTCCTGCCTGCCTCACTCCCAGCCCCTTGGTGATGTGTGTCCTCTGGTTTGAGGCCACGTGTGCTGGGTCCCTCACCTTTCGATGATGTGGCCCCACTGGTGTGAGGACACTCTTGCCTGGTTCCTATCCCCTTGAAGATGTGGGCTCTCTGGTGAGAGTCTGATCCTGGCTGGGTTCCTCACCCTTCTGTGAGGTGGGCCCTCTGCTGTGAGGTCACTCCTGCCTGGCTGGCACACCCCGCCTGGGCAACATCGGCCCTCTTGTGGCAGTTGGAGCATGCTGGGAGCCTCCTCCCCTCGGTGATGAGGGCCCTCTTGCGTCAGGCCCTAACTGCTGGGTACCCACATTTTCTGATACGTGCTAAGTGGTGCGAGGACACTCCTGCGAGGTTCCCATCCCCATGGGGATGTGGGCCTTCTGCTCTGAGGTCCCAATGGCTGGGTTGCTCACAGTTTCATGATGTGGGCCCTCTGCTGTGAGTTCACTGCAGCCTGGATCACATAGACTCGGTGCTCTGGGCCGCCTGCTGGGAGGTTCCCACTGCAGGATTCCTCACCTTTTTTATTCTATTGGCCCTGTGTTGTGAGGCTACTCATGCCTGCCTCAATCCGAGCCCCTTGGAGATGTGGGTCCTCTGGTTTAGGCCTCATGTGCTGGTTTCCTCACCTTTCTATGATGTGGTCACCCTGGTGTGAAGACAGTCCTGCCTGGTTCTGATCCCCTTGGTGATGTGGGCCCTCTGGTGAGAGTCTTATCCTGGCTGGGTTCCTCACCCTTCTGTGAGGTAGGCCCTCTGCTGTGAGGTCACTCCTGCCTGGCTGTCACACGTCACCTTGTCGACATGGGCCCTCAGTTGGGAGTTGGTGCCTGCTTGGAGTCTCCTCCCCTTGGTAATGAGGGCCCTCTGGCGTCAGACCCTAACTTCTGGGCTCCCAAAATTCTCTGATGTGTGCCCTGAGGTGCGAGTACACTTATGCCATGTTCCCAACCACATAGGAATGTGGGCCTTCTGCTCTGAGGTCCCAAAGCCTGGGTTGCTCACAGTTTCATGATGAGGGCCCTCTGTTTTGAGTTCAGTCAGGTCTGGATCCCATAGCCTCGCTGCTCCTGGCCGCCTGCTGGGAGGTTCCAACTGCGGGATTCCTCACCTTTTTTCTTCTATGGGCCCTCTGTTTTGAGACTCCTCCTGCCTGCCTCACTCCCAGCCCCTTGGTGATGTGTGTCCTCTGGTTTGAGGCCACGTGTGCTGGGTCACTCACATTTCGTTGATGAGGTCCCACTGGTGTGAGGACACTCCAGCCTGGTTCCCATTCTCTTGGTGATGTGGGCCCTCTGGTGAGAGTCTGATCCTCCTTGGGTTCCTCACACTTTTGTGAGGTGGGCCCTCTGCTCTGAGGTCACTCTTGCCTGGCTGGCACACCCCGCATTGGCGACGGCGGCCCACTGGTAGCAGTTGGAGCCTGCTGGGAGCCTCCTCTCCTCGGTGATGAGAGCCCTCTGGTGTCAGGCCCTAACTGCTGGGCTCCCCACATTTTCTGATGTGTGCCCACTGGTGCGATGACACTCCTACTTGGTTCCCTTCCCCATGGGGATGTGGGCCTTGTGCTCTGAGGTCACAACGGCTGGTTTGCTCACAGTTTCATGATGAGGGCCCTCTGTTGTGAGTTCATCACTGCCTGGATCCCATAGCCTCGGTGCTCTGGGCCGCCTGCTGGGATGTTCCAACTGCTGGATTCCTCACCTTTTTTATACAATGGGCCATGTGTTGTGAGGTTAATCCTGCCTGCCTCGCTCCAAGACCCATGGTGATGTGGGTCCTCTGGTTTGAGGCCACATTTTCTTGTTACCTCAACTTTTGATGATATGGCCCCACGGGTGTGATGACACTCCTGCCTGGTTCACAGCCCCTTGCTGATGTGGGCACTCTGGTGAGAGTCTGATCCTGGCTGGGTTCCTTACCCTTCTGTGAGGTGGGCCCTCTGATGTGAGGTCACTCCTGCCTGGCTGGCTCACGTCGCCTTGATGATGTGGGCCCTCTGTTGGCCACTAAAGCATTCTGGGAGCCTCCTACCCTCTTTAATGAGGGCCCTGGAAAAAACGCATATGCACATTTTGACCAAGTGCATCATTGTCCAGGATCTGCCTCTTCTCCTATGCTTTCAGAGCACTTCCCGTCTACGTCCTGAAATCATATTCCAGGAATACTGCCCCGCTTTCAAGTCCTCCTCGCAGCCTTACTTCAATATATTTTTGTATGATACCTGTCATTAATAACTCTGCAGGTTTGTTAAATACAGTGTCCCTGAGCTCCTTTCTTCAACATGCTTTCTTGTGAGCTGGCCGCAAAACCGCAGGATTGCTTCAGGCCGTAATCTGGTTTCGGCACGGCACGCTGAGCCTTTGGTAAATTCCTCTTTCTGGTGAGAAATGAGCATTCAATTTGCCCGTGGAGACACCTACAGCTAGTCTCTCATTGGTTCTCCCTATTCCTGTTCATCTTGTGCAGAAATTGCAAACTGTGCCAAACAGGAGGTTAAAGGCACTGACTCTCCAAGTGGGTAGAGGGTTAGTAAAGCATCTGGAATGGTGAACCCGAGTACCAGGGAACGAAACCTGAGAGCCATTTAAAATGGTTTCCCAGTCTCACAGTGGACAATACTCTGGGTTTCCCATGCATGTTTTAGCTGAAGGAAGAATTCCTTAAACCTGGAGATTATTGACCCATGGAATGGGTACCATGCAGTATGACTAAAAAGGGTCTGAATTTGCTCACCGAACCTCACCAATGCTATCAGTTCGAAGTGTCCAGCCTTATGCCTCACCCAGCTCTGGGTGTAGATGTGGTAAATCCAGGTTTCATCACAAGCCCTGAATCAATTATTTAAGAATTGCTGTCTCTTTCACTGTCATTGTGTTTTGTTTTTGTAATTTAGTTTGATAATGGGATTTATCGGATTTTCACTGCTGCGTTCATGCCGCTGTACAAACGCTTGATTCTCCTACAGAGAAATATAAATCCACGGGTTTTAAGATTCTTACTAGTCAGGTATATTCCTAGGCGTTGAATATGTGGTGTTGAGTCCATGTCGTTGAACAAGGAGTAGGTCTTGACTATTACATATTTGGCTTATGGAACGGTATCTGTGCTATTTTCAATCTCTGGTTTTATGCAGCACCCCAACTCACCTTTGCCCTTAAGCAAGCATAAGTTGGTTTTCTAAATTTGAGTCCCTGTTCTGTTTTGTAGTTCAGTTCATGTGTAGCCAAGTTTACATTCCGTGTATTAGTGATATCTTATGATGTTTCATTTTCTGTGTGACTTATTTCACTTAGAATCACTGTAGCTGAATCCACTCATTATGCCGTGATGGGCCTGATGACATAGATTTCATTGCTGAGTGATATTCCATTGTACGTACGAACCACAACTTCTTTATCCATTTTTCACATTCTGGGATATTTAACTTGTACCGTAGATGAGGTTCTTGTAAACAGAGCCGTCCGAAAATTTGGGGTGGCTGTGTGTTTTTGATTTTAATTTCCCTAAGCTATAGGACCATAACTGGAAGTGCCGTAGGCTCCGTTGCTTTGTTTTTTAGGTGTTTCAGGAAACACCATACACTTCTCCAGGGTGGCTGTTGGCAATTTACATCCCGCCCATCAGCATAACAAGGCTCCCTGTTCTCCATGGCCTGTGCTGTCTTTCTGGATTTTACACTTTTTTTAGATGGCCCTTTTGACCAGGGGGCTGTGAGACTTCATTGTAGTGCATAATTCTTTAACATGCTTGCATGGTTGGCCAAAAAGGGCGTATGCGTTTTTTCCTGAATATATTCAGGAAAAAACGCATACGCCCTTTTTGGCCAAGTGCATCATTGTCGACGTTCTGCCTCTTTTCCTATGCTTTAAATGCAATTCCAGTCTACCCCCTGAAATCGTTTTCTTGCAATTCTGCCCACTTACAAGTCCTCTTCGCAGCCTTCCTTCAATATATTTTTGGACGATAGCTGTCATTTATAACTCTGCAGGTTTGTGAATTACAGTACCCCTGAGCTCTTTTCTTCAACTCGCTTTCTTGTGAGCTGGCCGCAAACACACATGATTGCTTCAGGCCCTAATCTGGTTCCAGCACGGCATGCTGAGCCTTTGGTGAATTCCTCTTCCTGGGGGGAAATGAGCGTTAAATTTGCCTGTGCAGACACCTCCAGCTAGTCTCTCATTGATTCCCCCTATTCCTGTTCATCTTGCGCAGATATTGCAAACTGTGCCAAACAGGAGGTTAAAGGCACTGAGTCTCCAAGTGGGGAGAGTGTTAGTAAAGGGTCTGGAATGGTGAACCCGAGTAAAAGGGGACGAAAACTGAGATGCATTTGAAAACGTTTCCCGGTCACATGGTACACCATACTTGGGTTTTCCATGCATGTTTTAGCTGAAGGAAGAATCCCTCAAACCTGGAGAGTTGGGACCCATGGAATGGGTATCATGCAGTATGACTTCAAAGGGTCTGCACTTGCTCATCGAACCTCACCAATGCTATCAGCCCGAAGTGTCCAACCTTATGTCTCACTCAGCTCTGGGTGTAGATGTGGTAAATCCAGGTTGCATCACAAGCCCTGAATGAATTATTTAAAAATTGCTCTCTATTTCACTGTCATTGTGTTTTGTTTCTGTAATTCATTTTGATAATGGGATTTATCGGATTTTCTCTGCTGCATTCTTGCAGCTGTACACACGCTTGATTCTCTTATGGAGACATATAAATCCATGGGTTTGAAGATTCTGATCAGTCAGGTGTATTCCTAGGCTTTGAATACGGGGTGTTTAGTCCATTTCGTTGAGCAAGGGGTAGGTCTTGAGTATTATATATTTGGCTTATGGAAAGGTATCTGTGCTAATTTCTATCTCTGGTTTTATGCAGCACCCCAACTCACATTTCCCCTTAAGCAAGCATAAGTTGGTTTTCTAAATTTGAGACCCTGTTCTGTTTTGTAATTCAGTTCATGTGTAGCCAAGTTTACATTCCTTGTATTAGTGATATCTTATGATGTTTCATTTTCTGTGTGACTTATTTCACTTAGAATCATCGTACCTGAATCCACTCATTATGCCGCAATGGGCCTGATGACATAGATTTCATTGGTGAGTGATATTCCATTGTACGTACGTACCACAATTTCTTTATCCATTTTTCGCTTTCTTGGATATTTAACTTGTACCGTAGACGAGGTTCTTGTAAACAGAGCCGTCCAAAACTTTGGGGTGGCTGTGTGTTTTTGATTTTAATTTCACTAAGCTATAGGACCATAAGTGGAAGTGCTGTAGGCTCCGTTGCTTGGTTTTTTAGCTGTTTGAGGAAACACCATACACTTCTCCAGAGTGGCTGTTGGCAAATTACATCCCGCCCATCAGCATAACTAGGCTCCCTCTTCTCCATGGTCTGTGCTGCCTTTCTGGATTTTACACTTTTTTCAGATGGCCCTTTTGACCGGGGGGCAGTGAGACTTCATTGTAGTGCAGATTTCCTTTACACGCTTGCTTGGTTGTCCAAAAAGGGCGTATGCGTTTTTTCCTGAATATATTCAGGAAAAAACGCATACGCCCTTTTTGGCCAAGTGCATCATTGTCGTCGTTCTGCCTCTTTTCCTATGCTTTAAATGCAATTCCAGCCTACCCCCTGAAATCGTTTTCCTGAAATTCTGCCCCACTTTCAAGTCCTCTTCGCAGCCTTCCTTCAATATATTTTTAGACCATAGCTGTCATTTATGACTCTGCAGGTTTGTGAATTACAGTGCCCCTGAGCTCCTTTCTTCAACTCGCTTTCTTGTGAACTGGCCGCAAACCCACAGGAATGCTTCAGGCCCTAATCTGGTTCCGGCACGGCATGCTGAGCCTTTGGTTAATTCCTCTTCCTGGTGGGAAATGAGCGTTAAATTTGCCCGTGCAGACACCTTCACACGAGTCGTCATGGTGCCCCTTTGCCCCGGTTATCTCTATGGAGGTTGGAGTTGGAGGGCCTCCTCACTCAAGGTCAGTGTGCCCACGGAGCCAACCCTGCAACTTCAGGGCATGTTTGGTGGTTAGGATCACCACGTGGGGTCCTTTTACCTTAGGAGGGAGGTGGCCTTTTGGGCTGCTGATTTCCAGGTTTTCAGATACTGCCAGTATCTTGGCCAGATGTGGCGGTGGGCCAAGCCCCTTGGTGACCGTAGTTTATCCTACCTGGATCGCATTCTTGCATTGTTCCATTTCAAGTGGTCCCAGGTTTTGCACTAATACTCCAATGGCGATTCACCGTTCACCAGGAATATAAAGGTAAAGGGTTTAGCTAAATTAGGGAGTTCCTGTGCAAGGGTCTGAATTGACTGCTCTTTCCATTCTTGAAAGGCCACTTCTGCATTCTATTCAAAAGGATCATCACCTTTTCCTTTCAGTGTTTCATATAGAGGCCGAGCTAGTAGACTGTAGTTAGGGATCCAGAAGCAGCAAACCCTGGCCTCCCCAGGAACCCCTAAGCTGTCTTCTAGTTTTAGAAATGGGTAAGGCTGTAAATTGTTTCTTCCCTTTCCTGGGATGGGCTTCTCCGACCTTCTGTGAGAATGAAGCCCAGGCAGGTCACCGTAGTCTGTGATATTTGAGCTTTTTCTTGGACAACTTGTATCCTTTATTGGCTTCGTAGTTCAGAGGTCTCCTTAGTAGGGCTGGCGATCAGAATGTCGTCTGCATATTGAAGGAGTGTTTCCTTTTCCAGAGGTAGAACTTTTAGGTCTTTAGCTGAGCTTTCCCCAAAGATGGTGTGGGAATTTTTGAACCCTTGGGGCAACACGGCCCGGAAGTATTGTTTTAGTTGTATGTTGAGTCCTGCCACTCACAAGCCAAAATTTCTTGTGACTCTGGGACTAATAGAATACAAAAGAAGGCATCATTGAAGACTAATACAGAATACCATGTCCTGGTGGTTGGTAGAATGACCAGCAGGGTGTAGGGTTTAGGAACTACTGGAGGTATATCCTCAGTGGCTTAACTGACTGTCCTGACATCCTTTACCAGGAATCCAGCAGCCCATGGGGCTCTCGAGGTCAGGCCAATCCCAGGATATGGAGCTCACCTGGGCAGGTACCCCACCCCAGCCCACGGGGCTCTCATGTTCAGGACCCTCCCAGGATATGGTGTTCCCTGGGCAGGTCCCCCTGCAGCCCATGGGGCTCTCGTGTTCAGGCCCCTCCCAGGATACAGAGCTACCCTTGCAGGTACCATGGCAGGGCTGGGAACACAGGAACCGTGCATATCGCCCTAATTGCAGAGCACTCCCAGCTCACCTGTCACTCAGATCTGACACAGAGCACCTCAGAGCAGGACTTGAACTAACAAACAGCAGCTCCGACAGGTCTGTGACCCTGGGCATCACTCTGTGTGGCCTCCCTCCACCTGGTCTTCCAGAGACTTCCACTGCACCCGGGGCACCAGGCCTCTGTCTCCACCCACCAGCCACCCCTCCTCTCCCTGACTCCTGGGTTCCTCTCATTAGGAGAGGGTTTTCTTGAAGTTGTCTCCCACTCATGGGCCAGATAATATAATTAGAAAACAAGCCAGAGCTGCAGCCCCTTGTCTATCCTGACTCTCAGGAGCCCACACCTGTTCCTTGGACCTGGCCGATTCAGCAAGTTCCAGTTTCTGCAACTGTGAGCCCCTGAGGGGTGATTATTGGCTGGCCTGGGAAGCCCGACCGTGCCGGCCAGCCCTCCCCAGGTGTGCCTGGGTTCAGATCAATATAAACACCGCTCCAGGCAGCAAGAGCCCCTGCAGCTGTGCCTGACGCCATTTTCTCTGCCCTGTCAGCAGTCTTGGGGCTGGACTGGTGGGAGGGAGTGAGAGGCCACGGCTTTGTGGGTGGCCCAGTGTGAGTGGGGCTCTGCTGGACTTTCTGCAGCAGTTGCCAAGATGCCACCTGCTAAAGAAGAGGATGTGTCACCCATACCTGCCGCTGGAATTTCTCCCTGGGCAGAGGTGAGTGAGGAAGAAAGCAGTGGGGGCCGGGACAGCAGGGGTATCTCAGGCAGGGAAATGGAAAGCTTCCAGAAGAGCACCCAGGGCCAGGACCACCCTGGCTGGCCTGCAGGCACCAAGTCGGCTGGCATGCTGTCGCTCATGTGGCTCCATGGCCCTTCCTCTAGGCTTTCAAGTCCTTGTACATATTCAGGTGTTTTACCTGGGAAGGGTGGGAACATTTCAGCAGCAGCTGGCCTGGGGCTCAGCCCACGTTTACTCACAGATGCCTCGGCACGGTCCCCCAGCTTTGCAATGAGGACGCTTGTTGCGTGGGGCCTGCTGGCTGAATGGGAGATGATTCCCCACCACTGACCATCTTCAGAATTGCTTACAACTGGAGCAAGTGCCCTGATACGGTTTTCCTCTGTGTAACTGGTGGGTTCTGTTTTTTTTTCTTTTTTTCGTTTTTGGTTCAAGGTAGATTTTATTCCTCTTTTTTGTATTTACAGATATAAGCATGGAAATAATTTATTCATATAAATACATGTATGTGAAGGGAAGAATATTTTCTCTGTTTTACTTTTTGTAATTTGAATTTTATTTTATTTTTTTATACAGCAGGTTCTTTTTGGTTATCTCTTTTATACATATAAATGTATATATGCCAATCCCAATCTCTCAACTCCTCCCACCACCACCCCCCAACAGCTTTCCCCCCTTGGTGTCCATACGTTTGTTGTCTACATCTGTTGCTCTATTTCTGCCTTGCAAAACGGTTCATCTGTAAAATTTGTCTAGGTTCCACATATAGGCATTAATATACAAGATTTGTTTTTCTATTTCTGACTTACTTCACTCTGTATGACAGTCTCTAGATCCATCAACGTCTCTACAAATGACCCAATTTCATTCCTTTTTATGGCTTAGTAATATTCCATTTATATATGTACCACTTCTTTATGCATTCATCTGTCTGTGGGCATTTAGGTTGCTTCCATTACCTGGATATTGTAAATAGTGATGCAATGAACATTGCGGTGAATGTCTCTTTTTGATTTATGGTTTTGTCTGGGTATATGCCCAGTAGTGGGATTGCTGTATCATATGGTAATTCTATTCTTAATTTTATAAGAAACTCCATAATGTTCTCCACAGTGACTGTATCAATTTACATTCCCAACAATAGTGGAAGAGGGTTCCTTATCTCCACACCCTTTCCAGCATTTGTTGTTTGTAGATTTTCTGATGATGCCCATTCTAACATGTGTGAGGTGATACACCATGGATGAGTCTATTTCGTTGAGCAAAGAGTAGGTCTTGTCTAGTACATATTTGGCTTATGGAACGGTATGTGTGCTAATTTCAATCTCTGGTTTTATACAGCACCCCAACTCAACATTCCCCTTAAGCAAGCATAAGTTTTTATCTAAATGTGAGACTCTGTTCGGTTTTGTATTTCAGTTTATGTGTAACCAAGTTTACACTCCCTCTATTAGTGATATCTTATGATACTTATCTTTCTCTGTGTGACGTATTTCTCTTAGAATCATCATATTTAAATCCACTCAATTTGCTGCTACAGGCCTGATGACATTGATTTCATTGCTGAGTGATATTCCGTTGTACGTAAGTAGCACAACTCCTTTATCCATTTTTTTCTTTCTGAGATATTTAATTTGTACTGGACTCGAGTTTCTTGTAAACACAGCAGCCCTAAATTTTGTGCTGGCTGTGTCTTGTTGATTTTAATTTTCCTAAGCTATAGGGCTAAAAGTGGAAGTACCCTAGGCTCTGTAGCTTTGTTTTTCAGATGTTTCAGGATACACCATAAACATCTCCAGAGTGTCTGTTGGCAATTTACATCCCGCCCATCAGCATAACAAGGCTCCCTGTTCTCCATGGCCTGTCCTGTGTTTCTGGTTTTTACACTTTTTTCAGATGGCCCTTTTGACGAATGGGAAATGAGACTTCATTGTAGTGCGGATTTCCATTGCTGGAGTGCTTGGTTGGCCAAAAAGGGCATATGCGTTTTTTCCTGAATATATTCAGGAAAAAATGTTTACGCACTTTTGTCCAAGTGCATCAGTGTCAAAGATCTGCCGCTTTTCACATGCTTTAAATGCAATTCCAATCTACCTCCTGAAATATGATTCCTGCAATTCTGCCTCGTTTTCAAGTCCTCTTTGCAGACTTACTTCAATATATTTTTGCCAATAGCTGTCATTTATATCTCTGCAGTTTTGTGAACTACAGTGCCCGTGCTTTCCTTTCTTAACTCGTTTCCTTGAAAGCTGGCCACAGAACCGCAGGTTTGCTTTAGGCCATAATCAGGGTCCGACACGGCACTCTGAGCCTTTGGTTAATTCCTCTTCCTGGTGGGAAATTAGAGTTAAATGTGCCCCTCCGGACACCTGCCTCACTCCCAGCCCCTTGGTTATGTGTGTCCTGTAGTTTGAGGCCACATGTGCTGGGTTCCTCACCTTTGGCTGATGTGGCCCCACTGGTGTGAGGACACTCCTGCCTGGTTCCCATCCCCTTGGTGATGTGGACCCTCCGGTGAGAGTCTGATCCTGGCTGGGTTCCTCACACTTCTGAGAGGTGGGCCCTCTTCTCTGAGGTCACTCCTGCCTGGCTGGCCCACCCCGCCTTGATGACGTCGGCTCTCTCGTGGGAGTTGGTGCCTGCTGCGAGTCTCCTCCCCTTGGTAATGAGGGCCCTCTGGCGTCAGGCCCTAACTCCTGGCCTCCCAAAATTTTCTGATGTGCGCCCTGTGGTGCGAGTACACTCCTGCCAGGTTCCCAACACCATGGGAATGTGGGCCTTCTGCTCTGAGGTCCCAACGATGGGTTGCTCAGTTTCATGATGAGGGCCCTCTGGTGTGAGTTCACTCCGGCCTGGATCCCATAGCCTCGCTGCTCCTGGCCACCTGCGGGGAGGTTACAACTGCGGGATTCCTCACCTTTTTTCTTCTATGGGCCCTCTGTTTTGAGACTCCTCCTGCCTGCCTCACTCCCAGCCCCTTGGTGATGTGTGTCCTCTGGTTTGAGGCCACGTGTGCTGGGTCCCTCACCTTTCGATGATGTGGCCTCACTGGTGTGAGGACACTCTTGCCTGGTTCCTATCCCCTTGAAGATGTGGGCTCTCTGGTGAGAGTCTGATCCTGGCTGGGTTCCTCACCCTTCTGTGAGGTGGGCCCTCTGCTGTGAGGTCACTCCTGCCTGGCTGGCACACCCCGCCTGGGCAACATCGGCCCTCTTGTGGCAGTTGGAGCATGCTGGGAGCCTCCTCCCCTCGGTGATGAGGGCCCTCTTGCGTCAGGCCCTAACTGCTGGGTACCCACATTTTCTGATACGTGCTAAGTGGTGCGAGGACACTCCTGCGAGGTTCCCATCCCCATGGGGATGTGGGCCTTCTGCTCTGAGGTCCCAATGGCTGGGTTGCTCACAGTTTCATGATGTGGGCCCTCTGCTGTGAGTTCACTGCAGCCTGGATCACATAGACTCGGTGCTCTGGGCCGCCTGCTGGGAGGTTCCCACTGCAGGATTCCTCACCTTTTTTATTCTATTGGCCCTGTGTTGTGAGGCTACTCATGCCTGCCTCAATCCGAGCCCCTTGGAGATGTGGGTCCTCTGGTTTAGGCCTCATGTGCTGGTTTCCTCACCTTTCTATGATGTGGTCACCCTGGTGTGAAGACAGTCCTGCCTGGTTCTGATCCCCTTGGTGATGTGGGCCCTCTGGTGAGAGTCTTATCCTGGCTGGGTTCCTCACCCTTCTGTGAGGTAGGCCCTCTGCTGTGAGGTCACTCCTGCCTGGCTGTCACACGTCACCTTGTCGACATGGGCCCTCAGTTGGGAGTTGGTGCCTGCTTGGAGTCTCCTCCCCTTGGTAATGAGGGCCCTCTGGCGTCAGACCCTAACTTCTGGGCTCCCAAAATTCTCTGATGTGTGCCCTGAGGTGCGAGTACACTTATGCCATGTTCCCAACCACATAGGAATGTGGGCCTTCTGCTCTGAGGTCCCAAAGCCTGGGTTGCTCACAGTTTCATGATGAGGGCCCTCTGTTTTGAGTTCAGTCAGGTCTGGATCCCATAGCCTCGCTGCTCCTGGCCGCCTGCTGGGAGGTTCCAACTGCGGGATTCCTCACCTTTTTTCTTCTATGGGCCCTCTGTTTTGAGACTCCTCCTGCCTGCCTCACTCCCAGCCCCTTGGTGATGTGTGTCCTCTGGTTTGAGGCCACGTGTGCTGGGTCACTCACATTTCGTTGATGAGGTCCCACTGGTGTGAGGACACTCCAGCCTGGTTCCCATTCTCTTGGTGATGTGGGCCCTCTGGTGAGAGTCTGATCCTCCTTGGGTTCCTCACACTTTTGTGAGGTGGGCCCTCTGCTCTGAGGTCACTCTTGCCTGGCTGGCACACCCCGCATTGGCGACGGCGGCCCACTGGTAGCAGTTGGAGCCTGCTGGGAGCCTCCTCTCCTCGGTGATGAGAGCCCTCTGGTGTCAGGCCCTAACTGCTGGGCTCCCCACATTTTCTGATGTGTGCCCACTGGTGCGATGACACTCCTACTTGGTTCCCTTCCCCATGGGGATGTGGGCCTTGTGCTCTGAGGTCACAACGGCTGGTTTGCTCACAGTTTCATGATGAGGGCCCTCTGTTGTGAGTTCATCACTGCCTGGATCCCATAGCCTCGGTGCTCTGGGCCGCCTGCTGGGATGTTCCAACTGCTGGATTCCTCACCTTTTTTATACAATGGGCCATGTGTTGTGAGGTTAATCCTGCCTGCCTCGCTCCAAGACCCATGGTGATGTGGGTCCTCTGGTTTGAGGCCACATTTTCTTGTTACCTCAACTTTTGATGATATGGCCCCACGGGTGTGATGACACTCCTGCCTGGTTCACAGCCCCTTGCTGATGTGGGCACTCTGGTGAGAGTCTGATCCTGGCTGGGTTCCTTACCCTTCTGTGAGGTGGGCCCTCTGATGTGAGGTCACTCCTGCCTGGCTGGCTCACGTCGCCTTGATGATGTGGGCCCTCTGTTGGCCACTAAAGCATTCTGGGAGCCTCCTACCCTCTTTAATGAGGGCCCTGGAAAAAACGTATATGCACATTTTGACCAAGTGCATCATTGTCCAGGATCTGCCTCTTCTCCTATGCTTTCAGAGCACTTCCCGTGTACGTCCTGAAATCATATTCCAGGAATACTGCCCCGCTTTCAAGTCCTCCTCGCAGCCTTACTTCAATATATTTTTGTATGATACCTGTCATTAATAACTCTGCAGGTTTGTTAAATACAGTGTCCCTGAGCTCCTTTCTTCAACATGCTTTCTTGTGAGCTGGCCGCAAAACCGCAGGATTGCTTCAGGCCGTAATCTGGTTTCGGCACGGCACGCTGAGCCTTTGGTAAATTCCTCTTTCTGGTGAGAAATGAGCATTCAATTTGCCCGTGGAGACACCTACAGCTAGTCTCTCATTGGTTCTCCCTATTCCTGTTCATCTTGTGCAGAAATTGCAAACTGTGCCAAACAGGAGGTTAAAGGCACTGACTCTCCAAGTGGGTAGAGGGTTAGTAAAGCATCTGGAATGGTGAACCCGAGTACCAGGGAACGAAACCTGAGAGCCATTTAAAATGGTTTCCCAGTCTCACAGTGGACAATACTCTGGGTTTCCCATGCATGTTTTAGCTGAAGGAAGAATTCCTTAAACCTGGAGATTATTGACCCATGGAATGGGTACCATGCAGTATGACTAAAAAGGGTCTGAATTTGCTCACCGAACCTCACCAATGCTATCAGTTCGAAGTGTCCAGCCTTATGCCTCACCCAGCTCTGGGTGTAGATGTGGTAAATCCAGGTTTCATCACAAGCCCTGAATCAATTATTTAAGAATTGCTGTCTCTTTCACTGTCATTGTGTTTTGTTTTTGTAATTTAGTTTGATAATGGGATTTATCGGATTTTCACTGCTGCGTTCATGCCGCTGTACAAACGCTTGATTCTCCTACAGAGAAATATAAATCCACGGGTTTTAAGATTCTTACTAGTCAGGTATATTCCTAGGCGTTGAATATGTGGTGTTGAGTCCATGTCGTTGAACAAGGAGTAGGTCTTGACTATTACATATTTGGCTTATGGAACGGTATCTGTGCTATTTTCAATCTCTGGTTTTATGCAGCACCCCAACTCACCTTTGCCCTTAAGCAAGCATAAGTTGGTTTTCTAAATTTGAGTCCCTGTTCTGTTTTGTAATTCAGTTCATGTGTAGCCAAGTTTACATTCCGTGTATTAGTGATATCTTATGATGTTTCATTTTCTGTGTGACTTATTTCACTTAGAATCACTGTAGCTGAATCCACTCATTATGCCGTGATGGGCCTGATGACATAGATTTCATTGCTGAGTGATATTCCATTGTACGTACGAACCACAACTTCTTTATCCATTTTTCACATTCTGGGATATTTAACTTGTACCGTAGATGAGGTTCTTGTAAACAGAGCCGTCCGAAAATTTGGGGTGGCTGTGTGTTTTTGATTTTAATTTCCCTAAGCTATAGGACCATAACTGGAAGTGCCGTAGGCTCCGTTGCTTTGTTTTTTAGGTGTTTCAGGAAACACCATACACTTCTCCAGGGTGGCTGTTGGCAATTTACATCCCGCCCATCAGCATAACAAGGCTCCCTGTTCTCCATGGCCTGTGCTGTCTTTCTGGATTTTACACTTTTTTTAGATGGCCCTTTTGACCAGGGGGCTGTGAGACTTCATTGTAGTGCATAATTCTTTAACATGCTTGCATGGTTGGCCAAAAAGGGCGTATGCGTTTTTTCCTGAATATATTCAGGAAAAAACGCATACGCCCTTTTTGGCCAAGTGCATCATTGTCGACGTTCTGCCTCTTTTCCTATGCTTTAAATGCAATTCCAGTCTACCCCCTGAAATCGTTTTCTTGCAATTCTGCCCACTTACAAGTCCTCTTCGCAGCCTTCCTTCAATATATTTTTGGACGATAGCTGTCATTTATAACTCTGCAGGTTTGTGAATTACAGTGCCCCTGAGCTCCTTTCTTCAACTCGCTTTCTTGTGAGCTGGCCGCAAACACACATGATTGCTTCAGGCCCTAATCTGGTTCCGGCACGGCATGCTGAGCCTTTGGTGAATTCCTCTTCCTGGTGGGAAATGAGCGTTAAATTTGCCTGTGCAGACACCTCCAGCTAGTCTCTCATTGATTCCCCCTATTCCTGTTCATCTTGCGCAGATATTGCAAACTGTGCCAAACAGGAGGTTAAAGGCACTGAGTCTCCAAGTGGGGAGAGTGTTAGTAAAGGGTCTGGAATGGTGAACCCGAGTAAAAGGGGACGAAAACTGAGATGCATTTGAAAACGTTTCCCGGTCACATGGTGCACCATACTTGGGTTTTCCATGCATGTTTTAGCTGAAGGAAGAATCCCTCAAACCTGGAGAGTTGGGACCCATGGAATGGGTACCATGCAGTATGACTTCAAAGGGTCTGCACTTGCTCATCGAACCTCACCAATGCTATCAGCCCGAAGTGTCCAACCTTATGTCTCACTCAGCTCTGGGTGTAGATGTGGTAAATCCAGGTTGCATCACAAGCCCTGAATGAATTATTTAAAAATTGCTCTCTATTTCACTGTCATTGTGTTTTGTTTCTGTAATTCATTTTGATAATGGGATTTATCGGATTTTCTCTGCTGCATTCTTGCAGCTGTACACACGCTTGATTCTCTTATGGAGACATATAAATCCATGGGTTTGAAGATTCTGATCAGTCAGGTGTATTCCTAGGCTTTGAATACGGGGTGTTTAGTCCATTTCGTTGAGCAAGGGGTAGGTCTTGAGTATTATATATTTGGCTTATGGAAAGGTATCTGTGCTAATTTCTATCTCTGGTTTTATGCAGCACCCCAACTCACATTTCCCCTTAAGCAAGCATAAGTTGGTTTTCTAAATTTGAGACCCTGTTCTGTTTTGTAATTCAGTTCATGTGTAGCCAAGTTTACATTCCTTGTATTAGTGATACCTTATGATGTTTCATTTTCTGTGTGACTTATTTCACTTAGAATCATCGTACCTGAATCCACTCATTATGCCGCAATGGGCCTGATGACATAGATTTCATTGGTGAGTGATATTCCATTGTACGTACGTACCACAATTTCTTTATCCATTTTTCGCTTTCTTGGATATTTAACTTGTACCGTAGACGAGGTTCTTGTAAACAGAGCCGTCCAAAACTTTGGGGTGGCTGTGTGTTTTTGATTTTAATTTCCCTAAGCTATAGGACCATAAGTTGAAGTGCCATAGGCTGTGTTGCTTTGTTTCCTACGTGTTTCTGGAAACACCATACACTTCTCCAGAGTGGTTGTTGGCAATTTACATCCCGCCCATCAGCATGACAAGGCTCCCTCTTCTCCATGGTCTGTGCTGCCTTTCTGGATTTTACACTTTTTTCAGATGGCCCTTTTGACCGGGGGGCAGTGAGACTTCATTGTAGTGCAGATTTCCTTTACACGCTTGCTTGGTTGTCCAAAAAGGGCGTATGCGTTTTTTCCTGAATATATTCAGGAAAAAACGCATACGCCCTTTTTGGCCAAGTGCATCATTGTCGTCGTTCTGCCTCTTTTCCTATGCTTTAAATGCAATTCCAGTCTACCCCCTGAAATCGTTTTCCTGAAATTCTGCCCCACTTTCAAGTCCTCTTCGCAGCCTTCCTTCAATATATTTTTAGACCATAGCTGTCATTTATAACTCTGCAGGTTTGTGAATTACAGTGCCCCTGAGCTCCTTTCTTCAACTCGCTTTCTTGTGAGCTGGCCGCAAACCCGCAGGAATGCTTCAGGCCCTAATCTGGTTCCGGCACGGCATGCTGAGCCTTTGGTTAATTCCTCTTCCTGGTGGGAAATGAGCGTTAAATTTGCCCGTGCAGACACCTTCACACGAGTCGTCATGGTGCCCCTTTGCCCCGGTTATCTCTATGGAGGTTGGAGTTGGAGGGCCTCCTCACTCAAGGTCAGTGTGCCCACGGAGCCAACCCTGCAACTTCAGGGCATGTTTGGTGGTTAGGATCACCACGTGGGGTCCTTTCACCTTAGGAGGGAGGTGGCCTTTTGGGCTGCTGATTTCCAGGTTTTCGGATACTGCCAGTATCTTGGCCAGATGTGGCGGTGGGCCAAGCCCCTTGGTGACCGTAGTTTATCCTACCTGGATCGCATTCTTGCATTGTTCCATTTCAAGTGGTCCCAGGTTTTGCACTAATACTCCAATGGCGATTCACCGTTCACCAGGAATGTAAAGGTCAAAGGGTTTAGCTAAATTAGGGAGTTCCTGTTCAAGGGTCTGAATTGACTGCTCTTTCCATTCTTGAAAGGCCACTTCTGCATTCTATTCAAAAGGATCATCACCTTTTCCTTTCAGTGTTTCATATAGAGGCCGAGCTAGTAGACTGTAGTTAGGGATCCAGAAGCAGCAAACCCTGGCCTCCCCAGGAACCCCTAAGCTGTCTTCTAGTTTTAGAAATGGGTAAGGCTGTAAATTGTTTCTTCCCTTTCCTGGGATGGGCTTCTCCGACCTTCTGTGAGAATGAAGCCCAGGCAGGTCACCGTAGTCTGTGATATTTGAGCTTTTTCTTGGACAACTTGTATCCTTTATTGGCTTGGTAGTTCAGAGGTCTCCTTAGTAGGGCTGGCGATCAGAATGTCGTCTGCATATTGAATGAGTGTTTCCTTTTCCAGAGGTAGAACTTTTAGGTCTTTAGCTGAGCTTTCCCCAAAGATGGTGTGGGAATTTTTGAACCCTTGGGGCAACACGGCCCGGAAGTATTGTTTTAGTTGTATGTTGAGTCCTGCCACTCACAAGCCAAAATTTCTTGTGACTCTGGGACTAATAGAATACAAAAGAAGGCATCATTGAAGACTAATACAGAATACCATGTCCTGGTGGTTGGTAGAATGACCAGCAGGGTGTAGGGTTTAGGAACTACTGGAGGTATATCCTCAGTGGCTTAACTGACTGTCCTGACATCCTTTACCAGGAATCCAGCAGCCCATGGGGCTCTCGAGGTCAGGCCAATCCCAGGATATGGAGCTCACCTGGGCAGGTACCCCAACCCAGCCCACGGGGCTCTCATGTTCAGGACCCTCCCAGGATATGGTGTTCCCTGGGCAGGTCCCCCTGCAGCCCATGGGGCTCTCGTGGTCAGGCCCCTCCCAGGATACAGAGCTACCCTTGCAGGTACCATGGCAGGGCTGGGAACACAGGAACCGTGCATATCGCCCTCATTGCAGAGCACTCCCAGCTCACCTGTCACTCAGATCTGACACAGAGCACCTCAGAGCAGGACTTGAACTAACAAACAGCAGCTCCGACAGGTCTGTGACCCTGGGCATCACTCTGTGTGGCCTCCCTCCACCTGGTCTTCCAGAGACTTCCACTGCACCCGGGGCACCAGGCCTCTGTCTCCACCCACCAGCCACCCCTCCTCTCCCTGACTCCTGGGTTCCTCTCATTAGGAGAGGGTTTTCTTGAAGTTGTCTCCCACTCATGGGCCAGATAATATAATTAGAAAACAAGCCAGAGCTGCAGCCCCTTGTCTATCCTGACTCTCAGGAGCCCACACCTGTTCCTTGGACCTGGCCGATTCAGCAAGTTCCAGTTTCTGCAACTGTGAGCCCCTGAGGGGTGATTATTGGCTGGCCTGGGAAGCCTGACCGTGCCGGCCAGCCCTCCCCAGGTGTGCCTGGGTTCAGATCAATATAAACACCGCTCCAGGCAGCAAGAGCCCCTGCAGCTGTGCCTGACGCCATTTTCTCTGCCCTGTCAGCAGTCTTGGGGCTGGACTGGTGGGAGGGAGTGAGAGGCCACGGCTTTGTGGGTGGCCCAGTGTGAGTGGGGCTCTGCTGGACTTTCTGCAGCAGTTGCCAAGATGCCACCTGCTAAAGAAGAGGATGTGTCACCCATACCTGCCGCTGGAATTTCTCCCTGGGCAGAGGTGAGTGAGGAAGAAAGCAGTGGGGGCCGGGACAGCAGGGGTATCTCAGGCAGGGAAATGGAAAGCTTCCAGAAGAGCACCCAGGGCCAGGACCACCCTGGCTGGCCTGCAGGCACCAAGTCGGCTGGCATGCTGTCGCTCATGTGGCTCCATGGCCCTTCCTCTAGGCTTTCAAGTCCTTGTACATATTCAGGTGTTTTACCTGGGAAGGGTGGGAACATTTCAGCAGCAGCTGGCCTGGGGCTCAGCCCACGTTTACTCACAGATGCCTCGGCACGGTCCCCCAGCTTTGCAATGAGGACGCTTGTTGCGTGGGGCCTGCTGGCTGAATGGGAGATGATTCCCCACCACTGACCAACTTCAGAATTGCTTACAACTGGAGCAAGTGCCCTGATACGGTTTTCCTCTGTGTAACTGGTGGGTTCTGTTTTTTTTTCTTTTTTTCGTTTTTGGTTCAAGGTAGATTTTATTCCTCTTTTTTGTATTTACAGATATAAGCATGGAAATAATTTATTCATATAAATACATGTATGTGAAGGGAAGAATATTTTCTCTGTTTTACTTTTTGTAATTTGAATTTTATTTTATTTTTTTATACAGCAGGTTCTTTTTGGTTATCTCTTTTATACATATAAATGTATATATGCCAATCCCAATCTCTCAACTCCTCCCACCACCACCCCCCAACAGCTTTCCCCCCTTGGTGTCCATACGTTTGTTGTCTACATCTGTTGCTCTATTTCTGCCTTGCAAAACGGTTCATCTGTAAAATTTGTCTAGGTTCCACATATAGGCATTAATATACAAGATTTGTTTTTCTATTTCTGACTTACTTCACTCTGTATGACAGTCTCTAGATCCATCAACGTCTCTACAAATGACCCAATTTCATTCCTTTTTATGGCTTAGTAATATTCCATTTTATATATGTACCACTTCTTTATGCATTCGTCTGTCTGTGGGCATTTAGGTTGCTTCCATTACCTGGATATTGTAAATAGTGATGCAATGAACATTGCGGTGAATGTCTCTTTTTGATTTATGGTTTTGTCTGGGTATATGCCCAGTAGTGGGATTGCTGTATCATATGGTAATTCTATTCTTAATTTTATAAGAAACTCCATAATGTTCTCCACAGTGACTGTATCAATTTACATTCCCAACAATAGTGGAAGAGGGTTCCTTATCTCCACACCCTTTCCAGCATTTGTTGTTTGTAGATTTTCTGATGATGCCCATTCTAACATGTGTGAGGTGATACACCATGGATGAGTCTATTTCGTTGAGCAAAGAGTAGGTCTTGTCTAGTACATATTTGGCTTATGGAACGGTATGTGTGCTAATTTCAATCTCTGGTTTTATACAGCACCCCAACTCAACATTCCCCTTAAGCAAGCATAAGTTTTTATCTAAATGTGAGACTCTGTTCGGTTTTGTATTTCAGTTTATGTGTAACCAAGTTTACACTCCCTCTATTAGTGATATCTTATGATACTTATCTTTCTCTGTGTGACGTATTTCTCTTAGAATCATCATATTTAAATCCACTCAATTTGCTGCTACAGGCCTGATGACATTGATTTCATTGCTGAGTGATATTCCGTTGTACGTAAGTAGCACAACTCCTTTATCCATTTTTTTCTTTCTGAGATATTTAATTTGTACTGGACTCGAGTTTCTTGTAAACACAGCAGCCCTAAATTTTGTGCTGGCTGTGTCTTGTTGATTTTAATTTTCCTAAGCTATAGGGCTAAAAGTGGAAGTACCCTAGGCTCTGTAGCTTTGTTTTTCAGATGTTTCAGGATACACCATAAACATCTCCAGAGTGTCTGTTGGCAATTTACATCCCGCCCATCAGCATAACAAGGCTCCCTGTTCTCCATGGCCTGTCCTGTGTTTCTGGTTTTTACACTTTTTTCAGATGGCCCTTTTGACGAATGGGAAATGAGACTTCATTGTAGTGCGGATTTCCATTGCTGGAGTGCTTGGTTGGCCAAAAAGGGCATATGCGTTTTTTCCTGAATATATTCAGGAAAAAATGTTTACGCACTTTTGTCCAAGTGCATCAGTGTCAAAGATCTGCCGCTTTTCACATGCTTTAAATGCAATTCCAATCTACCTCCTGAAATATGATTCCTGCAATTCTGCCTCGTTTTCAAGTCCTCTTTGCAGACTTACTTCAATATATTTTTGCCAATAGCTGTCATTTATATCTCTGCAGTTTTGTGAACTACAGTGCCCGTGATTTCCTTTCTTAACTCGTTTCCTTGAAAGCTGGCCACAGAACCGCAGGTTTGCTTTAGGCCATAATCAGGGTCCGACACGGCACTCTGAGCCTTTGGTTCATTCCTCTTCCTGGTGGGAAATTAGAGTTAAATGTGCCCCTCCGGACACCTGCCTCACTCCCAGCCCCTTGGTTATGTGTGTCCTGTAGTTTGAGGCCACATGTGCTGGGTTCCTCACCTTTGGCTGATGTGGCCCCACTGGTGTGAGGACACTCCTGCCTGGTTCCCATCCCCTTGGTGATGTGGACCCTCCGGTGAGAGTCTGATCCTGGCTGGGTTCCTCACACTTCTGAGAGGTGGGCCCTCTTCTCTGAGGTCACTCCTGCCTGGCTGGCCCACCCCGCCTTGACGACGTCGGCTCTCTCGTGGGAGTTGGTGCCTGCTGCGAGTCTCCTCCCCTTGGTAATGAGGGCCCTCTGGCGTCAGGCCCTAACTCCTGGCCTCCCAAAATTTTCTGATGTGCGCCCTGTGGTGCGAGTACACTCCTGCCAGGTTCCCAACACCATGGGAATGTGGGCCTTCTGCTCTGAGGTCCCAACGATGGGTTGCTCAGTTTCATGATGAGGGCCCTCTGGTGTGAGTTCACTCCGGCCTGGATCCCATAGCCTCGCTGCTCCTGGCCACCTGCGGGGAGGTTACAACTGCGGGATTCCTCACCTTTTTTCTTCTATGGGCCCTCTGTTTTGAGACTCCTCCTGCCTGCCTCACTCCCAGCCCCTTGGTGATGTGTGTCCTCTGGTTTGAGGTCACGTGTGCTGGGTCCCTCACCTTTCGATGATGTGGCCCCACTGGTGTGAGGACACTCTTGCCTGGTTCCTATCCCCTTGAAGATGTGGGCTCTCTGGTGAGAGTCTGATCCTGGCTGGGTTCCTCACCCTTCTGTGAGGTGGGCCCTCTGCTGTGAGGTCACTCCTGCCTGGCTGGCACACCCCGCCTGGGCAACATCGGCCCTCTTGTGGCAGTTGGAGCATGCTGGGAGCCTCCTCCCCTCGGTGATGAGGGCCCTCTTGCGTCAGGCCCTAACTGCTGGGTACCCACATTTTCTGATACGTGCTAAGTGGTGCGAGGACACTCCTGCGAGGTTCCCATCCCCATGGGGATGTGGGCCTTCTGCTCTGAGGTCCCAATGGCTGGGTTGCTCACAGTTTCATGATGTGGGCCCTCTGCTGTGAGTTCACTGCAGCCTGGATCACATAGACTCGGTGCTCTGGGCCGCCTGCTGGGAGGTTCCCACTGCAGGATTCCTCACCTTTTTTATTCTATTGGCCCTGTGTTGTGAGGCTACTCATGCCTGCCTCAATCCGAGCCCCTTGGAGATGTGGGTCCTCTGGTTTAGGCCTCATGTGCTGGTTTCCTCACCTTTCTATGATGTGGTCACCCTGGTGTGAAGACAGTCCTGCCTGGTTCTGATCCCCTTGGTGATGTGGGCCCTCTGGTGAGAGTCTTATCCTGGCTGGGTTCCTCACCCTTCTGTGAGGTAGGCCCTCTGCTGTGAGGTCACTCCTGCCTGGCTGTCACACGTCACCTTGTCGACATGGGCCCTCAGTTGGGAGTTGGTGCCTGCTTGGAGTCTCCTCCCCTTGGTAATGAGGGCCCTCTGGCGTCAGACCCTAACTTCTGGGCTCCCAAAATTCTCTGATGTGTGCCCTGAGGTGCGAGTACACTTATGCCATGTTCCCAACCACATAGGAATGTGGGCCTTCTGCTCTGAGGTCCCAAAGCCTGGGTTGCTCACAGTTTCATGATGAGGGCCCTCTGTTTTGAGTTCAGTCAGGTCTGGATCCCATAGCCTCGCTGCTCCTGGCCGCCTGCTGGGAGGTTCCAACTGCGGGATTCCTCACCTTTTTTCTTCTATGGGCCCTCTGTTTTGAGACTCCTCCTGCCTGCCTCACTCCCAGCCCCTTGGTGATGTGTGTCCTCTGGTTTGAGGCCACGTGTGCTGGGTCACTCACATTTCGTTGATGAGGTCCCACTGGTGTGAGGACACTCCAGCCTGGTTCCCATTCTCTTGGTGATGTGGGCCCTCTGGTGAGAGTCTGATCCTCCTTGGGTTCCTCACACTTTTGTGAGGTGGGCCCTCTGCTCTGAGGTCACTCTTGCCTGGCTGGCACACCCCGCATTGGCGACGGCGGCCCACTGGTAGCAGTTGGAGCCTGCTGGGAGCCTCCTCTCCTCGGTGATGAGAGCCCTCTGGTGTCAGGCCCTAACTGCTGGGCTCCCCACATTTTCTGATGTGTGCCCACTGGTGCGATGACACTCCTACTTGGTTCCCTTCCCCATGGGGATGTGGGCCTTGTGCTCTGAGGTCACAACGGCTGGTTTGCTCACAGTTTCATGATGAGGGCCCTCTGTTGTGAGTTCATCACTGCCTGGATCCCATAGCCTCGGTGCTCTGGGCCGCCTGCTGGGATGTTCCAACTGCTGGATTCCTCACCTTTTTTATACAATGGGCCATGTGTTGTGAGGTTAATCCTGCCTGCCTCGCTCCAAGACCCATGGTGATGTGGGTCCTCTGGTTTGAGGCCACATTTTCTTGTTACCTCAACTTTTGATGATATGGCCCCACGGGTGTGATGACACTCCTGCCTGGTTCACAGCCCCTTGCTGATGTGGGCACTCTGGTGAGAGTCTGATCCTGGCTGGGTTCCTTACCCTTCTGTGAGGTGGGCCCTCTGATGTGAGGTCACTCCTGCCTGGCTGGCTCACGTCGCCTTGATGATGTGGGCCCTCTGTTGGCCACTAAAGCATTCTGGGAGCCTCCTACCCTCTTTAATGAGGGCCCTGGAAAAAACGTATATGCACATTTTGACCAAGTGCATCATTGTCCAGGATCTGCCTCTTCTCCTATGCTTTCAGAGCACTTCCCGTGTACGTCCTGAAATCATATTCCAGGAATACTGCCCCGCTTTCAAGTCCTCCTCGCAGCCTTACTTCAATATATTTTTGTATGATACCTGTCATTAATAACTCTGCAGGTTTGTTAAATACAGTGTCCCTGAGCTCCTTTCTTCAACATGCTTTCTTGTGAGCTGGCCGCAAAACCGCAGGATTGCTTCAGGCTGTAATCTGGTTTCGGCACGGCACGCTGAGCCTTTGGTAAATTCCTCTTTCTGGTGAGAAATGAGCATTCAATTTGCCCGTGGAGACACCTACAGCTAGTCTCTCATTGGTTCTCCCTATTCCTGTTCATCTTGTGCAGAAATTGCAAACTGTGCCAAACAGGAGGTTAAAGGCACTGACTCTCCAAGTGGGTAGAGGGTTAGTAAAGCATCTGGAATGGTGAACCCGAGTACCAGGGAACGAAACCTGAGAGCCATTTAAAATGGTTTCCCAGTCTCACAGTGGACAATAATCTGGGTTTCCCATGCATGTTTTAGCTGAAGGAAGAATTCCTTAAACCTGGAGATTATTGACCCATGGAATGGGTACCATGCAGTATGACTAAAAAGGGTCTGAATTTGCTCACCGAACCTCACCAATGCTATCAGTTCGAAGTGTCCAGCCTTATGCCTCACCCAGCTCTGGGTGTAGATGTGGTAAATCCAGGTTTCATCACAAGCCCTGAATCAATTATTTAAGAATTGCTGTCTCTTTCACTGTCATTGTGTTTTGTTTTTGTAATTTAGTTTGATAATGGGATTTATCGGATTTTCACTGCTGCGTTCATGCCGCTGTACAAACGCTTGATTCTCCTACAGAGAAATATAAATCCACGGGTTTTAAGATTCTTACTAGTCAGGTATATTCCTAGGCGTTGAATATGTGGTGTTGAGTCCATGTCGTTGAACAAGGAGTAGGTCTTGACTATTACATATTTGGCTTATGGAACGGTATCTGTGCTATTTTCAATCTCTGGTTTTATGCAGCACCCCAACTCACCTTTGCCCTTAAGCAAGCATAAGTTGGTTTTCTAAATTTGAGTCCCTGTTCTGTTTTGTAATTCAGTTCATGTGTAGCCAAGTTTACATTCCGTGTATTAGTGATATCTTATGATGTTTCATTTTCTGTGTGACTTATTTCACTTAGAATCACTGTAGCTGAATCCACTCATTATGCCGTGATGGGCCTGATGACATAGATTTCATTGCTGAGTGATATTCCATTGTACGTACGAACCACAACTTCTTTATCCATTTTTCACATTCTGGGATATTTAACTTGTACCGTAGATGAGGTTCTTGTAAACAGAGCCGTCCGAAAATTTGGGGTGGCTGTGTGTTTTTGATTTTAATTTCCCTAAGCTATAGGACCATAACTGGAAGTGCCGTAGGCTCCGTTGCTTTGTTTTTTAGGTGTTTCAGGAAACACCATACACTTCTCCAGGGTGGCTGTTGGCAATTTACATCCCGCCCATCAGCATAACAAGGCTCCCTGTTCTCCATGGCCTGTGCTGTCTTTCTGGATTTTAAACTTTTTTTAGATGGCCCTTTTGACCAGGGGGCTGTGAGACTTCATTGTAGTGCATAATTCTTTAACATGCTTGCACGGTTGGCCAAAAAGGGCGTATGCGTTTTTTCCTGAATATATTCAGGAAAAAACGCATACGCCCTTTTTGGCCAAGTGCATCATTGTCGACGTTCTGCCTCTTTTCCTATGCTTTAAATGCAATTCCAGTCTACCCCCTGAAATCGTTTTCTTGCAATTCTGCCCACTTACAAGTCCTCTTCGCAGCCTTCCTTCAATATATTTTTGGACGATAGCTGTCATTTATAACTCTGCAGGTTTGTGAATTACAGTGCCCCTGAGCTCCTTTCTTCAACTCGCTTTCTTGTGAGCTGGCCGCAAACACACATGATTGCTTCAGGCCCTAATCTGGTTCCGGCACGGCATGCTGAGCCTTTGGTGAATTCCTCTTCCTGGTGGGAAATGAGCGTTAAATTTGCCTGTGCAGACACCTCCAGCTAGTCTCTCATTGATTCCCCCTATTCCTGTTCATCTTGCGCAGATATTGCAAACTGTGCCAAACAGGAGGTTAAAGGCACTGAGTCTCCAAGTGGGGAGAGTGTTAGTAAAGGGTCTGGAATGGTGAACCCGAGTAAAAGGGGACGAAAACTGAGATGCATTTGAAAACGTTTCCCGGTCACATGGTGCACCATACTTGGGTTTTCCATGCATGTTTTAGCTGAAGGAAGAATCCCTCAAACCTGGAGAGTTGGGACCCATGGAATGGGTACCATGCAGTATGACTTCAAAGGGTCTGCACTTGCTCATCGAACCTCACCAATGCTATCAGCCCGAAGTGTCCAACCTTATGTCTCACTCAGCTCTGGGTGTAGATGTGGTAAATCCAGGTTGCATCACAAGCCCTGAATGAATTATTTAAAAATTGCTCTCTATTTCACTGTCATTGTGTTTTGTTTCTGTAATTCATTTTGATAATGGGATTTATCGGATTTTCTCTGCTGCATTCTTGCAGCTGTACACACGCTTGATTCTCTTATGGAGACATATAAATCCATGGGTTTGAAGATTCTGATCAGTCAGGTGTATTCCTAGGCTTTGAATACGGGGTGTTTAGTCCATTTCGTTGAGCAAGGGGTAGGTCTTGAGTATTATATATTTGGCTTATGGAAAGGTATCTGTGCTAATTTCTATCTCTGGTTTTATGCAGCACCCCAACTCACATTTCCCCTTAAGCAAGCATAAGTTGGTTTTCTAAATTTGAGACCCTGTTCTGTTTTGTAATTCAGTTCATGTGTAGCCAAGTTTACATTCCTTGTATTAGTGATATCTTATGATGTTTCATTTTCTGTGTGACTTATTTCACTTAGAATCATCGTACCTGAATCCACTCATTATGCCGCAATGGGCCTGATGACATAGATTTCATTGGTGAGTGATATTCCATTGTACGTACGTACCACAATTTCTTTATCCATTTTTCGCTTTCTTGGATATTTAACTTGTACCGTAGACGAGGTTCTTGTAAACAGAGCCGTCCAAAACTTTGGGGTGGCTGTGTGTTTTTGATTTTAATTTCCCTAAGCTATAGGACCATAAGTGGAAGTGCCATAGGCTGTGTTGCTTTGTTTCCTACGTGTTTCTGGAAACACCATACACTTCTCCAGAGTGGTTGTTGGCAATTTACATCCCGCCCATCAGCATGACAAGGCTCCCTCTTCTCCATGGTCTGTGCTGCCTTTCTGGATTTTACACTTTTTTCAGATGGCCCTTTTGACCGGGGGGCAGTGAGACTTCATTGTAGTGCAGATTTCCTTTACACGCTTGCTTGGTTGTCCAAAAAGGGCGTATGCGTTTTTTCCTGAATATATTCAGGAAAAAACGCATACGCCCTTTTTGGCCAAGTGCATCATTGTCGTCGTTCTGCCTCTTTTCCTATGCTTTAAATGCAATTCCAGTCTACCCCCTGAAATCGTTTTCCTGAAATTCTGCCCCACTTTCAAGTCCTCTTCGCAGCCTTCCTTCAATATATTTTTAGACCATAGCTGTCATTTATAACTCTGCAGGTTTGTGAATTACAGTGCCCCTGAGCTCCTTTCTTCAACTCGCTTTCTTGTGAGCTGGCCGCAAACCCGCAGGAATGCTTCAGGCCCTAATCTGGTTCCGGCACGGCATGCTGAGCCTTTGGTTAATTCCTCTTCCTGGTGGGAAATGAGCGTTAAATTTGCCCGTGCAGACACCTTCACACGAGTCGTCATGGTGCCCCTTTGCCCCGGTTATCTCTATGGAGGTTGGAGTTGGAGGGCCTCCTCACTCAAGGTCAGTGTGCCCACGGAGCCAACCCTGCAACTTCAGGGCATGTTTGGTGGTTAGGATCACCACGTGGGGTCCTTTCACCTTAGGAGGGAGGTGGCCTTTTGGGCTGCTGATTTCCAGGTTTTCGGATACTGCCAGTATCTTGGCCAGATGTGGCGGTGGGCCAAGCCCCTTGGTGACCGTAGTTTATCCTACCTGGATCGCATTCTTGCATTGTTCCATTTCAAGTGGTCCCAGGTTTTGCACTAATACTCCAATGGCGATTCACCGTTCACCAGGAATGTAAAGGTCAAAGGGTTTAGCTAAATTAGGGAGTTCCTGTTCAAGGGTCTGAATTGACTGCTCTTTCCATTCTTGAAAGGCCACTTCTGCATTCTATTCAAAAGGATCATCACCTTTTCCTTTCAGTGTTTCATATAGAGGCCGAGCTAGTAGACTGTAGTTAGGGATCCAGAAGCAGCAAACCCTGGCCTCCCCAGGAACCCCTAAGCTGTCTTCTAGTTTTAGAAATGGGTAAGGCTGTAAATTGTTTCTTCCCTTTCCTGGGATGGGCTTCTCCGACCTTCTGTGAGAATGAAGCCCAGGCAGGTCACCGTAGTCTGTGATATTTGAGCTTTTTCTTGGACAACTTGTATCCTTTATTGGCTTGGTAGTTCAGAGGTCTCCTTAGTAGGGCTGGCGATCAGAATGTCGTCTGCATATTGAATGAGTGTTTCCTTTTCCAGAGGTAGAACTTTTAGGTCTTTAGCTGAGCTTTCCCCAAAGATGGTGTGGGAATTTTTGAACCCTTGGGGCAACACGGCCCGGAAGTATTGTTTTAGTTGTATGTTGAGTCCTGCCACTCACAAGCCAAAATTTCTTGTGACTCTGGGACTAATAGAATACAAAAGAAGGCATCATTGAAGACTAATACAGAATACCATGTCCTGGTGGTTGGTAGAATGACCAGCAGGGTGTAGGGTTTAGGAACTACTGGAGGTATATCCTCAGTGGCTTAACTGACTGTCCTGACATCCTTTACCAGGAATCCAGCAGCCCATGGGGCTCTCGAGGTCAGGCCAATCCCAGGATATGGAGCTCACCTGGGCAGGTACCCCAACCCAGCCCACGGGGCTCTCATGTTCAGGACCCTCCCAGGATATGGTGTTCCCTGGGCAGGTCCCCCTGCAGCCCATGGGGCTCTCGTGGTCAGGCCCCTCCCAGGATACAGAGCTACCCTTGCAGGTACCATGGCAGGGCTGGGAACACAGGAACCGTGCATATCGCCCTCATTGCAGAGCACTCCCAGCTCACCTGTCACTCAGATCTGACACAGAGCACCTCAGAGCAGGACTTGAACTAACAAACAGCAGCTCCGACAGGTCTGTGACCCTGGGCATCACTCTGTGTGGCCTCCCTCCACCTGGTCTTCCAGAGACTTCCACTGCACCCGGGGCACCAGGCCTCTGTCTCCACCCACCAGCCACCCCTCCTCTCCCTGACTCCTGGGTTCCTCTCATTAGGAGAGGGTTTTCTTGAAGTTGTCTCCCACTCATGGGCCAGATAATATAATTAGAAAACAAGCCAGAGCTGCAGCCCCTTGTCTATCCTGACTCTCAGGAGCCCACACCTGTTCCTTGGACCTGGCCGATTCAGCAAGTTCCAGTTTCTGCAACTGTGAGCCCCTGAGGGGTGATTATTGGCTGGCCTGGGAAGCCTGACCGTGCCGGCCAGCCCTCCCCAGGTGTGCCTGGGTTCAGATCAATATAAACACCGCTCCAGGCAGCAAGAGCCCCTGCAGCTGTGCCTGACGCCATTTTCTCTGCCCTGTCAGCAGTCTTGGGGCTGGACTGGTGGGAGGGAGTGAGAGGCCACGGCTTTGTGGGTGGCCCAGTGTGAGTGGGGCTCTGCTGGACTTTCTGCAGCAGTTGCCAAGATGCCACCTGCTAAAGAAGAGGATGTGTCACCCATACCTGCCGCTGGAATTTCTCCCTGGGCAGAGGTGAGTGAGGAAGAAAGCAGTGGGGGCCGGGACAGCAGGGGTATCTCAGGCAGGGAAATGGAAAGCTTCCAGAAGAGCACCCAGGGCCAGGACCACCCTGGCTGGCCTGCAGGCACCAAGTCGGCTGGCATGCTGTCGCTCATGTGGCTCCATGGCCCTTCCTCTAGGCTTTCAAGTCCTTGTACATATTCAGGTGTTTTACCTGGGAAGGGTGGGAACATTTCAGCAGCAGCTGGCCTGGGGCTCAGCCCACGTTTACTCACAGATGCCTCGGCACGGTCCCCCAGCTTTGCAATGAGGACGCTTGTTGCGTGGGGCCTGCTGGCTGAATGGGAGATGATTCCCCACCACTGACCAACTTCAGAATTGCTTACAACTGGAGCAAGTGCCCTGATACGGTTTTCCTCTGTGTAACTGGTGGGTTCTGTTTTTTTTTCTTTTTTTCGTTTTTGGTTCAAGGTAGATTTTATTCCTCTTTTTTGTATTTACAGATATAAGCATGGAAATAATTTATTCATATAAATACATGTATGTGAAGGGAAGAATATTTTCTCTGTTTTACTTTTTGTAATTTGAATTTTATTTTATTTTTTTATACAGCAGGTTCTTTTTGGTTATCTCTTTTATACATATAAATGTATATATGCCAATCCCAATCTCTCAACTCCTCCCACCACCACCCCCCAACAGCTTTCCCCCCTTGGTGTCCATACGTTTGTTGTCTACATCTGTTGCTCTATTTCTGCCTTGCAAAACGGTTCATCTGTAAAATTTGTCTAGGTTCCACATATAGGCATTAATATACAAGATTTGTTTTTCTATTTCTGACTTACTTCACTCTGTATGACAGTCTCTAGATCCATCAACGTCTCTACAAATGACCCAATTTCATTCCTTTTTATGGCTTAGTAATATTCCATTTTATATATGTACCACTTCTTTATGCATTCGTCTGTCTGTGGGCATTTAGGTTGCTTCCATTACCTGGATATTGTAAATAGTGATGCAATGAACATTGCGGTGAATGTCTCTTTTTGATTTATGGTTTTGTCTGGGTATATGCCCAGTAGTGGGATTGCTGTATCATATGGTAATTCTATTCTTAATTTTATAAGAAACTCCATAATGTTCTCCACAGTGACTGTATCAATTTACATTCCCAACAATAGTGGAAGAGGGTTCCTTATCTCCACACCCTTTCCAGCATTTGTTGTTTGTAGATTTTCTGATGATGCCCATTCTAACATGTGTGAGGTGATACACCATGGATGAGTCTATTTCGTTGAGCAAAGAGTAGGTCTTGTCTAGTACATATTTGGCTTATGGAACGGTATGTGTGCTAATTTCAATCTCTGGTTTTATACAGCACCCCAACTCAACATTCCCCTTAAGCAAGCATAAGTTTTTATCTAAATGTGAGACTCTGTTCGGTTTTGTATTTCAGTTTATGTGTAGCCAAGTTTACACTCCCTCTATTAGTGATATCTTATGATACTTATCTTTCTCTGTGTGACGTATTTCTCTTAGAATCATCATATTTAAATCCACTCAATTTGCTGCTACAGGCCTGATGACATTGATTTCATTGCTGAGTGATATTCCGTTGTACGTAAGTAGCACAACTCCTTTATCCATTTTTTTCTTTCTGGGATATTTAATTTGTACTGGACTCGAGTTTCTTGTAAACACAGCAGCCCTAAATTTTGTGCTGGCTGTGTCTTGTTGATTTTAATTTTCCTAAGCTATAGGGCTAAAAGTGGAAGTACCCTAGGCTCTGTAGCTTTGTTTTTCAGATGTTTCAGGATACACCATAAACATCTCCAGAGTGTCTGTTGGCAATTTACATCCCGCCCATCAGCATAACAAGGCTCCCTGTTCTCCATGGCCTGTCCTGTGTTTCTGGTTTTTACACTTTTTTCAGATGGCCCTTTTGACGAATGGGAAATGAGACTTCATTGTAGTGCGGATTTCCATTGCTGGAGTGCTTGGTTGGCCAAAAAGGGCATATGCGTTTTTTCCTGAATATATTCAGGAAAAAATGTTTACGCACTTTTGTCCAAGTGCATCAGTGTCAAAGATCTGCCGCTTTTCACATGCTTTAAATGCAATTCCAATCTACCTCCTGAAATATGATTCCTGCAATTCTGCCTCGTTTTCAAGTCCTCTTTGCAGACTTACTTCAATATATTTTTGCCAATAGCTGTCATTTATAACTCTGCAGGTTTGTGAATTACAGTGCCCGTGATTTCCTTTCTTAACACGTTTCCTTGAAAGCTGGCCACAGAACCGCAGGTTAGCTTTAGGCCATAATCAGGGTCTGGCACGGCACTCTGAGCCTTTGGTTAATTCCTCTTCCTGGTGGGAAATTTGAGTTAACTGTGCCCCTCCGGACACCTGCCTCACTCCCAGCCCCTTGGTGATGTGTGTCCTGTAGTTTGAGGCCACATGTGCTGGGTTCCTCACCTTTGGCTGATGTGGCCCCACTGGTGTGAGGACACTCCTGCCTGGTTCCCATCCCCTTGGTGATGTGGGCCATCCGGTGAGAGTCTGATCCTGGTTGTGTTCCTTACACTTCTGTGAGGTGGGCCCTCTGCTGTGAGGTCACTCCTGCCTGGCTGGCACACCCCGCCTTGGCGAAGTCGGCCCTCTGGTGGGATTTGGTGCCTGCTGGGTGTCTCCTCCCCTCGGTAATGAGGGCCGTCTGGCGTCAGGCCCTAATTCCTGGGCTCCCAATATTTTCTGATATGCACCCTGTGGTTCGAGTACACTCCTGCCAGGTTCCCAACACCATGGGAATGTGGGCCTTCTGCTCTGAGGTCCCAGCCATGGGTTGCTCAGTTTCATGATGAGGGCCCTCTGCTGTGAGTTCTCTCCGGCCTGGATCCCATAGCCTCGCTGCTCCTGGCCACCTGCTGGGAGGTTCCAACTGCGGGATTCCTCACCTTTTTTCTTCTATGGGCCCTCTGTTTTGAGACTCCTCCTGCCTGCCTCAGTCCCAGTCCCTTGGTGATGTGTGTCCTCTGGTGTGAGGCCACGTGTGCTGGGTCCCTCGCCTTTCGATGATGTGGCCCCACTGGTGTGAGGACACTCCTGCCTGCTTCCTCTCCCCTTGATGATGTGGGCCCTCTGGTGAGAGTCTGATCCTGGCTGGGTTCCTCACCCTTCTGTGAGGTGGGCCCTCTGCTGTGAGGTCACTCCTGCCTGGCTGGCACACCCCACCTGGGCAACATCGGCCCACTTGTGGCACTTGGAGCCTGCTGGGAGCCTCCTCCCCTCGGTGATGGGGGCCCTCTAGCGTCAGGACCGAACTGCTGGGTACCCACATTTTCTGATACGTGCTAAGTGGTGCGAGGACACTCCTGCGAGGTTCCCATCCCCATGGGCATGTGGGCCTTCTGCTCTAAGGTCCCAACACCTGTGTTGTTCACCATTTCATGATGTTGTCTCTCTGGTGTTAGTTCACTCAGGCCTAGATCCCATAGACTCTGTGCTCTGAGCCGACTGCTGGGAGGTTCCTACTGCTGGATTCCTTACCTTTTTTATTCTTTGGGTCCTGTGTTTATATGCTCCTACTTCCTGACTCACTCCCAGCCCCTTTGTGATGTAGGTCCTCTGGTTTAAGGCCACATGTACCAGTTTCCTCACCTTTATTGATGTGGCCCCACTGGTGTGAGGACACTCCTGCCTGGTTCCCATCCGCTTGGTGATGGGGGCCCTCTGGTGAGAGTCTGATCCTGTCTGGATTCCTCACACTTCTGGGAGGTGGGCCCTCTGCTGTGAGGTCACTCCTGCCTGGCTGGCACACGTCACGTTGGCGATGTGGGCCCTCAGTTGGGAGTTGGTGCCTGCTTGGAGTCTCCTCCCCTCGGTAATGAGGGCCCTCTGACGTCAGGCCCTAACTCATGGGCTCCCAAAATTTTCTGATGTGCGCCCTGTCGTGCGAGTACACTCCAGCCAGGGTCCCTTCCCTAGGGGATGTGGGCTTTCTGCTCTGTGGTCCCAACGGCTGGGTTGCTCACAGTGTCAGAATGTGGGCCCTCTGCTCTGAGTTCACTCCGGCATGGATTCCGTAACCTCGGTGCTCTGGGCCACCTGCTTGGAGCTTCCAACTGCGGGGTTCCTCACCTTTTTTATTCTATGGGCCCTCTGTTCTGAGTCTCCTCCTGCATGCCTCACTCCCAGCGCTTTCGTGATGTGCGTCCCCTTGTTTGAGGCCACATGTGCTGTGTTCCTCACCTTTCGCTGATGTGGCCCCACTGGTGTGAGGACACTCCTGCCTTGTTCCGATCCCCTTGGTGATGTGGGCCCTCTGGTGAGAGTCTTACCCTGGCTGGGTTCCTCACCCTTTTGTGAGGTAGGCCCTCTGCTGTGAGGTCACTCCTGCCTGGCTGGCCCACGTCACTTTGGCGACGTGGGCCCTCAATTGGGAGTTGGTGCCTGCTGGGAGTCTCCTCCCCTCGGTAATGAGGGCCCTCTGGCGTCAGACCCTAACTCCTGGGCTCCCAAAATTTTCTGTTGTGCGCCCTGTGGTGCTAGTACACTCCTGCCAGGTTCCCAACCCCATGGGAATGTGGGCCTTCTGCTCTGAGGTCCCAACCGTGGGTTGCTCAGTTTCTTGATGAGGGCCCTCTGGTGTGAGTTCACTCCAGCATGGATCCCATAGCCTCGCTGCTCCTGGCCACCTGCGGGGAAGTTCCAACTGCGGGATTCCTCACCTTTTTCCTTCTATGTGCCCTCTGTTTTGAGACTCCTCCTGCCTGCCTCACTCACAGCCCCTTGGTGATGTGTGTCCTCTGGTTTGAGGCCACGTGTGCTGGGTCCCTCACCTTTCGGTGATGTGGCCCCACTGGTGTGAGGACACTCCTGCCTGGTTCCTATCCCCTTGGTGATGTGGGCCCTCTGGTGAGAGTCTGATCCTGGCTGGGTTCCTCACCCTTCTGTGAGGTGGGCCCTCTGCTGTGAGGTCACTCCTGCCTGGCTGGCACACCCCGCCTTGGCAATGTCGGCCCGCTTGTGGCAGTTGGAGCCTACTGGGAGCCTCCTCCCCTCGGTGATGAGGGCCCTCTGGCGTCAGGCCCTAACTGCTGGGTACCCACATTTTCTGATACGTGCTGAGTTGTGCGAGGACACTCGTGCCATGTTCCCAACCCCATGGTGATGTGGGCCTTCTGCTCTGAGGTCCAAACGGCTGGGTTGCTCACAGTTTCATGATGTGGGCCCTCTGCTGTGAGTTCACTGTGGCCTGGATCGCATAGACTCGGTGCTCTGGGCCGCCTGCTGGGAGGTTCCCACTGCAGGATTCCTCAGCTTTTTTATTCTATTTGCCCTGTGTTGTGAGGCTACTCATGCCTGCCTCACTCCGAACCCCTTGGAGATCTGGGTCCTCTGGTTTAGGCCACATGTGCTGGGTTCCTCACCTTTCTATGATGTGGTCACCCTGGTGTGAAGACAGTCCTGCCTGGTTCTGATGCCCTTGGTGATGTGGGCCCTCTGGTGAGAGTCTTATCCTGGCTGGGTTCCTCACCATTCTGTGAGGTAGGCCCTCAGCTGTGAGGTCACTCCTGCCTGGCTGTTGCACGTCACCTTGGCGACATGGTCCCTCCGTAGGGAGTTGGTGCCTGCTTGGGGTCTCCTCCCCTTGGTAATGAGGGCCCTCTGGCATCAGGCCCTAATTTCTGGGTTCCCAAAATTCTCTGATGTGCGCCCTGTGGTGCGAGTACACTTCTGCCAAGTTCCCAACCACATGGGAATGTGGGCCTTCTGCTCTAAGGTCCCAACGTCTGGGTTGCTCACAGTTTCATGATGAGGGCCCTCTGTTTTGAGTTCAGTCAGGCCTGGATCCCGTAGCCTCGCTGTTCCTGGCCGCCTGCTGGGAGGTTCCAACTGCGGGATTCCTCACCTTTTTTACGCTATGGGCCCTCTGTTTTGAGGCTCCTCCTGCCTGCCTCACTCCCAGCCCCTTGGTGATGTGTGTCCTCTGGTTTGAGGCCACGTGTGCTGGGTCCGTCACATTTCGGTGATGTGGCCCCACTGGTGTGAGGACACTCCTGCCTGGTTTCCATTCCCTTGGTGATGTGGGCCCTCTGGTGAGAGTCTGATCAACTTTGGGTTCCTCACACTTTTGTGTGGTTGGCCCTCTGCTCTGAGGTCACTCCTGCCTGGCTGGCACACCCCGCATTGGCGATGTCGGCCCTCTGGTAGCAGTTGGATCTTGCTGAGAGCCTCCTCTCCTCAGTGATGAGGGCCCTCTGGCGTCCGGCCCTAACTGCTGGGCTCCCCACATTTTCGGTTGTGTGCCCACTGGTGCGATGACACTCCTGCTTGGTTCCCTTCCCCATGGGGATGTGGGCCTTGTGCTCTGAGGTCACAACGGCTGGGTTGCTTACAGTATCACGATGAGGGCCCTCTGTTGTGAGTTCATCACTGCCTGGATCCCATAGCCTCGGTGCTCTGGGCCGCCTGCTGGGATGTTCCAACTGCTGGATTCCTCACCTTTTTATACAATGGGCCATGTGTTTTGAGGTTAATCCTGCCTGCCTCGCTCTGAGACCCATGGTGATGTGGGTCATCTGGTTTGAGGCCACATGTGCTGGGTACCTCAACTTTCGATGATGTGGCCCCGCGGGTGTGAGGACACTCGTGCCTGATTCCCAGCCCCTTGCTTATGTGGGCACTCTGGTGAGAGTCTGATCATGACTGGGTTCCTTACCCTTCTGTGAGGTGGGCGCTCTGATGTGAGGTCACTCCTGCCTGGATGGCTCACGTCGCCTTGGCGACGTAGGCCCTCTGTTGGCCACTGAAGCATGCTGGTAGCCTCCTACCCTCTTTAATGAGGGCCCTGGAAGAAACGCATATGCCCTTTTTGACCAAGTGCATCATTGTCGAAGTTCTGCCTCTTCTCCTATACTTTCAGAGGACTTCCCGTCTACCTCCTGAAATCGTATTCCTGGAATTCTGCTCCGCGTTCAAGTCCTCTTTGCAGCCTTACTTCAATATATTTTTGGACGATAGCTGTCATTTATAACTCTGAGGGTTGTGAATTACAGTGCCCCTGAGCTCCATTCTTCAACTCGCTTTCTTGTGAGCTGGCCGCAAAACCACAGGATTGCTTCAGGCCCTAATCTGTTTCTGGCAGGGCACGCTGAGCCTTTGGTTAATTCCTCTTCCTGGTGGGAAATGAGCGTTCCATTTGCCCGTGCAGACACCTACAGCTAGTCTCTCATTGGTTCTCATTATTCCTGTTAATCTTGCGTAGAAATTGCAAACTGTGCCAAACAGGAGGTTAAAGGCACTGACTCTCCAAGTGGGGAGAATGTTAGTAAAGTGTCTGGAATGGTGAACCCGAGTGCCAGGGTTCGAAAACTGAGATATATTTGAAAACGTTTCCCAATCACACGGTGGACAATACTCTGCGTTTCCCATGCATGTTTTAGCTGAAGGAAGAATCCCTTAAACCTGGAGAGCTGGGAACCATGGAATGGGTACCATGCAGTATGACTTCAAAGGGTCTGCGTTTGCTCACCGAACCTCACAAATGCTATCAGCCCGAAGTGTCCAGCCTTTTGTCTCACCCAGCTCTGGGTGTAGATGTGGTAAATCCAGGTTGCATCACAAGCCGTGAATGAATTATTTAAGAATTGCTCTCTAATTCACTGTCAGTGTGTTTTGGTTTTGAAATTTATTTTGGTAATGGGATTTATCGGATTTTCACTGTTGCGTTTAGGCCGCTGTTCACACGCTTGATTTCCTTATGGAGACATATAAATCCATGGGTTTTAAGATTCTTACTTGTCAGGTATATTCCCAGGCGTTGAGTCCGTTTCGTTGAGCAAGGTGTAGGTCTTGTCTATTATATATTTGGCTTATGGAACGGTATCTGTGCTAATTTCAATCTCTGGTTTTATACAGCACCCCAACTCACCTTTCTCCATAAGCAAGCATAAGTTGGTTTTCTAAATTTGAGACCCTGTTCTGTTGGTATTCAGTTCATGTGTAGCCAAGTTTACATTCCGTGTATTAGTGATATCTTATGAGGTTTCTTTTTCTGTGTGACTTATTTCTCGTAGAATCATCATACCTGAATCCACTCATTATGCCGCTACGGGCCTGATGACGTAGATTTCATTGCTGAGTGATATTCCATTGTACTTGCGTACCACAACTTCTTTATGAATATTTTGCTTTCTCAGATATTTAAGTTGTACAGTAGACGAGGTTCTTGTAAACAGAGCCGTCCCAAACTTTGAGGTGGCTGTCTGTTTTTGATTTTAATTTCTCTAAGCTATAGGACCATAAGTGGATGTGCCATAGGCTGTGTTGCTTTCTTTCCTACGTGTTTCAGGAAACACCATACACTTCTCCAGAGTGGCTGTTGGCAATTTACATCCCGCCCATCAGCATAACAAGGCTCCCTGTTCTCCATGACCTGTCCTGCCTTTCTGGATTTTACACTTTCTTCAGATGGCCCTTTTGACCGGGGGGCAGTGAGACTTCATTGTTGTGCATATTTCCTTTACATGCCGGCTTGGTTGGCCAAAAAGGGCGTATGCGTTTTTTCCTGAATATATTCAGGAAAAAACGCATACGCCCTTTTTGGCCAAGTGCATCATTGTCGACATTCTGCCTCTTTTCCTATGCTTTAAGTGCAATTCCAGTCTACCCCCTGAAATCGTTTTCCTGAAATTCTGCCCCACTTTCAAGTCCTCTTCGAAGACTTACTTTAATACATTTTTGGACGATAACTGTCATTCATAACTCTGCATGTTTGTGAATTACAGTGCCCCTGATCTCCTTTCCTCAACTCGCTTTCTTGTGAGCTGGCCGCAAAACCGCAGGATTGCTTCAGGCCCTAATCTGTTTCCGGCAGGGCATGGTGACCATTTGGTTAATTCCTCTTCCTGGTGGGAAATGAGCGTTCCATTTGCCCGTGCAGACACCTACAGCTAGTCTCTCATTGGTTCTCCCTATTCCTGTTCATCTTGCGCAGAAATTGCAAACTGTGCCAAACAGGAGGTTAAAGTCACTGACTCTCCAAGTGGGGAGAATGTTAGTAAAGCGTCTGGAATGGTGAACCCGAATACCAGGGTTCGAAAACTGAGATGCATTTGAAAACGTTTCCCAATCACACGGTGGACCATACTCTGGGTTTCCCATGCATGATTTAGCTGAAGGAAGAATCCCTTAAACCTGGAAAGTTGGGACCCATGGAATGGGTACCAGGCAGTATGACTTCAAAGGGTCTGCGTTTGCTCACCGAATCTCACCAATGCTATCAGCCTGAAGTGTCCAGCCTTATGTCTCACACAGCTCTGCGTGTAGATGTGGTAAATCCAGGTTGCATCACAAGCCCTGAATGAATTATTTAAGAATTGCTCTCTATTTCACTCTCATTGTGTTTTGTTTTCGAAATTTATCTTGATATTGGGATTTATCTGATTTTCACTGCTGCGTTTAGGCCGCTGTACACATGCTTGATTTCCTTATGGAGACATATAAATCCATGGGTTTTAAGATTCTTACTTGTCAGGTATATTCCCAGGCGTTGAATATGGGCCGTTGAGTCCATTTCGCTGACCAAGGAGTAGGTCTTGTCTATTATATATTTGGCTTTTGGAACGGTATCTGTGCTAATTTCAATCTCTGGTTTTATGCAGCACCCCAACTCACCTTTCCCCGTAAGCAAGCATAGGATGGTTTTCTAAATTTGAGACCCTGTTCTGTTTTGTAATTCAGTTCATGTGTCGCCAAGTTTTCATTCTGTGTATTAGTGATATCTTATGATGTTTCTTTTTCTGTGTGACTTATTTCTCGTAGAATCATCGTACCTGAATCCACTCATTATGCCCCTTGGGACCTGATGACGTAGAATTCATTGCTGAGTGATATTCCATTGTACGTGCATACCACAATTTCTTTATCCATTTTTTGCTTTCTCGGATATTTAACTTGTACCGTAGACGAGGTTCTTGTAAACAGAGCCGTCCCAAACTTTGGGGTGGCTGTGTGTTTTTGATTTTAATTTCCCTAAGCTATAGGACCATAAGTGGAAGTGCCATAGGCTGTGTTGCTTTGTTTCCTTCGTGATTCAGGATACACCATACACTTCTCCAGAGTGGCTGTTGGCAATTTACATCCCGCCCATCAGCATAACAAGGCTCCCTGTTCTCCATGACCTGTCCTGCCTTTCTGGATCTTGCACTTTTTTCAGATGGCCCTTTTGACCGGGGGGCAGTGAGACTTCATTGTAGTGCAGATTTCCTTTACACGCTTGCTTGGTTGGCCAAAAAGGGCGTATGCGTTTTTTCCTGAATATATTCAGGATAAAACGCACACACCCTTTGTGGCCAAGTGCATCATTGTCGACATTCTGCCTCTTTTCCTATGCTTTAAGTGCAATTCCAGTCTACCCCCTGAAATCGTTTTCCTGAAATTCTGCCCCGCTTTCAAGTCCTCTTCGAAGACTTACTTCAGCACATTTTTGGACGATAGCTGTCATTCATAACTCTGCAGGTTTGTGAATTACAGTGCCCCTGAACTCCTTTTTTCAACTCGCTTTCTTGTGAGCTGGCCGCAAAACGCAGGATTGCTTCAGGCCATAATCTATTTCCGGCAGGGCATGCGGAGCCTTTGGTTAATTCCTCTTCCTGGTGGGAAATGAGCGTTCCACTTGCTCGTGCAGACACCTACAGCTAGTCTCTCATTGGTTCTCCCTATTAATGTTCATCTGGCGCAGAAATTGCAAACTGTGCTAAACAGGAGGTTAAAGGCACTGACTCTCCAAGTGGGGAGAGTGTTAGTAAAGCGTCTGGAATGGTGAACCCAAGTACCAGGGTTCGAAAACTGAGATGCATTTGAAAACGTTTCCCAATCACACGGTGGACCATTCTGTGAGTTTCCCATGCATGTTTAACTGAAGGAAGAATCCCTTAAACCTGGAGAGTTGGGACCGATGGAATGGGTACCATGCAATATGACTTCAAAGGGTCTGCGTTTGCTCACCGAACCTCACCAATGCTATCCGCCCGAAGTGTCCAGCCTTATGTCTCACCCAGCTCTGGGTGTAGATGTGGTAAATTCAGGTTGCATCACAAGCCCTGAATGAATGATTTGAGAATTGCTCTCTATTTCACTGTCATTGTGTTTTGTTTTTGAAATTTATTTTGATAATGGGATTTATCGGATTTTCACTGTTGCGTTTAGGCCGCTGTACACACGCTTGATTTCCTTATGGAGACATATAAATCCATGGGTTTTAAGATTCTTACTTGTCAGGTATCTTCCCAGGCGTTGAATATGGGCTGTTGAGTCCGTTTCGTTGAGCAAGGTGTAGATCTTGTCTATTATATATTTGGCTTATGGAACGGTATGTGTGCTAATTTCAATCTCTGGTTTTATGCAGCACCCCAACTCACCTTTCCATGTAAGAAAGCATAAGTTGGTTTTCTAAATTTGAGACACTGTTCTGTTTTGTAATTCAGTTCATGTGTAGCCAAGTTTACATTCCGTGTATTAGTGATATCTTATGATGTTTCTTTTTCTGTGTGACTTATTTCTCGTAGAATCATCGTACCTGAATCCACTCATTATGCCGCTACGGGCCTGAGGACGTAGATTTCATTGCTGAGTGATATTCCATTGTACGTGCGTACCACAATTTCTTTATCCATTTTTTGCTTTCTCGGATATTTAACTAGTACCGTAGATGAAGTTCTTGTAAACACAGCCGTCCCAAACTTTGTGGTGGCTGTGTGTTTTTGATTTTAATTTCCCTAAGCTATAGGACCATAAGTGGAAGTGCCATAGGCTGTGTTGCTTTGTTTCCTACGTGTTTCAGGAAACACCATACACTTCTCCAGAGTGGCTGTTGGCAATTTACATCCCGCCCATCAGCATAACAAGGCTCCCTGTTCTCCATGACTGTCCTGCCTTTCTGGATTTTACACTTTTTTCAGATGGCCCTTTTGACCGGGGGGCAGTGAGACTTCATTGTAGTGCAGATTTCTTTACACGCTTGCTTGGTGGGATAAAAAAGTACGTAGGCGTTTTTTCCTGAATATATTCAGGAAAAAACGCATACGCCCTTTTTGTCTAAGTGCATCATTGTCAACATTCTGCCTCTTTTCCTATGCTTTAATTGCAATTCCAGTCTACCCCCTGAAATCGTTTTCCTGAAATTGTGCTCCGCTTTCAAGTCCTCTTCGAAGACCTATTTCAATACATTTTTGGACGAAAGCTGTCATTCATAACTCTGCACGTTTGTGAATTACAGTGCCCCTGAGCTCCTTTCTTCAACACGCTTTCATGTGAGCTGGCCGCAAACCGCAGGATTGCTTCAGGCCCTAATCTGTTTCCGGCAGGGCACGCTGAGCCTTTGGTTAATTCCTCTTCCTGGTGGGAAATGAGCGTTCCACTTGCTCGTGCAGACACCTACAGCTAGTCTCTCATTGGTTCTCCCTATTAATGTTCATCTGGCGCAGAAATTGCAAACTGTGCTAAACAGGAGGTTAAAGGCACTGACTCTCCAAGTGGGGAGAGTGTTAGTAAAGCGTCTGGAATGGTGAACCCGAGTACCAGGGGACGAAAACTGAGATGCATTTGAAAACGTTTCCAAATCACACGGTGGACCATACTCTGGGTTTCCCATGCATGTTTTACCTGAAGGAAGAATCCCTTAAACATGGAGAGTTGGGACCCATGGAATGGGTACCATGCAATATGACTTCAAAGGGTCTGCGTTTGCTCACCGAACCTCACCAATGCTATCAGCCCGAAGTGTCCAGGCTTATGTCTCACCCAGCTCTGGGTGTAGATGTGGTAAATCCAGGTTGCATCACAAGCCCTGAATGAATTATTTAAGAATTGCTCTCTATTTCACTGTCATTGTGTTTTGTTTTTGAAATTTATTTTGATAATGGGATTTATCGGATTTTCACTGCTGCGTTTAGGCCGCTGTACACACGCTTGATTTCCTTATGGAGACATATAAAACCATGGGTTTTAAGATTCTTACTTGTCAGGTATCTTCCCAGGAGTTGAATATGGGGTGTTGAGTCCGTTTCGTTGAGCAAGGTGTAGATCTTGTCTATTATATATTTGGCTTATGGAACGGTATCTGTGCTAATTTCAATCTCTGGTTTTATGCAGCACCCCAACTCACCTTTCCCCGTAAGCAAGCATAAGTTGGTTTTCTAAATTTGAGACACTGTTCTGTTTTGTAATTCAGTTCATGTGTAGCCAAGTTTACATTCCGTGTATTAGTGATATCTTATGATGTTTCTTTTTCTGTGTGACTTATTTCTCGTAGAATCATCGTACCTGAATCCACTCATTATGCCGCTACGGGCCTGATGACCTAGATTTCATTGCTGAGTGATATTCCATTGTACGTGCATACCACAATTTCTTTATCCATTTTTTGCTTTCTCAGATATTTAACTAGTACCGTAGATGAGGTTCTTGTAAACAGAGCCGTCCCAAATTTTGTGGTGGCTGTGTGTTTTTGATTTTAATTTCCCTAAGCTATAGGACCATAAGTGGAAGTGCCATAGGCTGTGTTGCTTTGTTTCCTACGTGTTTCAGGAAACACCATACACTTTTCCAGAGTGGTTGTTGGCAATTTACATCCCGCCCATCAGCATAACAAGGCTCCCTGTTCTCCATGACCTGTCGTGCCTTTCTGGATTTTACACTTTTTTCAGATGGCCCCTTTGACCGGGGGGCAGTGAGACTTCATTGTAGTGCAGATTTCCTTTACACGCTTGCTTGGTTGGCCAAAAAGGGCGTATGCGTTTTTTCCTGAATATATTCAGGAAAAAACGCATACGCCCTTTTTGGCCAAGTGCATCATTGTCGACATTCTGCCTCTTTTCCTATGCTTTAAGTGCAATTCCAGTCTACCCCCTGAAATCGTTTTCCAGAAATTCTGCCCCGCTTTCAAGTCCTCTTTGAAGACTTACTTCAATACATTTTTGGACGATAGCTGTCATTCATAACTCTGCAGGTTTCTGAATTACACTGCCCCTGATCTCCTTTCTACAACTCGCTTTCTTGTGAGCTGGCCGCAAAACCGCAGGATTGCTTCAGGCCATAATCTCTTTCTGGCAGGGCAAGCTGAGCTTTTGGTTAATTCCTCTTCCTGGTGGGAAATGAGCGTTCCATTTGCCCGTGCAGGCACCTACAGCTAGTCTCTCATTGGTTCTGCCTATTCCTGTTCATCTTGCGCAGAAATTGCAAACTGTGCCAAACAGGAGGTTAAAGGCACTGACTCACTAAGAGGGGAGAGTGTTAGTAAAGCGTCTGGAAAGGTGAACCCAAGTACCAGGGGACGAAAACTGAGATGCATTTGCAAACGTTTCCCGGTCACACAGTGCACTGTACTGTGGGTTTCCCATGCATGTTTTAGCTGAAGGAAGAATCCCTTAAACCTGGAGAGTTGGGACCCAAGGAATGGGTACCATGCAGTATGACTTCAAAGGGTCTGCGTTTGCTCACCGAACCTCACCAATGCTATCAGCCCGAAGTGTCCAGCCTTATGTCTCACCCAGCTCTGGGTGTAGATGTGGTAAATCCAGGTTGCATCACAAGCCCTGAATGAATTATTTTAGAATTGCTCTCTATTTCACTGTCATTGGGTTTTGTTTTTGAAATTCATTTTGATAATGGGATTTATCGGATGTTCACTGCTGCGTTTAGGCCGCTGTACACATGCTTGATTTCCTTATGGAGACATATAAATCCATGGGTTTTAAGATTCTTACTTGTCAGGTATCTTCCCAAGCGTTGAATATGGGGGGTTGAGTCCATTTCGTTGAGCGAGGAGTAGGTCTTGTCTATTATATATTTGGCATATGGAACGGTATGTGTGCTAATTTCAATCTCTGGTTTTATGCAGCACCCCAACTCACCTTTCCCCATAAGCAAGCATAAGTTCGTTTTCTAAATTTGAGACCCTGTTCTGTTTTGTAATTCAGTTCATGTGTAGCCAAGTTTACATTCCGTGTATTAGTGATATCTTATGATGTTTCTTTTTCTGTGTGACTTATTTCTCGTAGAATCATCGTACCTGAATCCACTCATTATGCCGATAGGGACCTGATTACGTAGATTTCATTGCTGAGTGATATTCCATTGTACATGCGTAGCACAACTTCTTTATCCATTTTTTGCTTTCTCGGATATTTAACTTGTACCGTAGACGAGGTTCTTGTCAACAGAGTCGTCCCAAACTTTGGGGTGGCTGTGTCTTTTTGATTTTAATTTCCCTAAGCTATAGGACCATAAGTGGAAGTGCCATAGGCTGTGTTGCTTTGTTTCCTATGTGTTTCAGGAAACACCATACATTTCTCCAGAGTGGTTGTTGGCAATTTACATCCCGCCCATCAGCATAACAAGGCTCCCTGTTCTCCATGACCTTTCCTTGCTTTCTGGATTTTACACTTTTTTCAGATGGCCCTTTTGACCGGGGGGCAGTGAGACTTCATTGTAGTGCAGATTTCCTTTACACGCTTGCTTGGTTGGCCAAAAAGGGCGTATGCGTTTTTTCCTGAATATATTCAGGAAAAAACGGATACGTCCTTTTTGGCCAAGTGCATCATTGTCGACATTCTGCCTCTTTTCCTATGCTTTAAGTGCAATTCCAGTTTATCCCCTGAAATCGTGCTCCTGAAATTCTGCCCCGCTTTCAAGTCCTCTTCGAAGATTTACTTCAGTACAATTTTGGACGATAGCTGTCATTCATAACTCTGCAAGTTTGTGAATTACAGTGCCCCTTAGCTCCTTTCTTCAACTCGCTTTTTTGTGAGATGGCCGCAAAACCGCAGGATTTTTTCAGGCCCTAATCTGTTTCCTGCAGGGCACGCTGAGCCTTTGGTTAATTCCTCTTCCTGGTGGGAAATGAGCGTTCCATTTGCCCGTGCAGACACCTACAGCTAGTCTCTCATTGGTTCTCCCTATTCCTGTTCATCTTGCGCAGAAATTGCAAACTGTGCCAAACAGGAGGTTAAAGGCACTGACTCTCCAAGTGGGGAGAGTGTTAGTAAAGCGTCTGGAATGGTGAACCCGAGTAACAGGGTTCGAAAACTGAGATGCATTTGAAAACGTTTCCCAATCACACGGTGGACCATTCTGTGGGTTTCCCATGCATGTTTTAGCTGAAGTAAGAATCCCTTAAACCTGGAGAGTTGGGACCCATGGAATGGGTACCATGCAGTATGACTTCAAAGGATCTGCGTTTGCTCACCGAACCTCACCAATGCTATCAGCCCGAAGTGTCCAGCCTTATGTCTCACCCAGCTCTGGGTGTAGATGTGGTAAATCCAGGTTGCATCACAAGCCCTGAATGAAATATTTAAGAATTGCTCTCTATTTCACTGTCATTGTGTTTTGTTTTTGAAATTTATTTTGGTAATGGGATTTATCGGATGTTCACTGCTGCGTTTAGGCCACTGTACACACGCTTGATTTCCTTATGGAGACATATAAATCCATGGGTTTTAAGATTCTTACTTGTCAGGTATCTTCCCAAGCGTTGAATATGGGGGGTTGAGTCCATTTCGTTGAGCAAGGGGTAGGTCTTGTCTATTATATATTTGGCTTATGGAAGAGTATCTGTGCTAATTTCAATCTCTGGTTTTATGCAGCACCCCAACTCACCTTTCCCCATAAGCAAGCATAAGTTGGTTTTCTAAATTTGAGACCCTGTTCTGTTTTGTAATTCAGTTCATGTGTAGCCAAGTTTACATTCCGTGTATTAGGGATATCTAATGATGTTTCTTTTTCTGTGTGACTTATTTCTCGAAGAATCATCGTACCTGAATCCAGTCATTATGCCGCTACGGGCCTGATGACGTAGATTTCATTGCTGAGTGATATTCCATTGTACGGGCGTACCACAACTTCTTTATCCATTTTTTGCTTTCTCGGATATTTAACTTGTACCGTAGACGAGGTTCTTGTAAACAGAGCCGTCCCAAACATTGGGGTGGCTGTGTGTTTTTCATTTTAATTTCCCTAAGCTATAGGACCATAAGTGGAAGTGCCATAGGCTGTGTTGCTTTGTTTCCTACGTGTTTCAGGAAACACCATACACTTCTCCAGAGTGGCTGTTGGCAATTTACATCCCGCCCATCAGCATAACAAGGCTCCCTGTTCTCCATGACCTGTCCTGCCTTTCTGGATTTTACACTTTTTTCAGATGGCCCTTTTGACCGGGGGGCAGTGAGACTTCATTGTAGTGCAGATTTCTTTACACGCTTGCTTGGTGGGAAAAAAATGCGTATGCGTTTTTTCCTGAATATATTCAGGAAAAAACGCATACGCCCTTTTTGTCTAAGTGCATCATTGTCAACATTCTGCCTCTTTTCCTATGCTTTAATTGCAATTCCAGTCTACCCCCTGAAATCGTTTTCCTGAAATTGTGCTCCGCTTTCAAGTCCTCTTCGAAGACCTACTTCAATACATTTTTGGACGAAAGCTGTCATTCATAACTCTGCACGTTTGTGAATTACAGTGCCCCTGAGCTCCTTTCTTCAACACGCTTTCTTGTGAGCTGGCCGCAAACCGCAGGATTGCTTCAGGCCCTAATGTCTTTCCGGCAGGGCACGCTGAGCCTTTGGTTAATTCCTCTTCCTGGTGGGAAATGAGCATTCCATTTGCCCGTGCAGACACCTACAGCTAGTCTCTCATTGGTTCTCCCTATTCCTGTTCATCTTGCGCAGAAATTGCAAACTGTGCCAAACAGGAGGTTAAAGGAACTGACTCTCCAAGTGGGGAGAGTGTTAGTAAAGCGTCTGGAATGGTGAACCCGAGTACCAGGGGACGAAAACTGAGATGCATTTGAAAACGTTTCCCAATCACACGGTGGACCATACTCTGGGTTTCCCATGCATGATTTAGCTGAAGGAAGAATCCCTTAAACCTAGAGAGTTGGGACCCATGGAATGGGTACCATGCAGTATGACTTCAAAGGGTCTGCGTTTGCTCAACGAACCTCACCAATGCTATCAACCCGAAGTGTCCAGCCTTATGTCTCACCCAGCACTGGGTGTAGATGTGGGAAATCCAGGTTGCATCACAAGCCCTGAATGAATGATTTAAGAATTGCTCTCTATTTCACTGTCATTGTGTTTTCTTTTTGAAATTTATTTTGATAATGGGATTTATCGGATTTTCACTGCTGCGTTTAGGCCGCTGTACACACGTTTGATTTCCTTATGGAGAGATATAAATCCATGGGTTTTAAGATTCTTACTTGTCAGGTATATTCCCAGGCATTGAATATGGGGTGTTGAGTACATGTCGTTGAGCAAGGAGTACGTCTTGTCTATTATATATTTGGCTTATGGAACGGTATCTGTGCTAATTTCAATCTCTGGTTTTATGCAGCACCCCAACTCACCTTTCCCCGTAAGCAAGCATAAGTTGGTTTTCTAAATTTGAGACCCTGTTCTGTTTTGTAATTCAGTTCATGTGTCGCCAAGTTTACATTCCGTGTATTAGTGATATCTTATGATGTTTCTTTTTCTATGTGACTTATTTCTCGTAGAATCATCGTACCTGGATCCACTCATTATGCCGCTAGGGACCTGATGACGTAGAATTCATTGCTGAGCGATATTCCATTGTACGTTCGTATGACAACTGCTTTATACATTTTTTGCTTTCTCAGATATTTAACTTGTACCGTAGATGAGGTTCTTGTAAACCGAGCCGTCCCAAATTTTGGGGTGGCTGTGTGTTTTTGATTTTAATTTCCCTAAGCTATAGGACCATAAGTGGAAGTGCCATAGGCTGTGTTGCTTTGTTTCCTACGTGTTTCAGGAAACACCATACACTTCTCCAGAGTGGCTGTTGGCAATTTACATCACGCCCATCAGCATAACAAGGCTCCCTGTTCTCCATGACCTGTGGTGCCTTTCTGGATTTTACACATTTTTCAGATGGCCCTTTTGACCGGGGGGCAGTCAGACTTCATTGTAGTGCAGATTTCCTTTACACGCTTGCTTGGTTGGCCAAAAAGGGCGTATGCGTTTATACCTGAATATATTCAGGAAAAACTGCATACGCCCTTTTTGGCCAAGTGCATCATTGTTGACATTCTGCCTCTTTTCCTATGCTTTAAGTGCAATTCCAGTCTACCCCCTGAAATCGTTTTCCTGAAATTCTGCCCCGCTTTCAAGTCCTCTTCGAAGACTTACTTCAATACATTTTAGGACGATAGCTGTCATTCATAACTCTGCATGTTTGTGAATTACAGTGCCCCTGAGCTACATTCTTCAACTCGCTTTCTTGTGAGCTGGCCGCAAAACCGCAGGATTGCTTCAGGCCCTAATCTGTTTCCGGCAGGGCACGCTGAGCCTTTGGTTAATTCCTCTTCCTGGTGGGAAATGAGTGTTCCATTTGCCCGTGCAGACACCTACATCTAGTCTCTCATTGGTTCTCCCTATTCCTGTTCATCTTGCGCAGAAATTGCAAACTGTGCCAAACAGAAGGTTAAAGGCACTGACTCTCCAAGTGGGGAGAGTGTTAGTAAAGCGTCTGGAATGGTGAACCCCAGTACCAGGGTTCGAAAACTGAGATGCATTTGAAAACGTTTCCCAATCACACAGTGGACCATTCTGTGGGTTTCCCATGCATGTTTTAGCTGAAGGAAGAATCCCTTAAACCTGGAGAGTTGGGACCCATGGAATGGGTACCATGCAGTATGACTTCAAAGAGTCTGCGTTTGCTCAACGAACCTCACCAATGCTATCAGCCCGAAGTGTCCAGGCTTATGTCTCACCCAGCTCTGGATGTTGATGTGGTAAATCCAGGTTGCATCACAAGCCCTGAATGAATGATTTAAGAATTGCTCTCTATTTCACTGTCATTGTGTTTTGTTTTTGAAATTTATTTTGATAATGGGATTTATCGGATGTTCACTGCTGCGTTTAGGCCGCTGTACACACACTTGATTTCCTTATGGAGACATATAAATCCATGGGTTTTAAGATTCTTACTTGTCAGGTATCTTCCCAGGCGTTGAATATGGGGTGTTGAGTCCATTTCGTTGAGCAAGGAGTAGGTCTTTTCTGTTATATATTTGGCTTATGGAAAGGTATCTGTGCTAATTTCAATCACTGGTTTTATGCAGCACCCCAACTCACCTTTCCCCATAAGCAAGCATAAGTTGGTTTTCTCAATTTGAGTCCGTGTTCTGTTTTGTAATTCAGTTCATGTGTAGTCAAGTTTACATTCCGTGTATTAGTTATAACTTATGATGTTTCGTTTTCTGTGTGACTTATTTCTCGTAGAATCATCGTACCTGAATCCACTCATTATGCCGCTATGTGCCTGATGACGTAGATTTCATTGCTCAGTGATATTCCATTGTACGTGCGTACCACAACATCTTTATCCATTTTTTGCTTTCTCGGATATTTAACTTGTACCGTAGACGTGGTTCTTGTTAACAGAGCCATCCCAAACATTGGGGTGGCTGTGTCTTTTTGATTTTAATTTCCCTAAGCTATAGGACCATAAGTGGAAGTGCCATAGGCTGTGTTGCTTTGTTTCCTACGTGTTTCAGGAAACACCATACACTTCTCCAGAGTGGCTGTTGGCAATTTCCATCCCGCCAATCAGCATAGCAAGGCTCCCTGTTCTCCATGACTGTCCTGCCTTTCTGGATTTTACACTTTTTTCAGATGGCCCTTTTGACCGGGGGGCAGTGAGACTTCATTGTAGTGCAGATTTCCTTTACACGCTTGCTTGGTTGGCCAAAAAGGGCGTATGCGTTTTTTCCTGAATATATTCAGGAAAAAACGCATACGCCCTTTTTGGCCAAGTGCATCATTGTCAACATTCTGCCTCTTTTCCTATGCTTTAAGTGCAATTCCAGTCTACCCCCTGAAATCGTTTTCCTTAAATTCTGCCCCGCTTTCAAGTCCTCTTCGAATCCTTACTTCAGTACATTTTTGGACGATAGCTGTCATTCATAACTCTGCAGGTTTGTGAATTACAGTGCCCCTGAGCTCCTTTTTTCAACTCGCTTTCTTGTGAGCTGGCCGCAAAACGCAGGATTGCTTCAGGCCATAATCTATTTCCGGCAGGGCATGCTGAGCCTTTGGTTAATTCCTCTTCCTGGTGGGAAATGAGCGTTCCACTTCCTTGTGCAGACACCTACAGCTAGTCTCTCATTGGTTCTCCCTATTCCTGTTCATCTTGCGCAGAAATTGCAAACTATGCCAAACAGGAGGTTAAAGGCACTGACTCTCCAAGTGGGGAGAGTGTTAGTAAAGCGTCTGGAATGGTGAACCCGAGTACCAGGGGACGAAAACTGAGATGCATTTGAAAACGTTTACAAATCACACGGTGGACCATACTCTCGGTTTCCCATGCATGTTTTACCTGAAGGAAGAATCCCTTAAACATGGAGAGTTGGGACCCATGGAATGGATACCATGCAGGATGACTTCAAAGGGTCTGCGTTTGCTCACTGAACCTCACCAATGCTATCAGCCCGAAGTGTCCAGCCTTATGACTCACCCAGCTCTGGGTGTAGATGTGGTAAATCCAGGTTGCATCACAAGCCCTGAATGAATTATTTAAGAATTGCTCTCTATTTCACTGTCATTGTGTTTTGTTTTTGAAATTTATTTTGATAATGGGATTTATCGGATTTTCACTGCTGCGTTTAGGCCACTGTACACTCGCTTGATTCCCTTGTGGAGACATATAAATCCATGGGTTTTAAGATTCTTACTTGTCAGGTATCTTCCCAGGCGTTGAATATGGGGTGTTGAGTCCATTTCGTTGAGCAAGGAGTAGGTCTTGTCTATTATATATTTGGCTTATGGAAAGGTATCTGTGCTAATTTCAATCTCTGGTTTTATGCAGCACCCCAACTCACTTTTCCCCATAAGCAAGCATAAGTTGGTGTGCTAAATTTGAGACCCTGTTCTGTTTTGTAATTCAGTTCATGTGTCGCCAAGTTTACATTCCATGTATTAGTCATATCTTATGATGTTTCTTTTTCTGTGTGACTTATTTCTCGTAGAATCATCATACCTGAATCCACTCATTATGCTGCTATGGGCCTGATGACATAGATTTCATTGCTGAGCGATATTCCATTGTACGTTCGTATGACAACTGCTTTATCCATTTTTTGCTTTCTCAGATATTTAACTTGTACCGTAGACGAGGTTCTTGTAAACCGAGCTTCCCAAATTTTGGGGTGGCTGTGTGTTTTTGATTTTAATTTCCCTAAGCTATAGGACCATAAGTGGAAGTGCCATAGGCTGTGTTGCTTTGTTTCCTACGTGTTTCAGGAAACACCATACACTTCACCAGAGTGGCTGTTGGCAATTTACATCACGCCCATCAGCATAACAAGGCTCCCTGTTCTCCATGACCTGTCGTGCCTTTCTGGATTTTACACATTTTTCAGATGGCCCTTTTGACCGGGGGGCAGTCAGACTTCATTGTAGTGCAGATTTCCTTTACACGCTTGCTTGGTTGGCCAAAAAGGGCGTATGCGTTTATACCTGAATATATTCAGGAAAAACTGCATACGCCCTTTTTGGCCAAGTGCATCATTGTTGACATTCTGCCTCTTTTCCTATGCTTTAAGTGCAATTCCAGTCTACCCCCTGAAATCGTTTTCCTGAAATTCTGCCCCGCTTTCAAGTCCTCTTCGAAGACTTACTTCAATACATTTTAGGACGATAGCTGTCATTCATAACTCTGCATGTTTGTGAATTACAGTGCCCCTGAGCTACATTCTTCAACTCGCTTTCTTGTGAGCTGGCCGCAAAACCGCAGGATTGCTTCAGGCCCTAATCTGTTTCCGGCAGGGCACGCTGAGCCTTTGGTTAATTCCTCTTCCTGGTGGGAAATGAGTGTTCCATTTGCCCGTGCAGACACCTACATCTAGTCTCTCATTGGTTCTCCCTATTCCTGTTCATCTTGCGCAGAAATTGCAAACTGTGCCAAACAGGAGGTTAAAGGCACTGACTCTCCAAGTGGGGAGAGTGTTAGTAAAGCGTCTGGAATGGTGAACCCCAGTACCAGGGTTCGAAAACTGAGATGCATTTGAAAACGTTTCCCAATCACACAGTGGACCATTCTGTGGGTTTCCCATGCATGTTTTAGCTGAAGGAAGAATCCCTTAAACCTGGAGAGTTGGGACCCATGGAATGGGTACCATGCAGTATGACTTCAAAGAGTCTGCGTTTGCTCAACGAACCTCACCAATGCTATCAGCCCGAAGTGTCCAGGCTTATGTCTCACCCAGCTCTGGATGTTGATGTGGTAAATCCAGGTTGCATCACAAGCCCTGAATGAATGATTTAAGAATTGCTCTCTATTTCACTGTCATTGTGTTTTGTTTTTGAAATTTATTTTGATAATGGGATTTATCGGATGTTCACTGCTGCGTTTAGGCCGCTGTACACACACTTGATTTCCTTATGGAGACATATAAATCCATGGGTTTTAAGATTCTTACTTGTCAGGTATCTTCCCAGGCGTTGAATATGGGGTGTTGAGTCCATTTCGTTGAGCAAGGAGTAGGTCTTTTCTGTTATATATTTGGCTTATGGAAAGGTATCTGTGCTAATTTCAATCACTGGTTTTATGCAGCACCCCAACTCACCTTTCCCCATAAGCAAGCATAAGTTGGTTTTCTCAATTTGAGACCGTGTTCTGTTTTGTAATTCAGTTCATGTGTAGTCAAGTTTACATTCCGTGTATTAGTTATAACTTATGATGTTTCGTTTTCTGTGTGACTTATTTCTCGTAGAATCATCGTACCTGAATCCACTCATTATGCCGCTATGTGCCTGATGACGTAGATTTCATTGCTCAGTGATATTCCATTGTACGTGCGTACCACAACATCTTTATCCATTTTTTGCTTTCTCGGATATTTAACTTGTACCGTAGACGAGGTTCTTGTTAACAGAGCCATCCCAAACATTGGGGTGGCTGTGTCTTTTTGATTTTAATTTCCCTAAGCTATAGGACCATAAGTGGAAGTGCCATAGGCTGTGTTGCTTTGTTTCCTACGTGTTTCAGGAAACACCATACACTTCTCCAGAGTGGCTGTTGGCAATTTCCATCCCGCCAATCAGCATAGCAAGGCTCCCTGTTCTCCATGACTGTCCTGCCTTTCTGGATTTTACACTTTTTTCAGATGGCCCTTTTGACCGGGGGGCAGTGAGACTTCATTGTAGTGCAGATTTCCTTTACACGCTTGCTTGGTTGGCCAAAAAGGGCGTATGCGTTTTTTCCTGAATATATTCAGGAAAAAACGCATATGCCCTTTTTGGCCAAGTGCATCATTGTCAACATTCTGCCTCTTTTCCTATGCTTTAAGTGCAATTCCAGTCTACCCCCTGAAATCGTTTTCCTTAAATTCTGCCCCGCTTTCAAGTCCTCTTCGAATCCTTACTTCAGTACATTTTTGGACGATAGCTGTCATTCATAACTCTGCAGGTTTGTGAATTACAGTGCCCCTGAGCTCCTTTTTTCAACTCGCTTTCTTGTGAGCTGGCCGCAAAATGCAGGATTGCTTCAGGCCATAATCTATTTCCGGCAGGGCATGCTGAGCCTTTGGTTAATTCCTCTTCCTGGTGGGAAATGAGCGTTCCACTTCCTTGTGCAGACATCTACAGCTAGTCTCTCATTGGTTCTCCCTATTCCTGTTCATCTTGCGCAGAAATTGCAAACTATGCCAAACAGGAGGTTAAAGGCACTGACTCTCCAAGTGGGGAGAGTGTTAGTAAAGCGTCTGGAATGGTGAACCCGAGTACCAGGGGACGAAAACTGAGATGCATTTGAAAACGTTTCCAAATCACACGGTGGACCATACTCTGGGTTTCCCATGCATGTTTTACCTGAAGGAAGAATCCCTTAAACATGGAGAGTTGGGACCCATGGAATGGATACCATGCAGGATGACTTCAAAGGGTCTGCGTTTGCTCACTGAACCTCACCAATGCTATCAGCCCGAAGTGTCCAGCCTTATGACTCACCCAGCTCTGGGTGTAGATGTGGTAAATCCAGGTTGCATCACAAGCCCTGAATGAATTATTTAAGAATTGCTCTCTATTTCACTGTCATTGTGTTTTGTTTTTGAAATTTATTTTGATAATGGGATTTATCGGATTTTCACTGCTGCGTTTAGGCCGCTGTACACTCGCTTGATTCCCTTGTGGAGACATATAAATCCATGGGTTTTAAGATTCTTACTTGTCAGGTATCTTCCCAGGCGTTGAATATGGGGTGTTGAGTCCATTTCGTTGAGCAAGGAGTAGGTCTTGTCTATTATATATTTGGCTTATGGAAAGGTATCTGTGCTAATTTCAATCTCTGGTTTTATGCAGCACCCCAACTCACTTTTCCCCATAAGCAAGCATAAGTTGGTGTGCTAAATTTGAGACCCTGTTCTGTTTTGTAATTCAGTTCATGTGTCGCCAAGTTTACATTCCATGTATTAGTCATATCTTATGATGTTTCTTTTTCTGTGTGACTTATTTCTCGTAGAATCATCGTACCTGAATCCACTCATTATGCTGCTATGGGCCTGATGACGTAGATTTCATTGCTGAGCGATATTCCATTGTACGTTCGTATGACAACTGCTTTATCCATTTTTTGCTTTCTCAGATATTTAACTTGTACCGTAGACGAGGTTCTTGTAAACCGAGCTTCCCAAATTTTGGGGTGGCTGTGTGTTTTTGATTTTAATTTCCCTAAGCTATAGGACCATAAGTGGAAGTGCCATAGGCTGTGTTGCTTTGTTTCCTACGTGTTTCAGGAAACACCATACACTTCACCAGAGTGGCTGTTGGCAATTTACATCACGCCCATCAGCATAACAAGGCTCCCTGTTCTCCATGACCTGTCGTGCCTTTCTGGATTTTACACATTTTTCAGATGGCCCTTTTGACCGGGGGGCAGTCAGACTTCATTGTAGTGCAGATTTCCTTTACACGCTTGCTTGGTTGGCCAAAAAGGGCGTATGCGTTTATACCTGAATATATTCAGGAAAAACTGCATACGCCCTTTTTGGCCAAGTGCATCATTGTTGACATTCTGCCTCTTTTCCTATGCTTTAAGTGCAATTCCAGTCTACCCCCTGAAATCGTTTTCCTGAAATTCTGCCCCGCTTTCAAGTCCTCTTCGAAGACTTACTTCAATACATTTTAGGACGATAGCTGTCATTCATAACTCTGCAAGTTTGTGAATTACAGTGCCCCTGAGCTACATTCTTCAACTCGCTTTCTTGTGAGCTGGCCGCAAAACCGCAGGATTGCTTCAGGCCCTAATCTGTTTCCGGCAGGGCACGCTGAGCCTTTGGTTAATTCCTCTTCCTGGTGGGAAATGAGTGTTCCATTTGCCCGTGCAGACACCTACATCTAGTCTCTCATTGGTTCTCCCTATTCCTGTTCATCTTGCGCAGAAATTGCAAACTGTGCCAAACAGGAGGTTAAAGGCACTGACTCTCCAAGTGGGGAGAGTGTTAGTAAAGCGTCCGGAATGGTGAACCCCAGTACCAGGGTTCGAAAACTGAGATGCATTTGAAAACGTTTCCCAATCACACAGTGGACCATTCTGTGGGTTTCCCATGCATGTTTTAGCTGAAGGAAGAATCCCTTAAACCTGGAGAGTTGGGACCCATGGAATGGGTACCATGCAGTATGACTTCAAAGAGTCTGCGTTTGCTCAACGAACCTCACCAATGCTATCAGCCCGAAGTGTCCAGGCTTATGTCTCACCCAGCTCTGGATGTTGATGTGGTAAATCCAGGTTGCATCACAAGCCCTGAATGAATGATTTAAGAATTGCTCTCTATTTCACTGTCATTGTGTTTTGTTTTTGAAATTTATTTTGATAATGGGATTTATCGGATGTTCACTGCTGCGTTTAGGCCGCTGTACACACACTTGATTTCCTTATGGAGACATATAAATCCATGGGTTTTAAGATTCTTACTTGTCAGGTATCTTCCCAGGCGTTGAATATGGGGTGTTGAGTCCATTTCGTTGAGCAAGGAGTAGGTCTTTTCTGTTATATATTTGGCTTATGGAAAGGTATCTGTGCTAATTTCAATCACTGGTTTTATGCAGCACCCCAACTCACCTTTCCCCATAAGCAAGCATAAGTTGGTTTTCTCAATTTGAGACCGTGTTCTGTTTTGTAATTCAGTTCATGTGTAGTCAAGTTTACATTCCGTGTATTAGTTATAACTTATGATGTTTCGTTTTCTGTGTGACTTATTTCTCGTAGAATCATCGTACCTGAATCCACTCATTATGCCGCTATGTGCCTGATGACGTAGATTTCATTGCTCAGTGATATTCCATTGTACGTGCGTACCACAACATCTTTATCCATTTTTTGCTTTCTCGGATATTTAACTTGTACCGTAGACGAGGTTCTTGTTAACAGAGCCATCCCAAACATTGGGGTGGCTGTGTCTTTTTGATTTTAATTTCCCTAAGCTATAGGACCATAAGTGGAAGTGCCATAGGCTGTGTTGCTTTGTTTCCTACGTGTTTCAGGAAACACCATACACTTCTCCAGAGTGGCTGTTGGCAATTTCCATCCCGCCAATCAGCATAGCAAGGCTCCCTGTTCTCCATGACTGTCCTGCCTTTCTGGATTTTACACTTTTTTCAGATGGCCCTTTTGACCGGGGGGCAGTGAGACTTCATTGTAGTGCAGATTTCCTTTACACGCTTGCTTGGTTGGCCAAAAAGGGCGTATGCGTTTTTTCCTGAATATATTCAGGAAAAAACGCATACGCCCTTTTTGGCCAAGTGCATCATTGTCAACATTCTGCCTCTTTTCCTATGCTTTAAGTGCAATTCCAGTCTACCCCCTGAAATCGTTTTCCTGAAATTCTGCCCCGCTTTCAAGTCCTCTTCGAATCCTTACTTCAGTACATTTTTGGACGATAGCTGTCATTCATAACTCTGCAGGTTTGTGAATTACAGTGCCCCTGAGCTCCTTTTTTCAACTCGCTTTCTTGTGAGCTGGCCGCAAAACGCAGGATTGCTTCAGGCCATAATCTATTTCCGGCAGGGCATGCTGAGCCTTTGGTTAATTCCTCTTCCTGGTGGGAAATGAGCGTTCCACTTCCTTGTGCAGACACCTACAGCTAGTCTCTCATTGGTTCTCCCTATTCCTGTTCATCTTGCGCAGAAATTGCAAACTATGCCAAACAGGAGGTTAAAGGCACTGACTCTCCAAGTGGGGAGAGTGTTAGTAAAGCGTCTGGAATGGTGAACCCGAGTACCAGGGGACGAAAACTGAGATGCATTTGAAAACGTTTCCAAATCACACGGTGGACCATACTCTGGGTTTCCCATGCATGTTTTACCTGAAGGAAGAATCCCTTAAACATGGAGAGTTGGGACCCATGGAATGGATACCATGCAGGATGACTTCAAAGGGTCTGCGTTTGCTCACTGAACCTCACCAATGCTATCAGCCCGAAGTGTCCAGCCTTATGACTCACCCAGCTCTGGGTGTAGATGTGGTAAATCCAGGTTGCATCACAAGCCCTGAATGAATTATTTAAGAATTGCTCTCTATTTCACTGTCATTGTGTTTTGTTTTTGAAATTTATTTTGATAATGGGATTTATCGGATTTTCACTGCTGCGTTTAGGCCGCTGTACACTCGCTTGATTCCCTTGTGGAGACATATAAATCCATGGGTTTTAAGATTCTTACTTGTCAGGTATCTTCCCAGGCGTTGAATATGGGGTGTTGAGTCCATTTCGTTGAGCAAGGAGTAGGTCTTGTCTATTATATATTTGGCTTATGGAAAGGTATCTGTGCTAATTTCAATCTCTGGTTTTATGCAGCACCCCAACTCACTTTTCCCCATAAGCAAGCATAAGTTGGTGTGCTAAATTTGAGACCCTGTTCTGTTTTGTAATTCAGTTCATGTGTCGCCAAGTTTACATTCCATGTATTAGTCATATCTTATGATGTTTCTTTTTCTGTGTGACTTATTTCTCGTAGAATCATCATACCTGAATCCACTCATTATGCTGCTATGGGCCTGATGACGTAGATTTCATTGCTGAGCGATATTCCATTGTACGTTCGAATGACAACTGCTTTATCCATTTTTTGCTTTCTCAGATATTTAACTTGTACCGTAGACGAGGTTCTTGTAAACCGAGCTTCCCAAATTTTGGGGTGGCTGTGTGTTTTTGATTTTAATTTCCCTAAGCTATAGGACCATAAGTGGAAGTGCCATAGGCTGTGTTGCTTTGTTTCCTACGTGTTTCAGGAAACACCATACACTTCACCAGAGTGGCTGTTGGCAATTTACATCACGCCCATCAGCATAACAAGGCTCCCTGTTCTCCATGACCTGTCGTGCCTTTCTGGATTTTACACATTTTTCAGATGGCCCTTTTGACCGGGGGGCAGTCAGACTTCATTGTAGTGCAGATTTCCTTTACACGCTTGCTTGGTTGGCCAAAAAGGGCGTATGCGTTTATACCTGAATATATTCAGGAAAAACTGCATACGCCCTTTTTGGCCAAGTGCATCATTGTTGACATTCTGCCTCTTTTCCTATGCTTTAAGTGCAATTCCAGTCTACCCCCTGAAATCGTTTTCCTGAAATTCTGCCCCGCTTTCAAGTCCTCTTCGAAGACTTACTTCAATACATTTTAGGACGATAGCTGTCATTCATAACTCTGCATGTTTGTGAATTACAGTGCCCCTGAGCTACATTCTTCAACTCGCTTTCTTGTGAGCTGGCCGCAAAACCGCAGGATTGCTTCAGGCCCTAATCTGTTTCCGGCAGGGCACGCTGAGCCTTTGGTTAATTCCTCTTCCTGGTGGGAAATGAGTGTTCCATTTGCCCGTGCAGACACCTACATCTAGTCTCTCATTGGTTCTCCCTATTCCTGTTCATCTTGCGCAGAAATTGCAAACTGTGCCAAACAGGAGGTTAAAGGCACTGACTCTCCAAGTGGGGAGAGTGTTAGTAAAGCGTCTGGAATGGTGAACCCCAGTACCAGGGTTCGAAAACTGAGATGCATTTGAAAACGTTTCCCAATCACACAGTGGACCATTCTGTGGGTTTCCCATGCATGTTTTAGCTGAAGGAAGAATCCCTTAAACCTGGAGAGTTGGGACCCATGGAATGGGTACCATGCAGTATGACTTCAAAGAGTCTGCGTTTGCTCAACGAACCTCACCAATGCTATCAGCCCGAAGTGTCCAGGCTTATGTCTCACCCAGCTCTGGATGTTGATGTGGTAAATCCAGGTTGCATCACAAGCCCTGAATGAATGATTTAAGAATTGCTCTCTATTTCACTGTCATTGTGTTTTGTTTTTGAAATTTATTTTGATAATGGGATTTATCGGATGTTCACTGCTGCGTTTAGGCCGCTGTACACACACTTGATTTCCTTATGGAGACATATAAATCCATGGGTTTTAAGATTCTTACTTGTCAGGTATCTTCCCAGGCGTTGAATATGGGGTGTTGAGTCCATTTCGTTGAGCAAGGAGTAGGTCTTTTCTGTTATATATTTGGCTTATGGAAAGGTATCTGTGCTAATTTCAATCACTGGTTTTATGCAGCACCCCAACTCACCTTTCCCCATAAGCAAGCATAAGTTGGTTTTCTCAATTTGAGACCGTGTTCTGTTTTGTAATTCAGTTCATGTGTAGTCAAGTTTACATTCCGTGTATTAGTTATAACTTATGATGTTTCGTTTTCTGTGTGACTTATTTCTCGTAGAATCATCGTACCTGAATCCACTCATTATGCCGCTATGTGCCTGATGACGTAGATTTCATTGCTCAGTGATATTCCATTGTACGTGCGTACCACAACATCTTTATCCATTTTTTGCTTTCTCGGATATTTAACTTGTACCGTAGACGAGGTTCTTGTTAACAGAGCCATCCCAAACATTGGGGTGGCTGTGTCTTTTTGATTTTAATTTCCCTAAGCTATAGGACCATAAGTGGAAGTGCCATAGGCTGTGTTGCTTTGTTTCCTACGTGTTTCAGGAAACACCATACACTTCTCCAGAGTGGCTGTTGGCAATTTCCATCCCGCCAATCAGCATAGCAAGGCTCCCTGTTCTCCATGACTGTCCTGCCTTTCTGGATTTTACACTTTTTTCAGATGGCCCTTTTGACCGGGGGGCAGTGAGACTTCATTGTAGTGCAGATTTCCTTTACACGCTTGCTTGGTTGGCCAAAAAGGGCGTATGCGTTTTTTCCTGAATATATTCAGGAAAAAACGCATATGCCCTTTTTGGCCAAGTGCATCATTGTCAACATTCTGCCTCTTTTCCTATGCTTTAAGTGCAATTCCAGTCTACCCCCTGAAATCGTTTTCCTTAAATTCTGCCCCGCTTTCAAGTCCTCTTCGAATCCTTACTTCAGTACATTTTTGGACGATAGCTGTCATTCATAACTCTGCAGGTTTGTGAATTACAGTGCCCCTGAGCTCCTTTTTTCAACTCGCTTTCTTGTGAGCTGGCCGCAAAATGCAGGATTGCTTCAGGCCATAATCTATTTCCGGCAGGGCATGCTGAGCCTTTGGTTAATTCCTCTTCCTGGTGGGAAATGAGCGTTCCACTTCCTTGTGCAGACATCTACAGCTAGTCTCTCATTGGTTCTCCCTATTCCTGTTCATCTTGCGCAGAAATTGCAAACTATGCCAAACAGGAGGTTAAAGGCACTGACTCTCCAAGTGGGGAGAGTGTTAGTAAAGCGTCTGGAATGGTGAACCCGAGTACCAGGGGACGAAAACTGAGATGCATTTGAAAACGTTTCCAAATCACACGGTGGACCATACTCTGGGTTTCCCATGCATGTTTTACCTGAAGGAAGAATCCCTTAAACATGGAGAGTTGGGACCCATGGAATGGATACCATGCAGGATGACTTCAAAGGGTCTGCGTTTGCTCACTGAACCTCACCAATGCTATCAGCCCGAAGTGTCCAGCCTTATGACTCACCCAGCTCTGGGTGTAGATGTGGTAAATCCAGGTTGCATCACAAGCCCTGAATGAATTATTTAAGAATTGCTCTCTATTTCACTGTCATTGTGTTTTGTTTTTGAAATTTATTTTGATAATGGGATTTATCGGATTTTCACTGCTGCGTTTAGGCCGCTGTACACTCGCTTGATTCCCTTGTGGAGACATATAAATCCATGGGTTTTAAGATTCTTACTTGTCAGGTATCTTCCCAGGCGTTGAATATGGGGTGTTGAGTCCATTTCGTTGAGCAAGGAGTAGGTCTTGTCTATTATATATTTGGCTTATGGAAAGGTATCTGTGCTAATTTCAATCTCTGGTTTTATGCAGCACCCCAACTCACTTTTCCCCATAAGCAAGCATAAGTTGGTGTGCTAAATTTGAGACCCTGTTCTGTTTTGTAATTCAGTTCATGTGTCGCCAAGTTTACATTCCATGTATTAGTCATATCTTATGATGTTTCTTTTTCTGTGTGACTTATTTCTCGTAGAATCATCGTACCTGAATCCACTCATTATGCTGCTATGGGCCTGATGACGTAGATTTCATTGCTGAGCGATATTCCATTGTACGTTCGTATGACAACTGCTTTATCCATTTTTTGCTTTCTCAGATATTTAACTTGTACCGTAGACGAGGTTCTTGTAAACCGAGCTTCCCAAATTTTGGGGTGGCTGTGTGTTTTTGATTTTAATTTCCCTAAGCTATAGGACCATAAGTGGAAGTGCCATAGGCTGTGTTGCTTTGTTTCCTACGTGTTTCAGGAAACACCATACACTTCACCAGAGTGGCTGTTGGCAATTTACATCACGCCCATCAGCATAACAAGGCTCCCTGTTCTCCATGACCTGTCGTGCCTTTCTGGATTTTACACATTTTTCAGATGGCCCTTTTGACCGGGGGGCAGTCAGACTTCATTGTAGTGCAGATTTCCTTTACACGCTTGCTTGGTTGGCCAAAAAGGGCGTATGCGTTTATACCTGAATATATTCAGGAAAAACTGCATACGCCCTTTTTGGCCAAGTGCATCATTGTTGACATTCTGCCTCTTTTCCTATGCTTTAAGTGCAATTCCAGTCTACCCCCTGAAATCGTTTTCCTGAAATTCTGCCCCGCTTTCAAGTCCTCTTCGAAGACTTACTTCAATACATTTTAGGACGATAGCTGTCATTCATAACTCTGCAAGTTTGTGAATTACAGTGCCCCTGAGCTACATTCTTCAACTCGCTTTCTTGTGAGCTGGCCGCAAAACCGCAGGATTGCTTCAGGCCCTAATCTGTTTCCGGCAGGGCACGCTGAGCCTTTGGTTAATTCCTCTTCCTGGTGGGAAATGAGTGTTCCATTTGCCCGTGCAGACACCTACATCTAGTCTCTCATTGGTTCTCCCTATTCCTGTTCATCTTGCGCAGAAATTGCAAACTGTGCCAAACAGGAGGTTAAAGGCACTGACTCTCCAAGTGGGGAGAGTGTTAGTAAAGCGTCCGGAATGGTGAACCCCAGTACCAGGGTTCGAAAACTGAGATGCATTTGAAAACGTTTCCCAATCACACAGTGGACCATTCTGTGGGTTTCCCATGCATGTTTTAGCTGAAGGAAGAATCCCTTAAACCTGGAGAGTTGGGACCCATGGAATGGGTACCATGCAGTATGACTTCAAAGAGTCTGCGTTTGCTCAACGAACCTCACCAATGCTATCAGCCCGAAGTGTCCAGGCTTATGTCTCACCCAGCTCTGGATGTTGATGTGGTAAATCCAGGTTGCATCACAAGCCCTGAATGAATGATTTAAGAATTGCTCTCTATTTCACTGTCATTGTGTTTTGTTTTTGAAATTTATTTTGATAATGGGATTTATCGGATGTTCACTGCTGCGTTTAGGCCGCTGTACACACACTTGATTTCCTTATGGAGACATATAAATCCATGGGTTTTAAGATTCTTACTTGTCAGGTATCTTCCCAGGCGTTGAATATGGGGTGTTGAGTCCATTTCGTTGAGCAAGGAGTAGGTCTTTTCTGTTATATATTTGGCTTATGGAAAGGTATCTGTGCTAATTTCAATCACTGGTTTTATGCAGCACCCCAACTCACCTTTCCCCATAAGCAAGCATAAGTTGGTTTTCTCAATTTGAGACCGTGTTCTGTTTTGTAATTCAGTTCATGTGTAGTCAAGTTTACATTCCGTGTATTAGTTATAACTTATGATGTTTCGTTTTCTGTGTGACTTATTTCTCGTAGAATCATCGTACCTGAATCCACTCATTATGCCGCTATGTGCCTGATGACGTAGATTTCATTGCTCAGTGATATTCCATTGTACGTGCGTACCACAACATCTTTATCCATTTTTTGCTTTCTCGGATATTTAACTTGTACCGTAGACGAGGTTCTTGTTAACAGAGCCATCCCAAACATTGGGGTGGCTGTGTCTTTTTGATTTTAATTTCCCTAAGCTATAGGACCATAAGTGGAAGTGCCATAGGCTGTGTTGCTTTGTTTCCTACGTGTTTCAGGAAACACCATACACTTCTCCAGAGTGGCTGTTGGCAATTTCCATCCCGCCAATCAGCATAGCAAGGCTCCCTGTTCTCCATGACTGTCCTGCCTTTCTGGATTTTACACTTTTTTCAGATGGCCCTTTTGACCGGGGGGCAGTGAGACTTCATTGTAGTGCAGATTTCCTTTACACGCTTGCTTGGTTGGCCAAAAAGGGCGTATGCGTTTTTTCCTGAATATATTCAGGAAAAAACGCATACGCCCTTTTTGGCCAAGTGCATCATTGTCAACATTCTGCCTCTTTTCCTATGCTTTAAGTGCAATTCCAGTCTACCCCCTGAAATCGTTTTCCTGAAATTCTGCCCCGCTTTCAAGTCCTCTTCGAATCCTTACTTCAGTACATTTTTGGACGATAGCTGTCATTCATAACTCTGCAGGTTTGTGAATTACAGTGCCCCTGAGCTCCTTTTTTCAACTCGCTTTCTTGTGAGCTGGCCGCAAAACGCAGGATTGCTTCAGGCCATAATCTATTTCCGGCAGGGCATGCTGAGCCTTTGGTTAATTCCTCTTCCTGGTGGGAAATGAGCGTTCCACTTCCTTGTGCAGACACCTACAGCTAGTCTCTCATTGGTTCTCCCTATTCCTGTTCATCTTGCGCAGAAATTGCAAACTATGCCAAACAGGAGGTTAAAGGCACTGACTCTCCAAGTGGGGAGAGTGTTAGTAAAGCGTCTGGAATGGTGAACCCGAGTACCAGGGGACGAAAACTGAGATGCATTTGAAAACGTTTCCAAATCACACGGTGGACCATACTCTGGGTTTCCCATGCATGTTTTACCTGAAGGAAGAATCCCTTAAACATGGAGAGTTGGGACCCATGGAATGGATACCATGCAGGATGACTTCAAAGGGTCTGCGTTTGCTCACTGAACCTCACCAATGCTATCAGCCCGAAGTGTCCAGCCTTATGACTCACCCAGCTCTGGGTGTAGATGTGGTAAATCCAGGTTGCATCACAAGCCCTGAATGAATTATTTAAGAATTGCTCTCTATTTCACTGTCATTGTGTTTTGTTTTTGAAATTTATTTTGATAATGGGATTTATCGGATTTTCACTGCTGCGTTTAGGCCGCTGTACACTCGCTTGATTCCCTTGTGGAGACATATAAATCCATGGGTTTTAAGATTCTTACTTGTCAGGTATCTTCCCAGGCGTTGAATATGGGGTGTTGAGTCCATTTCGTTGAGCAAGGAGTAGGACTTGTCTATTATATATTTGGCTTATGGAAAGGTATCTGTGCTAATTTCAATCTCTGGTTTTATGCAGCACCCCAACTCACTTTTCCCCATAAGCAAGCATAAGTTGGTGTGCTAAATTTGAGACCCTGTTCTGTTTTGTAATTCAGTTCATGTGTCGCCAAGTTTACATTCCATGTATTAGTCATATCTTATGATGTTTCTTTTTCTGTGTGACTTATTTCTCGTAGAATCATCATACCTGAATCCACTCATTATGCTGCTATGGGCCTGATGACGTAGATTTCATTGCTGAGCGATATTCCATTGTACGTTCGAATGACAACTGCTTTATCCATTTTTTGCTTTCTCAGATATTTAACTTGTACCGTAGACGAGGTTCTTGTAAACCGAGCTTCCCAAATTTTGGGGTGGCTGTGTGTTTTTGATTTTAATTTCCCTAAGCTATAGGACCATAAGTGGAAGTGCCATAGGCTGTGTTGCTTTGTTTCCTACGTGTTTCAGGAAACACCATACACTTCACCAGAGTGGCTGTTGGCAATTTACATCACGCCCATCAGCATAACAAGGCTCCCTGTTCTCCATGACCTGTCGTGCCTTTCTGGATTTTACACATTTTTCAGATGGCCCTTTTGACCGGGGGGCAGTCAGACTTCATTGTAGTGCAGATTTCCTTTACACGCTTGCTTGGTTGGCCAAAAAGGGCATATGCGTTTATACCTGAATATATTCAGGAAAAACTGCATACGCCCTTTTTGGCCAAGTGCATCATTGTTGACATTCTGCCTCTTTTCCTATGCTTTAAGTGCAATTCCAGTCTACCCCCTGAAATCGTTTTCCTGAAATTCTGCCCCGCTTTCAAGTCCTCTTCGAAGACTTACTTCAATACATTTTAGGACGATAGCTGTCATTCATAACTCTGCAAGTTTGTGAATTACAGTGCCCCTGAGCTACATTCTTCAACTCGCTTTCTTGTGAGCTGGCCGCAAAACCGCAGGATTGCTTCAGGCCCTAATCTGTTTCCGGCAGGGCACGCTGAGCCTTTGGTTAATTCCTCTTCCTGGTGGGAAATGAGTGTTCCATTTGCCCGTGCAGACACCTACATCTAGTCTCTCATTGGTTCTCCCTATTCCTGTTCATCTTGCGCAGAAATTGCAAACTGTGCCAAACAGGAGGTTAAAGGCACTGACTCTCCAAGTGGGGAGAGTGTTAGTAAAGCGTCCGGAATGGTGAACCCCAGTACAAGGGTTCGAAAACTGAGATGCATTTGAAAACGTTTCCCAATCACACAGTGGACCATTCTGTGGGTTTCCCATGCATGTTTTAGCTGAAGGAAGAATCCCTTAAACCTGGAGAGTTGGGACCCATGGAATGGGTACCATGCAGTATGACTTCAAAGAGTCTGCGTTTGCTCAACGAACCTCACCAATGCTATCAGCCCGAAGTGTCCAGGCTTATGTCTCACCCAGCTCTGGATGTTGATGTGGTAAATCCAGGTTGCATCACAAGCCCTGAATGAATGATTTAAGAATTGCTCTCTATTTCACTGTCATTGTGTTTTGTTTTTGAAATTTATTTTGATAATGGGATTTATCGGATGTTCACTGCTGCGTTTAGGCCGCTGTACACACACTTGATTTCCTTATGGAGACATATAAATCCATGGGTTTTAAGATTCTTACTTGTCAGGTATCTTCCCAGGCGTTGAATATGGGGTGTTGAGTCCATTTCGTTGAGCAAGGAGTAGGTCTTTTCTGTTATATATTTGGCTTATGGAAAGGTATCTGTGCTAATTTCAATCACTGGTTTTATGCAGCACCCCAACTCACCTTTCCCCATAAGCAAGCATAAGTTGGTTTTCTCAATTTGAGACCGTGTTCTGTTTTGTAATTCAGTTCATGTGTAGTCAAGTTTACATTCCGTGTATTAGTTATAACTTATGATGTTTCGTTTTCTGTGTGACTTATTTCTCGTAGAATCATCGTACCTGAATCCACTCATTATGCCGCTATGTGCCTGATGACGTAGATTTCATTGCTCAGTGATATTCCATTGTACGTGCGTACCACAACATCTTTATCCATTTTTTGCTTTCTCGGATATTTAACTTGTACCGTAGACGAGGTTCTTGTTAACAGAGCCATCCCAAACATTGGGGTGGCTGTGTCTTTTTGATTTTAATTTCCCTAAGCTATAGGACCATAAGTGGAAGTGCCATAGGCTGTGTTGCTTTGTTTCCTACGTGTTTCAGGAAACACCATACACTTCTCCAGAGTGGCTGTTGGCAATTTCCATCCCGCCAATCAGCATAGCAAGGCTCCCTGTTCTCCATGACTGTCCTGCCTTTCTGGATTTTACACTTTTTTCAGATGGCCCTTTTGACCGGGGGGCAGTGAGACTTCATTGTAGTGCAGATTTCCTTTACACGCTTGCTTGGTTGGCCAAAAAGGGCGTATGCGTTTTTTCCTGAATATATTCAGGAAAAAACGCATACGCCCTTTTTGGCCAAGTGCATCATTGTCAACATTCTGCCTCTTTTCCTATGCTTTAAGTGCAATTCCAGTCTACCCCCTGAAATCGTTTTCCTTAAATTCTGCCCCGCTTTCAAGTCCTCTTCGAATCCTTACTTCAGTACATTTTTGGACGATAGCTGTCATTCATAACTCTGCAGGTTTGTGAATTACAGTGCCCCTGAGCTCCTTTTTTCAACTCGCTTTCTTGTGAGCTGGCCGCAAAACGCAGGATTGCTTCAGGCCATAATCTATTTCCGGCAGGGCATGCTGAGCCTTTGGTTAATTCCTCTTCCTGGTGGGAAATGAGCGTTCCACTTCCTTGTGCAGACACCTACAGCTAGTCTCTCATTGGTTCTCCCTATTCCTGTTCATCTTGCGCAGAAATTGCAAACTATGCCAAACAGGAGGTTAAAGGCACTGACTCTCCAAGTGGGGAGAGTGTTAGTAAAGCGTCTGGAATGGTGAACCCGAGTACCAGGGGACGAAAACTGAGATGCATTTGAAAACGTTTCCAAATCACACGGTGGACCATACTCTGGGTTTCCCATGCATGTTTTACCTGAAGGAAGAATCCCTTACACATGGAGAGTTGGCACCCATGGAATGGATACCATGCAGGATGACTTCAAAGGGTCTGCGTTTGCTCACTGAACCTCACCAATGCTATCAGCCCGAAGTGTCCAGCCTTATGACTCACCCAGCTCTGGGTGTAGATGTGGTAAATCCAGGTTGCATCACAAGCCCTGAATGAATTATTTAAGAATTGCTCTCTATTTCACTGTCATTGTGTTTTGTTTTTGAAATTTATTTTGATAATGGGATTTATCGGATTTTCACTGCTGCGTTTAGGCCGCTGTACACTCGCTTGATTCCCTTGTGGAGACATATAAATCCATGGGTTTTAAGATTCTTACTTGTCAGGTATCTTCCCAGGCGTTGAATATGGGGTGTTGAGTCCATTTCGTTGAGCAAGGAGTAGGTCTTGTCTATTATATATTTGGCTTATGGAAAGGTATCTGTGCTAATTTCAATCTCTGGTTTTATGCAGCACCCCAACTCACTTTTCCCCATAAGCAAGCATAAGTTGGTGTGCTAAATTTGAGACCCTGTTCTGTTTTGTAATTCAGTTCATGTGTCGCCAAGTTTACATTCCATGTATTAGTCATATCTTATGATGTTTCTTTTTCTGTGTGACTTATTTCTCGTAGAATCATCATACCTGAATCCACTCATTATGCTGCTATGGGCCTGATGACGTAGATTTCATTGCTGAGCGATATTCCATTGTATGTTCGTATGACAACTGCTTTATCCATTTTTTGCTTTCTCAGATATTTAACTTGTACCGTAGACGAGGTTCTTGTAAACCGAGCTTCCCAAATTTTGGGGTGGCTGTGTGTTTTTGATTTTAATTTCCCTAAGCTATAGGACCATAAGTGGAAGTGCCATAGGCTGTGTTGCTTTGTTTCCTACGTGTTTCAGGAAACACCATACACTTCACCAGAGTGGCTGTTGGCAATTTACATCACGCCCATCAGCATAACAAGGCTCCCTGTTCTCCATGACCTGTCGTGCCTTTCTGGATTTTACACATTTTTCAGATGGCCCTTTTGACCGGGGGGCAGTCAGACTTCATTGTAGTGCAGATTTCCTTTACACGCTTGCTTGGTTGGCCAAAAAGGGCGTATGCGTTTATACCTGAATATATTCAGGAAAAACTGCATACGCCCTTTTTGGCCAAGTGCATCATTGTTGACATTCTGCCTCTTTTCCTATGCTTTAAGTGCAATTCCAGTCTACCCCCTGAAATCGTTTTCCTGAAATTCTGCCCCGCTTTCAAGTCCTCTTCGAAGACTTACTTCAATACATTTTAGGACGATAGCTGTCATTCATAACTCTGCATGTTTGTGAATTACAGTGCCCCTGAGCTACATTCTTCAACTCGCTTTCTTGTGAGCTGGCCGCAAAACCGCAGGATTGCTTCAGGCCCTAATCTGTTTCCGGCAGGGCACGCTGAGCCTTTGGTTAATTCCTCTTCCTGGTGGGAAATGAGTGTTCCATTTGCCCGTGCAGACACCTACATCTAGTCTCTCATTGGTTCTCCCTATTCCTGTTCATCTTGCGCAGAAATTGCAAACTGTGCCAAACAGGAGGTTAAAGGCACTGACTCTCCAAGTGGGGAGAGTGTTAGTAAAGCGTCCGGAATGGTGAACCCCAGTACCAGGGTTCGAAAACTGAGATGCATTTGAAAACGTTTCCCAATCACACAGTGGACCATTCTGTGGGTTTCCCATGCATGTTTTAGCTGAAGGAAGAATCCCTTAAACCTGGAGAGTTGGGACCCATGGAATGGGTACCATGCAGTATGACTTCAAAGAGTCTGCGTTTGCTCAACGAACCTCACCAATGCTATCAGCCCGAAGTGTCCAGGCTTATGTCTCACCCAGCTCTGGATGTTGATGTGGTAAATCCAGGTTGCATCACAAGCCCTGAATGAATGATTTAAGAATTGCTCTCTATTTCACTGTCATTGTGTTTTGTTTTTGAAATTTATTTTGATAATGGGATTTATCGGATGTTCACTGCTGCGTTTAGGCCGCTGTACACACACTTGATTTCCTTATGGAGACATATAAATCCATGGGTTTTAAGATTCTTACTTGTCAGGTATCTTCCCAGGCGTTGAATATGGGGTGTTGAGTCCATTTCGTTGAGCAAGGAGTAGGTCTTTTCTGTTATATATTTGGCTTATGGAAAGGTATCTGTGCTAATTTCAATCACTGGTTTTATGCAGCACCCCAACTCACCTTTCCCCATAAGCAAGCATAAGTTGGTTTTCTCAATTTGAGACCGTGTTCTGTTTTGTAATTCAGTTCATGTGTAGTCAAGTTTACATTCCGTGTATTAGTTATAACTTATGATGTTTCGTTTTCTGTGTGACTTATTTCTCGTAGAATCATCGTACCTGAATCCACTCATTATGCCGCTATGTGCCTGATGACGTAGATTTCATTGCTCAGTGATATTCCATTGTACGTGCGTACCACAACATCTTTATCCATTTTTTGCTTTCTCGGATATTTAACTTGTACCGTAGACGAGGTTCTTGTTAACAGAGCCATCCCAAACATTGGGGTGGCTGTGTCTTTTTGATTTTAATTTCCCTAAGCTATAGGACCATAAGTGGAAGTGCCATAGGCTGTGTTGCTTTGTTTCCTACGTGTTTCAGGAAACACCATACACTTCTCCAGAGTGGCTGTTGGCAATTTCCATCCCGCCAATCAGCATAGCAAGGCTCCCTGTTCTCCATGACTGTCCTGCCTTTCTGGATTTTACACTTTTTTCAGATGGCCCTTTTGACCGGGGGGCAGTGAGACTTCATTGTAGTGCAGATTTCCTTTACACGCTTGCTTGGTTGGCCAAAAAGGGCGTATGCGTTTTTTCCTGAATATATTCAGGAAAAAACGCATACGCCCTTTTTGGCCAAGTGCATCATTGTCAACATTCTGCCTCTTTTCCTATGCTTTAAGTGCAATTCCAGTCTACCCCCTGAAATCGTTTTCCTTAAATTCTGCCCCGCTTTCAAGTCCTCTTCGAATCCTTACTTCAGTACATTTTTGGACGATAGCTGTCATTCATAACTCTGCAGGTTTGTGAATTACAGTGCCCCTGAGCTCCTTTTTTCAACTCGCTTTCTTGTGAGCTGGCCGCAAAACGCAGGATTGCTTCAGGCCATAATCTATTTCCGGCAGGGCATGCTGAGCCTTTGGTTAATTCCTCTTCCTGGTGGGAAATGAGCGTTCCACTTCCTTGTGCAGACACCTACAGCTAGTCTCTCATTGGTTCTCCCTATTCCTGTTCATCTTGCGCAGAAATTGCAAACTATGCCAAACAGGAGGTTAAAGGCACTGACTCTCCAAGTGGGGAGAGTGTTAGTAAAGCGTCTGGAATGGTGAACCCGAGTACCAGGGGACGAAAACTGAGATGCATTTGAAAACGTTTCCAAATCACACGGTGGACCATACTCTGGGTTTCCCATGCATGTTTTACCTGAAGGAAGAATCCCTTAAACATGGAGAGTTGGGACCCATGGAATGGATACCATGCAGGATGACTTCAAAGGGTCTGCGTTTGCTCACTGAACCTCACCAATGCTATCAGCCCGAAGTGTCCAGCCTTATGACTCACCCAGCTCTGGGTGTAGATGTGGTAAATCCAGGTTGCATCACAAGCCCTGAATGAATTATTTAAGAATTGCTCTCTATTTCACTGTCATTGTGTTTTGTTTTTGAAATTTATTTTGATAATGGGATTTATCGGATTTTCACTGCTGCGTTTAGGCCGCTGTACACTCGCTTGATTCCCTTGTGGAGACATATAAATCCATGGGTTTTAAGATTCTTACTTGTCAGGTATCTTCCCAGGCGTTGAATATGGGGTGTTGAGTCCATTTCGTTGAGCAAGGAGTAGGTCTTGTCTATTATATATTTGGCTTATGGAAAGGTATCTGTGCTAATTTCAATCTCTGGTTTTATGCAGCACCCCAACTCACTTTTCCCCATAAGCAAGCATAAGTTGGTGTGCTAAATTTGAGACCCTGTTCTGTTTTGTAATTCAGTTCATGTGTCGCCAAGTTTACATTCCATGTATTAGTCATATCTTATGATGTTTCTTTTTCTGTGTGACTTATTTCTCGTAGAATCATCGTACCTGAATCCACTCATTATGCTGCTATGGGCCTGATGACGTAGATTTCATTGCTGAGCGATATTCCATTGTACGTTCGAATGACAACTGCTTTATCCATTTTTTGCTTTCTCAGATATTTAACTTGTACCGTAGACGAGGTTCTTGTAAACCGAGCTTCCCAAATTTTGGGGTGGCTGTGTGTTTTTGATTTTAATTTCCCTAAGCTATAGGACCATAAGTGGAAGTGCCATAGGCTGTGTTGCTTTGTTTCCTACGTGTTTCAGGAAACACCATACACTTCACCAGAGTGGCTGTTGGCAATTTACATCACGCCCATCAGCATAACAAGGCTCCCTGTTCTCCATGACCTGTCGTGCCTTTCTGGATTTTACACATTTTTCAGATGGCCCTTTTGACCGGGGGGCAGTCAGACTTCATTGTAGTGCAGATTTCCTTTACACGCTTGCTTGGTTGGCCAAAAAGGGCGTATGCGTTTATACCTGAATATATTCAGGAAAAACTGCATACGCCCTTTTTGGCCAAGTGCATCATTGTTGACATTCTGCCTCTTTTCCTATGCTTTAAGTGCAATTCCAGTCTACCCCCTGAAATCGTTTTCCTGAAATTCTGCCCCGCTTTCAAGTCCTCTTCGAAGACTTACTTCAATACATTTTAGGACGATAGCTGTCATTCATAACTCTGCAGGTTTGTGAATTACAGTGCCCCTGAGCTACATTCTTCAACTCGCTTTCTTGTGAGCTGGCCGCAAAACCGCAGGATTGCTTCAGGCCCTAATCTGTTTCCGGCAGGGCACGCTGAGCCTTTGGTTAATTCCTCTTCCTGGTGGGAAATGAGTGTTCCATTTGCCCGTGCAGACACCTACATCTAGTCTCTCATTGGTTCTCCCTATTCCTGTTCATCTTGCGCAGAAATTGCAAACTGTGCCAAACAGGAGGTTAAAGGCACTGACTCTCCAAGTGGGGAGAGTGTTAGTAAAGCGTCCGGAATGGTGAACCCCAGTACCAGGGTTCGAAAACTGAGATGCATTTGAAAACGTTTCCCAATCACACAGTGGACCATTCTGTGGGTTTCCCATGCATGTTTTAGCTGAAGGAAGAATCCCTTAAACCTGGAGAGTTGGGACCCATGGAATGGGTACCATGCAGTATGACTTCAAAGAGTCTGCGTTTGCTCAACGAACCTCACCAATGCTATCAGCCCGAAGTGTCCAGGCTTATGTCTCACCCAGCTCTGGATGTTGATGTGGTAAATCCAGGTTGCATCACAAGCCCTGAATGAATGATTTAAGAATTGCTCTCTATTTCACTGTCATTGTGTTTTGTTTTTGAAATTTATTTTGATAATGGGATTTATCGGATGTTCACTGCTGCGTTTAGGCCGCTGTACACACACTTGATTTCCTTATGGAGACATATAAATCCATGGGTTTTAAGATTCTTACTTGTCAGGTATCTTCCCAGGCGTTGAATATGGGGTGTTGAGTCCATTTCGTTGAGCAAGGAGTAGGTCTTTTCTGTTATATATTTGGCTTATGGAAAGGTATCTGTGCTAATTTCAATCACTGGTTTTATGCAGCACCCCAACTCACCTTTCCCCATAAGCAAGCATAAGTTGGTTTTCTCAATTTGAGACCGTGTTCTGTTTTGTAATTCAGTTCATGTGTAGTCAAGTTTACATTCCGTGTATTAGTTATAACTTATGATGTTTCGTTTTCTGTGTGACTTATTTCTCGTAGAATCATCGTACCTGAATCCACTCATTATGCCGCTATGTGCCTGATGACGTAGATTTCATTGCTCAGTGATATTCCATTGTACGTGCGTACCACAACATCTTTATCCATTTTTTGCTTTCTCGGATATTTAACTTGTACCGTAGACGTGGTTCTTGTTAACAGAGCCATCCCAAACATTGGGGTGGCTGTGTCTTTTTGATTTTAATTTCCCTAAGCTATAGGACCATAAGTGGAAGTGCCATAGGCTGTGTTGCTTTGTTTCCTACGTGTTTCAGGAAACACCATACACTTCTCCAGAGTGGCTGTTGGCAATTTCCATCCCGCCAATCAGCATAGCAAGGCTCCCTGTTCTCCATGACTGTCCTGCCTTTCTGGATTTTACACTTTTTTCAGATGGCCCTTTTGACCGGGGGGCAGTGAGACTTCATTGTAGTGCAGATTTCCTTTACACGCTTGCTTGGTTGGCCAAAAAGGGCGTATGCGTTTTTTCCTGAATATATTCAGGAAAAAACGCATACGCCCTTTTTGGCCAAGTGCATCATTGTCAACATTCTGCCTCTTTTCCTATGCTTTAAGTGCAATTCCAGTCTACCCCCTGAAATCGTTTTCCTTAAATTCTGCCCCGCTTTCAAGTCCTCTTCGAATCCTTACTTCAGTACATTTTTGGACGATAGCTGTCATTCATAACTCTGCAGGTTTGTGAATTACAGTGCCCCTGAGCTCCTTTTTTCAACTCGCTTTCTTGTGAGCTGGCCGCAAAACGCAGGATTGCTTCAGGCCATAATCTATTTCCGGCAGGGCATGCTGAGCCTTTGGTTAATTCCTCTTCCTGGTGGGAAATGAGCGTTCCACTTCCTTGTGCAGACACCTACAGCTAGTCTCTCATTGGTTCTCCCTATTCCTGTTCATCTTGCGCAGAAATTGCAAACTATGCCAAACAGGAGGTTAAAGGCACTGACTCTCCAAGTGGGGAGAGTGTTAGTAAAGCGTCTGGAATGGTGAACCCGAGTACCAGGGGACGAAAACTGAGATGCATTTGAAAACGTTTCCAAATCACACGGTGGACCATACTCTGGGTTTCCCATGCATGTTTTACCTGAAGGAAGAATCCCTTACACATGGAGAGTTGGCACCCATGGAATGGATACCATGCAGGATGACTTCAAAGGGTCTGCGTTTGCTCACTGAACCTCACCAATGCTATCAGCCCGAAGTGTCCAGCCTTATGACTCACCCAGCTCTGGGTGTAGATGTGGTAAATCCAGGTTGCATCACAAGCCCTGAATGAATTATTTAAGAATTGCTCTCTATTTCACTGTCATTGTGTTTTGTTTTTGAAATTTATTTTGATAATGGGATTTATCGGATTTTCACTGCTGCGTTTAGGCCGCTGTACACTCGCTTGATTCCCTTGTGGAGACATATAAATCCATGGGTTTTAAGATTCTTACTTGTCAGGTATCTTCCCAGGCGTTGAATATGGGGTGTTGAGTCCATTTCGTTGAGCAAGGAGTAGGTCTTGTCTATTATATATTTGGCTTATGGAAAGGTATCTGTGCTAATTTCAATCTCTGGTTTTATGCAGCACCCCAACTCACTTTTCCCCATAAGCAAGCATAAGTTGGTGTGCTAAATTTGAGACCCTGTTCTGTTTTGTAATTCAGTTCATGTGTCGCCAAGTTTACATTCCATGTATTAGTCATATCTTATGATGTTTCTTTTTCTGTGTGACTTATTTCTCGTAGAATCATCATACCTGAATCCACTCATTATGCTGCTATGGGCCTGATGACGTAGATTTCATTGCTGAGCGATATTCCATTGTATGTTCGTATGACAACTGCTTTATCCATTTTTTGCTTTCTCAGATATTTAACTTGTACCGTAGACGAGGTTCTTGTAAACCGAGCTTCCCAAATTTTGGGGTGGCTGTGTGTTTTTGATTTTAATTTCCCTAAGCTATAGGACCATAAGTGGAAGTGCCATAGGCTGTGTTGCTTTGTTTCCTACGTGTTTCAGGAAACACCATACACTTCACCAGAGTGGCTGTTGGCAATTTACATCACGCCCATCAGCATAACAAGGCTCCCTGTTCTCCATGACCTGTCGTGCCTTTCTGGATTTTACACATTTTTCAGATGGCCCTTTTGACCGGGGGGCAGTCAGACTTCATTGTAGTGCAGATTTCCTTTACACGCTTGCTTGGTTGGCCAAAAAGGGCGTATGCGTTTATACCTGAATATATTCAGGAAAAACTGCATACGCCCTTTTTGGCCAAGTGCATCATTGTTGACATTCTGCCTCTTTTCCTATGCTTTAAGTGCAATTCCAGTCTACCCCCTGAAATCGTTTTCCTGAAATTCTGCCCCGCTTTCAAGTCCTCTTCGAAGACTTACTTCAATACATTTTAGGACGATAGCTGTCATTCATAACTCTGCATGTTTGTGAATTACAGTGCCCCTGAGCTACATTCTTCAACTCGCTTTCTTGTGAGCTGGCCGCAAAACCGCAGGATTGCTTCAGGCCCTAATCTGTTTCCGGCAGGGCACGCTGAGCCTTTGGTTAATTCCTCTTCCTGGTGGGAAATGAGTGTTCCATTTGCCCGTGCAGACACCTACATCTAGTCTCTCATTGGTTCTCCCTATTCCTGTTCATCTTGCGCAGAAATTGCAAACTGTGCCAAACAGGAGGTTAAAGGCACTGACTCTCCAAGTGGGGAGAGTGTTAGTAAAGCGTCTGGAATGGTGAACCCCAGTACCAGGGTTCGAAAACTGAGATGCATTTGAAAACGTTTCCCAATCACACAGTGGACCATTCTGTGGGTTTCCCATGCATGTTTTAGCTGAAGGAAGAATCCCTTAAACCTGGAGAGTTGGGACCCATGGAATGGGTACCATGCAGTATGACTTCAAAGAGTCTGCGTTTGCTCAACGAACCTCACCAATGCTATCAGCCCGAAGTGTCCAGGCTTATGTCTCACCCAGCTCTGGATGTTGATGTGGTAAATCCAGGTTGCATCACAAGCCCTGAATGAATGATTTAAGAATTGCTCTCTATTTCACTGTCATTGTGTTTTGTTTTTGAAATTTATTTTGATAATGGGATTTATCGGATGTTCACTGCTGCGTTTAGGCCGCTGTACACACACTTGATTTCCTTATGGAGACATATAAATCCATGGGTTTTAAGATTCTTACTTGTCAGGTATCTTCCCAGGCGTTGAATATGGGGTGTTGAGTCCATTTCGTTGAGCAAGGAGTAGGTCTTTTCTGTTATATATTTGGCTTATGGAAAGGTATCTGTGCTAATTTCAATCACTGGTTTTATGCAGCACCCCAACTCACCTTTCCCCATAAGCAAGCATAAGTTGGTTTTCTCAATTTGAGACCGTGTTCTGTTTTGTAATTCAGTTCATGTGTAGTCAAGTTTACATTCCGTGTATTAGTTATAACTTATGATGTTTCGTTTTCTGTGTGACTTATTTCTCGTAGAATCATCGTACCTGAATCCACTCATTATGCCGCTATGTGCCTGATGACGTAGATTTCATTGCTCAGTGATATTCCATTGTACGTGCGTACCACAACATCTTTATCCATTTTTTGCTTTCTCGGATATTTAACTTGTACCGTAGACGAGGTTCTTGTTAACAGAGCCATCCCAAACATTGGGGTGGCTGTGTCTTTTTGATTTTAATTTCCCTAAGCTATAGGACCATAAGTGGAAGTGCCATAGGCTGTGTTGCTTTGTTTCCTACGTGTTTCAGGAAACACCATACACTTCTCCAGAGTGGCTGTTGGCAATTTCCATCCCGCCAATCAGCATAGCAAGGCTCCCTGTTCTCCATGACTGTCCTGCCTTTCTGGATTTTACACTTTTTTCAGATGGCCCTTTTGACTGGGGGGGCAGTGAGACTTCATTGTAGTGCAGATTTCCTTTACACGCTTGCTTGGTTGGCCAAAAAGGGCGTATGCGTTTTTTCCTGAATATATTCAGGAAAAAACGCATACGCACTTTTTGGCCAAGTGCATCATTGTCAACATTCTGCCTCTTTTCCTATGCTTTAAGTGCAATTCCAGTCTACCCCCTGAAATCGTTTTCCTTAAATTCTGCCCCGCTTTCAAGTCCTCTTCGAATCCTTACTTCAGTACATTTTTGGACGATAGCTGTCATTCATAACTCTGCAGGTTTGTGAATTACAGTGCCCCTGAGCTCCTTTTTTCAACTCGCTTTCTTGTGAGCTGGCCGCAAAACGCAGGATTGCTTCAGGCCATAATCTATTTCCGGCAGGGCATGCTGAGCCTTTGGTTAATTCCTCTTCCTGGTGGGAAATGAGCGTTCCACTTCCTTGTGCAGACACCTACAGCTAGTCTCTCATTGGTTCTCCCTATTCCTGTTCATCTTGCGCAGAAATTGCAAACTATGCCAAACAGGAGGTTAAAGGCACTGACTCTCCAAGTGGGGAGAGTGTTAGTAAAGCGTCTGGAATGGTGAACCCGAGTACCAGGGGACGAAAACTGAGATGCATTTGAAAACGTTTCCAAATCACACGGTGGACCATACTCTGGGTTTCCCATGCATGTTTTACCTGAAGGAAGAATCCCTTACACATGGAGAGTTGGCACCCATGGAATGGATACCATGCAGGATGACTTCAAAGGGTCTGCGTTTGCTCACTGAACCTCACCAATGCTATCAGCCCGAAGTGTCCAGCCTTATGACTCACCCAGCTCTGGGTGTAGATGTGGTAAATCCAGGTTGCATCACAAGCCCTGAATGAATTATTTAAGAATTGCTCTCTATTTCACTGTCATTGTGTTTTGTTTTTGAAATTTATTTTGATAATGGGATTTATCGGATTTTCACTGCTGCGTTTAGGCCGCTGTACACTCGCTTGATTCCCTTGTGGAGACATATAAATCCATGGGTTTTAAGATTCTTACTTGTCAGGTATCTTCCCAGGCGTTGAATATGGGGTGTTGAGTCCATTTCGTTGAGCAAGGAGTAGGTCTTGTCTATTATATATTTGGCTTATGGAAAGGTATCTGTGCTAATTTCAATCTCTGGTTTTATGCAGCACCCCAACTCACTTTTCCCCATAAGCAAGCATAAGTTGGTGTGCTAAATTTGAGACCCTGTTCTGTTTTGTAATTCAGTTCATGTGTCGCCAAGTTTACATTCCATGTATTAGTCATATCTTATGATGTTTCTTTTTCTGTGTGACTTATTTCTCGTAGAATCATCATACCTGAATCCACTCATTATGCTGCTATGGGCCTGATGACGTAGATTTCATTGCTGAGCGATATTCCATTGTATGTTCGTATGACAACTGCTTTATCCATTTTTTGCTTTCTCAGATATTTAACTTGTACCGTAGACGAGGTTCTTGTAAACCGAGCTTCCCAAATTTTGGGGTGGCTGTGTGTTTTTGATTTTAATTTCCCTAAGCTATAGGACCATAAGTGGAAGTGCCATAGGCTGTGTTGCTTTGTTTCCTACGTGTTTCAGGAAACACCATACACTTCACCAGAGTGGCTGTTGGCAATTTACATCACGCCCATCAGCATAACAAGGCTCCCTGTTCTCCATGACCTGTCGTGCCTTTCTGGATTTTACACATTTTTCAGATGGCCCTTTTGACCGGGGGGCAGTCAGACTTCATTGTAGTGCAGATTTCCTTTACACGCTTGCTTGGTTGGCCAAAAAGGGCGTATGCGTTTATACCTGAATATATTCAGGAAAAACTGCATACGCCCTTTTTGGCCAAGTGCATCATTGTTGACATTCTGCCTCTTTTCCTATGCTTTAAGTGCAATTCCAGTCTACCCCCTGAAATCGTTTTCCTGAAATTCTGCCCCGCTTTCAAGTCCTCTTCGAAGACTTACTTCAATACATTTTAGGACGATAGCTGTCATTCATAACTCTGCATGTTTGTGAATTACAGTGCCCCTGAGCTACATTCTTCAACTCGCTTTCTTGTGAGCTGGCCGCAAAACCGCAGGATTGCTTCAGGCCCTAATCTGTTTCCGGCAGGGCACGCTGAGCCTTTGGTTAATTCCTCTTCCTGGTGGGAAATGAGTGTTCCATTTGCCCGTGCAGACACCTACATCTAGTCTCTCATTGGTTCTCCCTATTCCTGTTCATCTTGCGCAGAAATTGCAAACTGTGCCAAACAGGAGGTTAAAGGCACTGACTCTCCAAGTGGGGAGAGTGTTAGTAAAGCGTCTGGAATGGTGAACCCCAGTACCAGGGTTCGAAAACTGAGATGCATTTGAAAACGTTTCCCAATCACACAGTGGACCATTCTGTGGGTTTCCCATGCATGTTTTAGCTGAAGGAAGAATCCCTTAAACCTGGAGAGTTGGGACCCATGGAATGGGTACCATGCAGTATGACTTCAAAGAGTCTGCGTTTGCTCAACGAACCTCACCAATGCTATCAGCCCGAAGTGTCCAGGCTTATGTCTCACCCAGCTCTGGATGTTGATGTGGTAAATCCAGGTTGCATCACAAGCCCTGAATGAATGATTTAAGAATTGCTCTCTATTTCACTGTCATTGTGTTTTGTTTTTGAAATTTATTTTGATAATGGGATTTATCGGATGTTCACTGCTGCGTTTAGGCCGCTGTACACACACTTGATTTCCTTATGGAGACATATAAATCCATGGGTTTTAAGATTCTTACTTGTCAGGTATCTTCCCAGGCGTTGAATATGGGGTGTTGAGTCCATTTCGTTGAGCAAGGAGTAGGTCTTTTCTGTTATATATTTGGCTTATGGAAAGGTATCTGTGCTAATTTCAATCACTGGTTTTATGCAGCACCCCAACTCACCTTTCCCCATAAGCAAGCATAAGTTGGTTTTCTCAATTTGAGACCGTGTTCTGTTTTGTAATTCAGTTCATGTGTAGTCAAGTTTACATTCCGTGTATTAGTTATAACTTATGATGTTTCGTTTTCTGTGTGACTTATTTCTCGTAGAATCATCGTACCTGAATCCACTCATTATGCCGCTATGTGCCTGATGACGTAGATTTCATTGCTCAGTGATATTCCATTGTACGTGCGTACCACAACATCTTTATCCATTTTTTGCTTTCTCGGATATTTAACTTGTACCGTAGACGAGGTTCTTGTTAACAGAGCCATCCCAAACATTGGGGTGGCTGTGTCTTTTTGATTTTAATTTCCCTAAGCTATAGGACCATAAGTGGAAGTGCCATAGGCTGTGTTGCTTTGTTTCCTACGTGTTTCAGGAAACACCATACACTTCTCCAGAGTGGCTGTTGGCAATTTCCATCCCGCCAATCAGCATAGCAAGGCTCCCTGTTCTCCATGACTGTCCTGCCTTTCTGGATTTTACACTTTTTTCAGATGGCCCTTTTGACTGGGGGGGCAGTGAGACTTCATTGTAGTGCAGATTTCCTTTACACGCTTGCTTGGTTGGCCAAAAAGGGCGTATGCGTTTTTTCCTGAATATATTCAGGAAAAAACGCATACGCACTTTTTGGCCAAGTGCATCATTGTCAACATTCTGCCTCTTTTCCTATGCTTTAAGTGCAATTCCAGTCTACCCCCTGAAATCGTTTTCCTTAAATTCTGCCCCGCTTTCAAGTCCTCTTCGAATCCTTACTTCAGTACATTTTTGGACGATAGCTGTCATTCATAACTCTGCAGGTTTGTGAATTACAGTGCCCCTGAGCTCCTTTTTTCAACTCGCTTTCTTGTGAGCTGGCCGCAAAACGCAGGATTGCTTCAGGCCATAATCTATTTCCGGCAGGGCATGCTGAGCCTTTGGTTAATTCCTCTTCCTGGTGGGAAATGAGCGTTCCACTTCCTTGTGCAGACACCTACAGCTAGTCTCTCATTGGTTCTCCCTATTCCTGTTCATCTTGCGCAGAAATTGCAAACTATGCCAAACAGGAGGTTAAAGGCACTGACTCTCCAAGTGGGGAGAGTGTTAGTAAAGCGTCTGGAATGGTGAACCCGAGTACCAGGGGACGAAAACTGAGATGCATTTGAAAACGTTTCCAAATCACACGGTGGACCATACTCTGGGTTTCCCATGCATGTTTTACCTGAAGGAAGAATCCCTTACACATGGAGAGTTGGCACCCATAGAATGGATACCATGCAGGATGACTTCAAAGGGTCTGCGTTTGCTCACTGAACCTCACCAATGCTATCAGCCCGAAGTGTCCAGCCTTATGACTCACCCAGCTCTGGGTGTAGATGTGGTAAATCCAGGTTGCATCACAAGCCCTGAATGAATTATTTAAGAATTGCTCTCTATTTCACTGTCATTGTGTTTTGTTTTTGAAATTTATTTTGATAATGGGATTTATCGGATTTTCACTGCTGCGTTTAGGCCGCTGTACACTCGCTTGATTCCCTTGTGGAGACATATAAATCCATGGGTTTTAAGATTCTTACTTGTCAGGTATCTTCCCAGGCGTTGAATATGGGGTGTTGAGTCCATTTCGTTGAGCAAGGAGTAGGTCTTGTCTATTATATATTTGGCTTATGGAAAGGTATCTGTGCTAATTTCAATCTCTGGTTTTATGCAGCACCCCAACTCACTTTTCCCCATAAGCAAGCATAAGTTGGTGTGCTAAATTTGAGACCCTGTTCTGTTTTGTAATTCAGTTCATGTGTCGCCAAGTTTACATTCCATGTATTAGTCATATCTTATGATGTTTCTTTTTCTGTGTGACTTATTTCTCGTAGAATCATCATACCTGAATCCACTCATTATGCTGCTATGGGCCTGATGACGTAGATTTCATTGCTGAGCGATATTCCATTGTATGTTCGTATGACAACTGCTTTATCCATTTTTTGCTTTCTCAGATATTTAACTTGTACCGTAGACGAGGTTCTTGTAAACCGAGCTTCCCAAATTTTGGGGTGGCTGTGTGTTTTTGATTTTAATTTCCCTAAGCTATAAGACCATAAGTGGAAGTGCCATAGGCTGTGTTGCTTTGTTTCCTACGTGTTTCAGGAAACACCATACACTTCACCAGAGTGGCTGTTGGCAATTTACATCACGCCCATCAGCATAACAAGGCTCCCTGTTCTCCATGACCTGTCGTGCCTTTCTGGATTTTACACATTTTTCAGATGGCCCTTTTGACCGGGGGGCAGTCAGACTTCATTGTAGTGCAGATTTCCTTTACACGCTTGCTTGGTTGGCCAAAAAGGGCGTATGCGTTTATACCTGAATATATTCAGGAAAAACTGCATACGCCCTTTTTGGCCAAGTGCATCATTGTTGACATTCTGCCTCTTTTCCTATGCTTTAAGTGCAATTCCAGTCTACCCCCTGAAATCGTTTTCCTGAAATTCTGCCCCGCTTTCAAGTCCTCTTCGAAGACTTACTTCAATACATTTTAGGACGATAGCTGTCATTCATAACTCTGCATGTTTGTGAATTACAGTGCCCCTGAGCTACATTCTTCAACTCGCTTTCTTGTGAGCTGGCCGCAAAACCGCAGGATTGCTTCAGGCCCTAATCTGTTTCCGGCAGAGCACGCTGAGCCTTTGGTTAATTCCTCTTCCTGGTGGGAAATGAGTGTTCCATTTGCCCGTGCAGACACCTACATCTAGTCTCTCATTGGTTCTCCCTATTCCTGTTCATCTTGCGCAGAAATTGCAAACTGTGCCAAACAGGAGGTTAAAGGCACTGACTCTCCAAGTGGGGAGAGTGTTAGTAAAGCGTCTGGAATGGTGAACCCCAGTACCAGGGTTCGAAAACTGAGATGCATTTGAAAACGTTTCCCAATCACACAGTGGACCATTCTGTGGGTTTCCCATGCATGTTTTAGCTGAAGGAAGAATCCCTTAAACCTGGAGAGTTGGGACCCATGGAATGGGTACCATGCAGTATGACTTCAAAGAGTCTGCGTTTGCTCAACGAACCTCACCAATGCTATCAGCCCGAAGTGTCCAGGCTTATGTCTCACCCAGCTCTGGATGTTGATGTGGTAAATCCAGGTTGCATCACAAGCCCTGAATGAATGATTTAAGAATTGCTCTCTATTTCACTGTCATTGTGTTTTGTTTTTGAAATTTATTTTGATAATGGGATTTATCGGATGTTCACTGCTGCGTTTAGGCCGCTGTACACACACTTGATTTCCTTATGGAGACATATAAATCCATGGGTTTTAAGATTCTTACTTGTCAGGTATCTTCCCAGGCGTTGAATATGGGGTGTTGAGTCCATTTCGTTGAGCAAGGAGTAGGTCTTTTCTGTTATATATTTGGCTTATGGAAAGGTATCTGTGCTAATTTCAATCACTGGTTTTATGCAGCACCCCAACTCACCTTTCCCCATAAGCAAGCATAAGTTGGTTTTCTCAATTTGAGACCGTGTTCTGTTTTGTAATTCAGTTCATGTGTAGTCAAGTTTACATTCCGTGTATTAGTTATAACTTATGATGTTTCGTTTTCTGTGTGACTTATTTCTCGTAGAATCATCGTACCTGAATCCACTCATTATGCCGCTATGTGCCTGATGACGTAGATTTCATTGCTCAGTGATATTCCATTGTACGTGCGTACCACAACATCTTTATCCATTTTTTGCTTTCTCGGATATTTAACTTGTACCGTAGACGAGGTTCTTGTTAACAGAGCCATCCCAAACATTGGGGTGGCTGTGTCTTTTTGATTTTAATTTCCCTAAGCTATAGGACCATAAGTGGAAGTGCCATAGGCTGTGTTGCTTTGTTTCCTACGTGTTTCAGGAAACACCATACACTTCTCCAGAGTGGCTGTTGGCAATTTCCATCCCGCCAATCAGCATAGCAAGGCTCCCTGTTCTCCATGACTGTCCTGCCTTTCTGGATTTTACACTTTTTTCAGATGGCCCTTTTGACTGGGGGGGCAGTGAGACTTCATTGTAGTGCAGATTTCCTTTACACGCTTGCTTGGTTGGCCAAAAAGGGCGTATGCGTTTTTTCCTGAATATATTCAGGAAAAAACGCATACGCACTTTTTGGCCAAGTGCATCATTGTCAACATTCTGCCTCTTTTCCTATGCTTTAAGTGCAATTCCAGTCTACCCCCTGAAATCGTTTTCCTTAAATTCTGCCCCGCTTTCAAGTCCTCTTCGAATCCTTACTTCAGTACATTTTTGGACGATAGCTGTCATTCATAACTCTGCAGGTTTGTGAATTACAGTGCCCCTGAGCTCCTTTTTTCAACTCGCTTTCTTGTGAGCTGGCCGCAAAACGCAGGATTGCTTCAGGCCATAATCTATTTCCGGCAGGGCATGCTGAGCCTTTGGTTAATTCCTCTTCCTGGTGGGAAATGAGCGTTCCACTTCCTTGTGCAGACACCTACAGCTAGTCTCTCATTGGTTCTCCCTATTCCTGTTCATCTTGCGCAGAAATTGCAAACTATGCCAAACAGGAGGTTAAAGGCACTGACTCTCCAAGTGGGGAGAGTGTTAGTAAAGCGTCTGGAATGGTGAACCCGAGTACCAGGGGACGAAAACTGAGATGCATTTGAAAACGTTTCCAAATCACACGGTGGACCATACTCTGGGTTTCCCATGCATGTTTTACCTGAAGGAAGAATCCCTTACACATGGAGAGTTGGCACCCATGGAATGGATACCATGCAGGATGACTTCAAAGGGTCTGCGTTTGCTCACTGAACCTCACCAATGCTATCAGCCCGAAGTGTCCAGCCTTATGACTCACCCAGCTCTGGGTGTAGATGTGGTAAATCCAGGTTGCATCACAAGCCCTGAATGAATTATTTAAGAATTGCTCTCTATTTCACTGTCATTGTGTTTTGTTTTTGAAATTTATTTTGATAATGGGATTTATCGGATTTTCACTGCTGCGTTTAGGCCGCTGTACACTCGCTTGATTCCCTTGTGGAGACATATAAATCCATGGGTTTTAAGATTCTTACTTGTCAGGTATCTTCCCAGGCGTTGAATATGGGGTGTTGAGTCCATTTCGTTGAGCAAGGAGTAGGTCTTGTCTATTATATATTTGGCTTATGGAAAGGTATCTGTGCTAATTTCAATCTCTGGTTTTATGCAGCACCCCAACTCACTTTTCCCCATAAGCAAGCATAAGTTGGTGTGCTAAATTTGAGACCCTGTTCTGTTTTGTAATTCAGTTCATGTGTCGCCAAGTTTACATTCCATGTATTAGTCATATCTTATGATGTTTCTTTTTCTGTGTGACTTATTTCTCGTAGAATCATCATACCTGAATCCACTCATTATGCTGCTATGGGCCTGATGACGTAGATTTCATTGCTGAGCGATATTCCATTGTATGTTCGTATGACAACTGCTTTATCCATTTTTTGCTTTCTCAGATATTTAACTTGTACCGTAGACGAGGTTCTTGTAAACCGAGCTTCCCAAATTTTGGGGTGGCTGTGTGTTTTTGATTTTAATTTCCCTAAGCTATAGGACCATAAGTGGAAGTGCCATAGGCTGTGTTGCTTTGTTTCCTACGTGTTTCAGGAAACACCATACACTTCACCAGAGTGGCTGTTGGCAATTTACATCACGCCCATCAGCATAACAAGGCTCCCTGTTCTCCATGACCTGTCGTGCCTTTCTGGATTTTACACATTTTTCAGATGGCCCTTTTGACCGGGGGGCAGTCAGACTTCATTGTAGTGCAGATTTCCTTTACACGCTTGCTTGGTTGGCCAAAAAGGGCGTATGCGTTTATACCTGAATATATTCAGGAAAAACTGCATACGCCCTTTTTGGCCAAGTGCATCATTGTTGACATTCTGCCTCTTTTCCTATGCTTTAAGTGCAATTCCAGTCTACCCCCTGAAATCGTTTTCCTGAAATTCTGCCCCGCTTTCAAGTCCTCTTCGAAGACTTACTTCAATACATTTTAGGACGATAGCTGTCATTCATAACTCTGCATGTTTGTGAATTACAGTGCCCCTGAGCTACATTCTTCAACTCGCTTTCTTGTGAGCTGGCCGCAAAACCGCAGGATTGCTTCAGGCCCTAATCTGTTTCCGGCAGGGCACGCTGAGCCTTTGGTTAATTCCTCTTCCTGGTGGGAAATGAGTGTTCCATTTGCCCGTGCAGACACCTACATCTAGTCTCTCATTGGTTCTCCCTATTCCTGTTCATCTTGCGCAGAAATTGCAAACTGTGCCAAACAGGAGGTTAAAGGCACTGACTCTCCAAGTGGGGAGAGTGTTAGTAAAGCGTCTGGAATGGTGAACCCCAGTACCAGGGTTCGAAAACTGAGATGCATTTGAAAACGTTTCCCAATCACACAGTGGACCATTCTGTGGGTTTCCCATGCATGTTTTAGCTGAAGGAAGAATCCCTTAAACCTGGAGAGTTGGGACCCATGGAATGGGTACCATGCAGTATGACTTCAAAGAGTCTGCGTTTGCTCAACGAACCTCACCAATGCTATCAGCCCGAAGTGTCCAGCCTTATGACTCACCCAGCTCTGGGTGTAGATGTGGTAAATCCAGGTTGCATCACAAGCCCTGAATGAATTATTTAAGAATTGCTCTCTATTTCACTGTCATTGTGTTTTGTTTTTGAAATTTATTTTGATAATGGGATTTATCGGATTTTCACTGCTGCGTTTAGGCCGCTGTACACTCGCTTGATTCCCTTGTGGAGACATATAAATCCATGGGTTTTAAGATTCTTACTTGTCAGGTATCTTCCCAGGCGTTGAATATGGGGTGTTGAGTCCATTTCGTTGAGCAAGGAGTAGGTCTTGTCTATTATATATTTGGCTTATGGAAAGGTATCTGTGCTAATTTCAATCTCTGGTTTTATGCAGCACCCCAACTCACTTTTCCCCATAAGCAAGCATAAGTTGGTGTGCTAAATTTGAGACCCTGTTCTGTTTTGTAATTCAGTTCATGTGTCGCCAAGTTTACATTCCATGTATTAGTCATATCTTATGATGTTTCTTTTTCTGTGTGACTTATTTCTCGTAGAATCATCATACCTGAATCCACTCATTATGCTGCTATGGGCCTGATGACGTAGATTTCATTGCTGAGCGATATTCCATTGTATGTTCGTATGACAACTGCTTTATCCATTTTTTGCTTTCTCAGATATTTAACTTGTACCGTAGACGAGGTTCTTGTAAACCGAGCTTCCCAAATTTTGGGGTGGCTGTGTGTTTTTGATTTTAATTTCCCTAAGCTATAGGACCATAAGTGGAAGTGCCATAGGCTGTGTTGCTTTGTTTCCTACGTGTTTCAGGAAACACCATACACTTCACCAGAGTGGCTGTTGGCAATTTACATCACGCCCATCAGCATAACAAGGCTCCCTGTTCTCCATGACCTGTCGTGCCTTTCTGGATTTTACACATTTTTCAGATGGCCCTTTTGACCGGGGGGCAGTCAGACTTCATTGTAGTGCAGATTTCCTTTACACGCTTGCTTGGTTGGCCAAAAAGGGCGTATGCGTTTATACCTGAATATATTCAGGAAAAACTGCATACGCCCTTTTTGGCCAAGTGCATCATTGTTGACATTCTGCCTCTTTTCCTATGCTTTAAGTGCAATTCCAGTCTACCCCCTGAAATCGTTTTCCTGAAATTCTGCCCCGCTTTCAAGTCCTCTTCGAAGACTTACTTCAATACATTTTAGGACGATAGCTGTCATTCATAACTCTGCATGTTTGTGAATTACAGTGCCCCTGAGCTACATTCTTCAACTCGCTTTCTTGTGAGCTGGCCGCAAAACCGCAGGATTGCTTCAGGCCCTAATCTGTTTCCGGCAGGGCACGCTGAGCCTTTGGTTAATTCCTCTTCCTGGTGGGAAATGAGTGTTCCATTTGCCCGTGCAGACACCTACATCTAGTCTCTCATTGGTTCTCCCTATTCCTGTTCATCTTGCGCAGAAATTGCAAACTGTGCCAAACAGGAGGTTAAAGGCACTGACTCTCCAAGTGGGGAGAGTGTTAGTAAAGCGTCTGGAATGGTGAACCCCAGTACCAGGGTTCGAAAACTGAGATGCATTTGAAAACGTTTCCCAATCACACAGTGGACCATTCTGTGGGTTTCCCATGCATGTTTTAGCTGAAGGAAGAATCCCTTAAACCTGGAGAGTTGGGACCCATGGAATGGGTACCATGCAGTATGACTTCAAAGAGTCTGCGTTTGCTCAACGAACCTCACCAATGCTATCAGCCCGAAGTGTCCAGGCTTATGTCTCACCCAGCTCTGGATGTTGATGTGGTAAATCCAGGTTGCATCACAAGCCCTGAATGAATGATTTAAGAATTGCTCTCTATTTCACTGTCATTGTGTTTTGTTTTTGAAATTTATTTTGATAATGGGATTTATCGGATGTTCACTGCTGCGTTTAGGCCGCTGTACACACACTTGATTTCCTTATGGAGACATATAAATCCATGGGTTTTAAGATTCTTACTTGTCAGGTATCTTCCCAGGCGTTGAATATGGGGTGTTGAGTCCATTTCGTTGAGCAAGGAGTAGGTCTTTTCTGTTATATATTTGGCTTATGGAAAGGTATCTGTGCTAATTTCAATCACTGGTTTTATGCAGCACCCCAACTCACCTTTCCCCATAAGCAAGCATAAGTTGGTTTTCTCAATTTGAGACCGTGTTCTGTTTTGTAATTCAGTTCATGTGTAGTCAAGTTTACATTCCGTGTATTAGTTATAACTTATGATGTTTCGTTTTCTGTGTGACTTATTTCTCGTAGAATCATCGTACCTGAATCCACTCATTATGCCGCTATGTGCCTGATGACGTAGATTTCATTGCTCAGTGATATTCCATTGTACGTGCGTACCACAACATCTTTATCCATTTTTTGCTTTCTCGGATATTTAACTTGTACCGTAGACGAGGTTCTTGTTAACAGAGCCATCCCAAACATTGGGGTGGCTGTGTCTTTTTGATTTTAATTTCCCTAAGCTATAGGACCATAAGTGGAAGTGCCATAGGCTGTGTTGCTTTGTTTCCTACGTGTTTCAGGAAACACCATACACTTCTCCAGAGTGGCTGTTGGCAATTTCCATCCCGCCAATCAGCATAGCAAGGCTCCCTGTTCTCCATGACTGTCCTGCCTTTCTGGATTTTACACTTTTTTCAGATGGCCCTTTTGACCGGGGGGCAGTGAGACTTCATTGTAGTGCAGATTTCCTTTACACGCTTGCTTGGTTGGCCAAAAAGGGCGTATGCGTTTTTTCCTGAATATATTCAGGAAAAAACGCATACGCCCTTTTTGGCCAAGTGCATCATTGTCAACATTCTGCCTCTTTTCCTATGCTTTAAGTGCAATTCCAGTCTACCCCCTGAAATCGTTTTCCTTAAATTCTGCCCCGCTTTCAAGTCCTCTTCGAATCCTTACTTCAGTACATTTTTGGACGATAGCTGTCATTCATAACTCTGCAGGTTTGTGAATTACAGTGCCCCTGAGCTCCTTTTTTCAACTCGCTTTCTTGTGAGCTGGCCGCAAAACGCAGGATTGCTTCAGGCCATAATCTATTTCCGGCAGGGCATGCTGAGCCTTTGGTTAATTCCTCTTCCTGGTGGGAAATGAGCGTTCCACTTCCTTGTGCAGACACCTACAGCTAGTCTCTCATTGGTTCTCCCTATTCCTGTTCATCTTGCGCAGAAATTGCAAACTATGCCAAACAGGAGGTTAAAGGCACTGACTCTCCAAGTGGGGAGAGTGTTAGTAAAGCGTCTGGAATGGTGAACCCGAGTACCAGGGGACGAAAACTGAGATGCATTTGAAAACGTTTCCAAATCACACGGTGGACCATACTCTGGGTTTCCCATGCATGTTTTACCTGAAGGAAGAATCCCTTAAACATGGAGAGTTGGGACCCATGGAATGGATACCATGCAGGATGACTTCAAAGGGTCTGCGTTTGCTCACTGAACCTCACCAATGCTATCAGCCCGAAGTGTCCAGCCTTATGACTCACCCAGCTCTGGGTGTAGATGTGGTAAATCCAGGTTGCATCACAAGCCCTGAATGAATTATTTAAGAATTGCTCTCTATTTCACTGTCATTGTGTTTTGTTTTTGAAATTTATTTTGATAATGGGATTTATCGGATTTTCACTGCTGCGTTTAGGCCGCTGTACACTCGCTTGATTCCCTTGTGGAGACATATAAATCCATGGGTTTTAAGATTCTTACTTGTCAGGTATCTTCCCAGGCGTTGAATATGGGGTGTTGAGTCCATTTCGTTGAGCAAGGAGTAGGTCTTGTCTATTATATATTTGGCTTATGGAAAGGTATCTGTGCTAATTTCAATCTCTGGTTTTATGCAGCACCCCAACTCACTTTTCCCCATAAGCAAGCATAAGTTGGTGTGCTAAATTTGAGACCCTGTTCTGTTTTGTAATTCAGTTCATGTGTCGCCAAGTTTACATTCCATGTATTAGTCATATCTTATGATGTTTCTTTTTCTGTGTGACTTATTTCTCGTAGAATCATCATACCTGAATCCACTCATTATGCTGCTATGGGCCTGATGACGTAGATTTCATTGCTGAGCGATATTCCATTGTACGTTCGAATGACAACTGCTTTATCCATTTTTTGCTTTCTCAGATATTTAACTTGTACCGTAGACGAGGTTCTTGTAAACCGAGCTTCCCAAATTTTGGGGTGGCTGTGTGTTTTTGATTTTAATTTCCCTAAGCTATAGGACCATAAGTGGAAGTGCCATAGGCTGTGTTGCTTTGTTTCCTACGTGTTTCAGGAAACACCATACACTTCACCAGAGTGGCTGTTGGCAATTTACATCACGCCCATCAGCATAACAAGGCTCCCTGTTCTCCATGACCTGTCGTGCCTTTCTGGATTTTACACATTTTTCAGATGGCCCTTTTGACCGGGGGGCAGTCAGACTTCATTGTAGTGCAGATTTCCTTTACACGCTTGCTTGGTTGGCCAAAAAGGGCGTATGCGTTTATACCTGAATATATTCAGGAAAAACTGCATACGCCCTTTTTGGCCAAGTGCATCATTGTTGACATTCTGCCTCTTTTCCTATGCTTTAAGTGCAATTCCAGTCTACCCCCTGAAATCGTTTTCCTGAAATTCTGCCCCGCTTTCAAGTCCTCTTCGAAGACTTACTTCAATACATTTTAGGACGATAGCTGTCATTCATAACTCTGCAGGTTTGTGAATTACAGTGCCCCTGAGCTACATTCTTCAACTCGCTTTCTTGTGAGCTGGCCGCAAAACCGCAGGATTGCTTCAGGCCCTAATCTGTTTCCGGCAGGGCACGCTGAGCCTTTGGTTAATTCCTCTTCCTGGTGGGAAATGAGTGTTCCATTTGCCCGTGCAGACACCTACATCTAGTCTCTCATTGGTTCTCCCTATTCCTGTTCATCTTGCGCAGAAATTGCAAACTGTGCCAAACAGGAGGTTAAAGGCACTGACTCTCCAAGTGGGGAGAGTGTTAGTAAAGCGTCCGGAATGGTGAACCCCAGTACCAGGGTTCGAAAACTGAGATGCATTTGAAAACGTTTCCCAATCACACAGTGGACCATTCTGTGGGTTTCCCATGCATGTTTTAGCTGAAGGAAGAATCCCTTAAACCTGGAGAGTTGGGACCCATGGAATGGGTACCATGCAGTATGACTTCAAAGAGTCTGCGTTTGCTCAACGAACCTCACCAATGCTATCAGCCCGAAGTGTCCAGGCTTATGTCTCACCCAGCTCTGGATGTTGATGTGGTAAATCCAGGTTGCATCACAAGCCCTGAATGAATGATTTAAGAATTGCTCTCTATTTCACTGTCATTGTGTTTTGTTTTTGAAATTTATTTTGATAATGGGATTTATCGGATGTTCACTGCTGCGTTTAGGCCGCTGTACACACACTTGATTTCCTTATGGAGACATATAAATCCATGGGTTTTAAGATTCTTACTTGTCAGGTATCTTCCCAGGCGTTGAATATGGGGTGTTGAGTCCATTTCGTTGAGCAAGGAGTAGGTCTTTTCTGTTATATATTTGGCTTATGGAAAGGTATCTGTGCTAATTTCAATCACTGGTTTTATGCAGCACCCCAACTCACCTTTCCCCATAAGCAAGCATAAGTTGGTTTTCTCAATTTGAGACCGTGTTCTGTTTTGTAATTCAGTTCATGTGTAGTCAAGTTTACATTCCGTGTATTAGTTATAACTTATGATGTTTCGTTTTCTGTGTGACTTATTTCTCGTAGAATCATCGTACCTGAATCCACTCATTATGCCGCTATGTGCCTGATGACGTAGATTTCATTGCTCAGTGATATTCCATTGTACGTGCGTACCACAACATCTTTATCCATTTTTTGCTTTCTCGGATATTTAACTTGTACCGTAGACGTGGTTCTTGTTAACAGAGCCATCCCAAACATTGGGGTGGCTGTGTCTTTTTGATTTTAATTTCCCTAAGCTATAGGACCATAAGTGGAAGTGCCATAGGCTGTGTTGCTTTGTTTCCTACGTGTTTCAGGAAACACCATACACTTCTCCAGAGTGGCTGTTGGCAATTTCCATCCCGCCAATCAGCATAGCAAGGCTCCCTGTTCTCCATGACTGTCCTGCCTTTCTGGATTTTACACTTTTTTCAGATGGCCCTTTTGACCGGGGGGCAGTGAGACTTCATTGTAGTGCAGATTTCCTTTACACGCTTGCTTGGTTGGCCAAAAAGGGCGTATGCGTTTTTTCCTGAATATATTCAGGAAAAAACGCATACGCCCTTTTTGGCCAAGTGCATCATTGTCAACATTCTGCCTCTTTTCCTATGCTTTAAGTGCAATTCCAGTCTACCCCCTGAAATCGTTTTCCTTAAATTCTGCCCCGCTTTCAAGTCCTCTTCGAATCCTTACTTCAGTACATTTTTGGACGATAGCTGTCATTCATAACTCTGCAGGTTTGTGAATTACAGTGCCCCTGAGCTCCTTTTTTCAACTCGCTTTCTTGTGAGCTGGCCGCAAAACGCAGGATTGCTTCAGGCCATAATCTATTTCCGGCAGGGCATGCTGAGCCTTTGGTTAATTCCTCTTCCTGGTGGGAAATGAGCGTTCCACTTCCTTGTGCAGACACCTACAGCTAGTCTCTCATTGGTTCTCCCTATTCCTGTTCATCTTGCGCAGAAATTGCAAACTATGCCAAACAGGAGGTTAAAGGCACTGACTCTCCAAGTGGGGAGAGTGTTAGTAAAGCGTCTGGAATGGTGAACCCGAGTACCAGGGGACGAAAACTGAGATGCATTTGAAAACGTTTCCAAATCACACGGTGGACCATACTCTGGGTTTCCCATGCATGTTTTACCTGAAGGAAGAATCCCTTAAACATGGAGAGTTGGGACCCATGGAATGGATACCATGCAGGATGACTTCAAAGGGTCTGCGTTTGCTCACTGAACCTCACCAATGCTATCAGCCCGAAGTGTCCAGCCTTATGACTCACCCAGCTCTGGGTGTAGATGTGGTAAATCCAGGTTGCATCACAAGCCCTGAATGAATTATTTAAGAATTGCTCTCTATTTCACTGTCATTGTGTTTTGTTTTTGAAATTTATTTTGATAATGGGATTTATCGGATTTTCACTGCTGCGTTTAGGCCGCTGTACACTCGCTTGATTCCCTTGTGGAGACATATAAATCCATGGGTTTTAAGATTCTTACTTGTCAGGTATCTTCCCAGGCGTTGAATATGGGGTGTTGAGTCCATTTCGTTGAGCAAGGAGTAGGTCTTGTCTATTATATATTTGGCTTATGGAAAGGTATCTGTGCTAATTTCAATCTCTGGTTTTATGCAGCACCCCAACTCACTTTTCCCCATAAGCAAGCATAAGTTGGTGTGCTAAATTTGAGACCCTGTTCTGTTTTGTAATTCAGTTCATGTGTCGCCAAGTTTACATTCCATGTATTAGTCATATCTTATGATGTTTCTTTTTCTGTGTGACTTATTTCTCGTAGAATCATCATACCTGAATCCACTCATTATGCTGCTATGGGCCTGATGACGTAGATTTCATTGCTGAGCGATATTCCATTGTATGTTCGTATGACAACTGCTTTATCCATTTTTTGCTTTCTCAGATATTTAACTTGTACCGTAGACGAGGTTCTTGTAAACCGAGCTTCCCAAATTTTGGGGTGGCTGTGTGTTTTTGATTTTAATTTCCCTAAGCTATAGGACCATAAGTGGAAGTGCCATAGGCTGTGTTGCTTTGTTTCCTACGTGTTTCAGGAAACACCATACACTTCACCAGAGTGGCTGTTGGCAATTTACATCACGCCCATCAGCATAACAAGGCTCCCTGTTCTCCATGACCTGTCGTGCCTTTCTGGATTTTACACATTTTTCAGATGGCCCTTTTGACCGGGGGGCAGTCAGACTTCATTGTAGTGCAGATTTCCTTTACACGCTTGCTTGGTTGGCCAAAAAGGGCGTATGCGTTTATACCTGAATATATTCAGGAAAAACTGCATACGCCCTTTTTGGCCAAGTGCATCATTGTTGACATTCTGCCTCTTTTCCTATGCTTTAAGTGCAATTCCAGTCTACCCCCTGAAATCGTTTTCCTGAAATTCTGCCCCGCTTTCAAGTCCTCTTCGAAGACTTACTTCAATACATTTTAGGACGATAGCTGTCATTCATAACTCTGCATGTTTGTGAATTACAGTGCCCCTGAGCTACATTCTTCAACTCGCTTTCTTGTGAGCTGGCCGCAAAACCGCAGGATTGCTTCAGGCCCTAATCTGTTTCCGGCAGGGCACGCTGAGCCTTTGGTTAATTCCTCTTCCTGGTGGGAAATGAGTGTTCCATTTGCCCGTGCAGACACCTACATCTAGTCTCTCATTGGTTCTCCCTATTCCTGTTCATCTTGCGCAGAAATTGCAAACTGTGCCAAACAGGAGGTTAAAGGCACTGACTCTCCAAGTGGGGAGAGTGTTAGTAAAGCGTCTGGAATGGTGAACCCCAGTACCAGGGTTCGAAAACTGAGATGCATTTGAAAACGTTTCCCAATCACACAGTGGACCATTCTGTGGGTTTCCCATGCATGTTTTAGCTGAAGGAAGAATCCCTTAAACCTGGAGAGTTGGGACCCATGGAATGGGTACCATGCAGTATGACTTCAAAGAGTCTGCGTTTGCTCAACGAACCTCACCAATGCTATCAGCCCGAAGTGTCCAGGCTTATGTCTCACCCAGCTCTGGATGTTGATGTGGTAAATCCAGGTTGCATCACAAGCCCTGAATGAATGATTTAAGAATTGCTCTCTATTTCACTGTCATTGTGTTTTGTTTTTGAAATTTATTTTGATAATGGGATTTATCGGATGTTCACTGCTGCGTTTAGGCCGCTGTACACACACTTGATTTCCTTATGGAGACATATAAATCCATGGGTTTTAAGATTCTTACTTGTCAGGTATCTTCCCAGGCGTTGAATATGGGGTGTTGAGTCCATTTCGTTGAGCAAGGAGTAGGTCTTTTCTGTTATATATTTGGCTTATGGAAAGGTATCTGTGCTAATTTCAATCACTGGTTTTATGCAGCACCCCAACTCACCTTTCCCCATAAGCAAGCATAAGTTGGTTTTCTCAATTTGAGACCGTGTTCTGTTTTGTAATTCAGTTCATGTGTAGTCAAGTTTACATTCCGTGTATTAGTTATAACTTATGATGTTTCGTTTTCTGTGTGACTTATTTCTCGTAGAATCATCGTACCTGAATCCACTCATTATGCCGCTATGTGCCTGATGACGTAGATTTCATTGCTCAGTGATATTCCATTGTACGTGCGTACCACAACATCTTTATCCATTTTTTGCTTTCTCGGATATTTAACTTGTAACGTAGACGAGGTTCTTGTTAACAGAGCCATCCCAAACATTGGGGTGGCTGTGTCTTTTTGATTTTAATTTCCCTAAGCTATAGGACCATAAGTGGAAGTGCCATAGGCTGTGTTGCTTTGTTTCCTACGTGTTTCAGGAAACACCATACACTTCTCCAGAGTGGCTGTTGGCAATTTCCATCCCGCCAATCAGCATAGCAAGGCTCCCTGTTCTCCATGACTGTCCTGCCTTTCTGGATTTTACACTTTTTTCAGATGGCCCTTTTGACCGGGGGGCAGTGAGACTTCATTGTAGTGCAGATTTCCTTTACACGCTTGCTTGGTTGGCCAAAAAGGGCGTATGCGTTTTTTCCTGAATATATTCAGGAAAAAACGCATACGCACTTTTTGGCCAAGTGCATCATTGTCAACATTCTGCCTCTTTTCCTATGCTTTAAGTGCAATTCCAGTCTACCCCCTGAAATCGTTTTCCTTAAATTCTGCCCCGCTTTCAAGTCCTCTTCGAATCCTTACTTCAGTACATTTTTGGACGATAGCTGTCATTCATAACTCTGCAGGTTTGTGAATTACAGTGCCCCTGAGCTCCTTTTTTCAACTCGCTTTCTTGTGGGCTGGCCGCAAAACGCAGGATTGCTTCAGGCCATAATCTATTTCCGGCAGGGCATGCTGAGCCTTTGGTTAATTCCTCTTCCTGGTGGGAAATGAGCGTTCCACTTCCTTGTGCAGACACCTACAGCTAGTCTCTCATTGGTTCTCCCTATTCCTGTTCATCTTGCGCAGAAATTGCAAACTATGCCAAACAGGAGGTTAAAGGCACTGACTCTCCAAGTGGGGAGAGTGTTAGTAAAGCGTCTGGAATGGTGAACCCGAGTACCAGGGGACGAAAACTGAGATGCATTTGAAAACGTTTCCAAATCACACGGTGGACCATACTCTGGGTTTCCCATGCATGTTTTACCTGAAGGAAGAATCCCTTAAACATGGAGAGTTGGGACCCATGGAATGGATACCATGCAGGATGACTTCAAAGGGTCTGCGTTTGCTCACTGAACCTCACCAATGCTATCAGCCCGAAGTGTCCAGCCTTATGACTCACCCAGCTCTGGGTGTAGATGTGGTAAATCCAGGTTGCATCACAAGCCCTGAATGAATTATTTAAGAATTGCTCTCTATTTCACTGTCATTGTGTTTTGTTTTTGAAATTTATTTTGATAATGGGATTTATCGGATTTTCACTGCTGCGTTTAGGCCGCTGTACACTCGCTTGATTCCCTTGTGGAGACATATAAATCCATGGGTTTTAAGATTCTTACTTGTCAGGTATCTTCCCAGGCGTTGAATATGGGGTGTTGAGTCCATTTCGTTGAGCAAGGAGTAGGTCTTGTCTATTATATATTTGGCTTATGGAAAGGTATCTGTGCTAATTTCAATCTCTGGTTTTATGCAGCACCCCAACTCACTTTTCCCCATAAGCAAGCATAAGTTGGTGTGCTAAATTTGAGACCCTGTTCTGTTTTGTAATTCAGTTCATGTGTCGCCAAGTTTACATTCCATGTATTAGTCATATCTTATGATGTTTCTTTTTCTGTGTGACTTATTTCTCGTAGAATCATCATACCTGAATCCACTCATTATGCTGCTATGGGCCTGATGACGTAGATTTCATTGCTGAGCGATATTCCATTGTATGTTCGTATGACAACTGCTTTATCCATTTTTTGCTTTCTCAGATATTTAACTTGTACCGTAGACGAGGTTCTTGTAAACCGAGCTTCCCAAATTTTGGGGTGGCTGTGTGTTTTTGATTTTAATTTCCCTAAGCTATAGGACCATAAGTGGAAGTGCCATAGGCTGTGTTGCTTTGTTTCCTACGTGTTTCAGGAAACACCATACACTTCACCAGAGTGGCTGTTGGCAATTTACATCACGCCCATCAGCATAACAAGGCTCCTTGTTCTCCATGACCTGTCGTGCCTTTCTGGATTTTACACATTTTTCAGATGGCCCTTTTGACCGGGGGGCAGTCAGACTTCATTGTAGTGCAGATTTCCTTTACACGCTTGCTTGGTTGGCCAAAAAGGGCGTATGCGTTTATACCTGAATATATTCAGGAAAAACTGCATACGCCCTTTTTGGCCAAGTGCATCATTGTTGACATTCTGCCTCTTTTCCTATGCTTTAAGTGCAATTCCAGTCTACCCCCTGAAATCGTTTTCCTGAAATTCTGCCCCGCTTTCAAGTCCTCTTCGAAGACTTACTTCAATACATTTTAGGACGATAGCTGTCATTCATAACTCTGCATGTTTGTGAATTACAGTGCCCCTGAGCTACATTCTTCAACTCGCTTTCTTGTGAGCTGGCCGCAAAACCGCAGGATTGCTTCAGGCCCTAATCTGTTTCCGGCAGGGCACGCTGAGCCTTTGGTTAATTCCTCTTCCTGGTGGGAAATGAGTGTTCCATTTGCCCGTGCAGACACCTACATCTAGTCTCTCATTGGTTCTCCCTATTCCTGTTCATCTTGCGCAGAAATTGCAAACTGTGCCAAACAGGAGGTTAAAGGCACTGACTCTCCAAGTGGGGAGAGTGTTAGTAAAGCGTCTGGAATGGTGAACCCCAGTACCAGGGTTCGAAAACTGAGATGCATTTGAAAACGTTTCCCAATCACACAGTGGACCATTCTGTGGGTTTCCCATGCATGTTTTAGCTGAAGGAAGAATCCCTTAAACCTGGAGAGTTGGGACCCATGGAATGGGTACCATGCAGTATGACTTCAAAGAGTCTGCGTTTGCTCAACGAACCTCACCAATGCTATCAGCCCGAAGTGTCCAGGCTTATGTCTCACCCAGCTCTGGATGTTGATGTGGTAAATCCAGGTTGCATCACAAGCCCTGAATGAATGATTTAAGAATTGCTCTCTATTTCACTGTCATTGTGTTTTGTTTTTGAAATTTATTTTGATAATGGGATTTATCGGATGTTCACTGCTGCGTTTAGGCCGCTGTACACACACTTGATTTCCTTATGGAGACATATAAATCCATGGGTTTTAAGATTCTTACTTGTCAGGTATCTTCCCAGGCGTTGAATATGGGGTGTTGAGTCCATTTCGTTGAGCAAGGAGTAGGTCTTTTCTGTTATATATTTGGCTTATGGAAAGGTATCTGTGCTAATTTCAATCACTGGTTTTATGCAGCACCCCAACTCACCTTTCCCCATAAGCAAGCATAAGTTGGTTTTCTCAATTTGAGACCGTGTTCTGTTTTGTAATTCAGTTCATGTGTAGTCAAGTTTACATTCCGTGTATTAGTTATAACTTATGATGTTTCGTTTTCTGTGTGACTTATTTCTCGTAGAATCATCGTACCTGAATCCACTCATTATGCCGCTATGTGCCTGATGACGTAGATTTCATTGCTCAGTGATATTCCATTGTACGTGCGTACCACAACATCTTTATCCATTTTTTGCTTTCTCGGATATTTAACTTGTAACGTAGACGAGGTTCTTGTTAACAGAGCCATCCCAAACATTGGGGTGGCTGTGTCTTTTTGATTTTAATTTCCCTAAGCTATAGGACCATAAGTGGAAGTGCCATAGGCTGTGTTGCTTTGTTTCCTACGTGTTTCAGGAAACACCATACACTTCTCCAGAGTGGCTGTTGGCAATTTCCATCCCGCCAATCAGCATAGCAAGGCTCCCTGTTCTCCATGACTGTCCTGCCTTTCTGGATTTTACACTTTTTTCAGATGGCCCTTTTGACCGGGGGGCAGTGAGACTTCATTGTAGTGCAGATTTCCTTTACACGCTTGCTTGGTTGGCCAAAAAGGGCGTATGCGTTTTTTCCTGAATATATTCAGGAAAAAACGCATACGCACTTTTTGGCCAAGTGCATCATTGTCAACATTCTGCCTCTTTTCCTATGCTTTAAGTGCAATTCCAGTCTACCCCCTGAAATCGTTTTCCTTAAATTCTGCCCCGCTTTCAAGTCCTCTTCGAATCCTTACTTCAGTACATTTTTGGACGATAGCTGTCATTCATAACTCTGCAGGTTTGTGAATTACAGTGCCCCTGAGCTCCTTTTTTCAACTCGCTTTCTTGTGGGCTGGCCGCAAAACGCAGGATTGCTTCAGGCCATAATCTATTTCCGGCAGGGCATGCTGAGCCTTTGGTTAATTCCTCTTCCTGGTGGGAAATGAGCGTTCCACTTCCTTGTGCAGACACCTACAGCTAGTCTCTCATTGGTTCTCCCTATTCCTGTTCATCTTGCGCAGAAATTGCAAACTATGCCAAACAGGAGGTTAAAGGCACTGACTCTCCAAGTGGGGAGAGTGTTAGTAAAGCGTCTGGAATGGTGAACCCGAGTACCAGGGGACAAAAACTGAGATGCATTTGAAAACGTTTCCAAATCACACGGTGGACCATACTCTGGGTTTCCCATGCATGTTTTACCTGAAGGAAGAATCCCTTAAACATGGAGAGTTGGGACCCATGGAATGGATACCATGCAGGATGACTTCAAAGGGTCTGCGTTTGCTCACTGAACCTCACCAATGCTATCAGCCCGAAGTGTCCAGCCTTATGACTCACCCAGCTCTGGGTGTAGATGTGGTAAATCCAGGTTGCATCACAAGCCCTGAATGAATTATTTAAGAATTGCTCTCTATTTCACTGTCATTGTGTTTTGTTTTTGAAATTTATTTTGATAATGGGATTTATCGGATTTTCACTGCTGCGTTTAGGCCGCTGTACACTCGCTTGATTCCCTTGTGGAGACATATAAATCCATGGGTTTTAAGATTCTTACTTGTCAGGTATCTTCCCAGGCGTTGAATATGGGGTGTTGAGTCCATTTCGTTGAGCAAGGAGTAGGTCTTGTCTATTATATATTTGGCTTATGGAAAGGTATCTGTGCTAATTTCAATCTCTGGTTTTATGCAGCACCCCAACTCACTTTTCCCCATAAGCAAGCATAAGTTGGTGTGCTAAATTTGAGACCCTGTTCTGTTTTGTAATTCAGTTCATGTGTCGCCAAGTTTACATTCCATGTATTAGTCATATCTTATGATGTTTCTTTTTCTGTGTGACTTATTTCTCGTAGAATCATCATACCTGAATCCACTCATTATGCTGCTATGGGCCTGATGACGTAGATTTCATTGCTGAGCGATATTCCATTGTATGTTCGTATGACAACTGCTTTATCCATTTTTTGCTTTCTCAGATATTTAACTTGTACCGTAGACGAGGTTCTTGTAAACCGAGCTTCCCAAATTTTGGGGTGGCTGTGTGTTTTTGATTTTAATTTCCCTAAGCTATAGGACCATAAGTGGAAGTGCCATAGGCTGTGTTGCTTTGTTTCCTACGTGTTTCAGGAAACACCATACACTTCACCAGAGTGGCTGTTGGCAATTTACATCACGCCCATCAGCATAACAAGGCTCCTTGTTCTCCATGACCTGTCGTGCCTTTCTGGATTTTACACATTTTTCAGATGGCCCTTTTGACCGGGGGGCAGTCAGACTTCATTGTAGTGCAGATTTCCTTTACACGCTTGCTTGGTTGGCCAAAAAGGGCGTATGCGTTTATACCTGAATATATTCAGGAAAAACTGCATACGCCCTTTTTGGCCAAGTGCATCATTGTTGACATTCTGCCTCTTTTCCTATGCTTTAAGTGCAATTCCAGTCTACCCCCTGAAATCGTTTTCCTGAAATTCTGCCCCGCTTTCAAGTCCTCTTCGAAGACTTACTTCAATACATTTTAGGACGATAGCTGTCATTCATAACTCTGCATGTTTGTGAATTACAGTGCCCCTGAGCTACATTCTTCAACTCGCTTTCTTGTGAGCTGGCCGCAAAACCGCAGGATTGCTTCAGGCCCTAATCTGTTTCCGGCAGGGCACGCTGAGCCTTTGGTTAATTCCTCTTCCTGGTGGGAAATGAGTGTTCCATTTGCCCGTGCAGACACCTACATCTAGTCTCTCATTGGTTCTCCCTATTCCTGTTCATCTTGCGCAGAAATTGCAAACTGTGCCAAACAGGAGGTTAAAGGCACTGACTCTCCAAGTGGGGAGAGTGTTAGTAAAGCGTCTGGAATGGTGAACCCCAGTACCAGGGTTCGAAAACTGAGATGCATTTGAAAACGTTTCCCAATCACACAGTGGACCATTCTGTGGGTTTCCCATGCATGTTTTAGCTGAAGGAAGAATCCCTTAAACCTGGAGAGTTGGGACCCATGGAATGGGTACCATGCAGTATGACTTCAAAGAGTCTGCGTTTGCTCAACGAACCTCACCAATGCTATCAGCCCGAAGTGTCCAGGCTTATGTCTCACCCAGCTCTGGATGTTGATGTGGTAAATCCAGGTTGCATCACAAGCCCTGAATGAATGATTTAAGAATTGCTCTCTATTTCACTGTCATTGTGTTTTGTTTTTGAAATTTATTTTGATAATGGGATTTATCGGATGTTCACTGCTGCGTTTAGGCCGCTGTACACACACTTGATTTCCTTATGGAGACATATAAATCCATGGGTTTTAAGATTCTTACTTGTCAGGTATCTTCCCAGGCGTTGAATATGGGGTGTTGAGTCCATTTCGTTGAGCAAGGAGTAGGTCTTTTCTGTTATATATTTGGCTTATGGAAAGGTATCTGTGCTAATTTCAATCACTGGTTTTATGCAGCACCCCAACTCACCTTTCCCCATAAGCAAGCATAAGTTGGTTTTCTCAATTTGAGACCGTGTTCTGTTTTGTAATTCAGTTCATGTGTAGTCAAGTTTACATTCCGTGTATTAGTTATAACTTATGATGTTTCGTTTTCTGTGTGACTTATTTCTCGTAGAATCATCGTACCTGAATCCACTCATTATGCCGCTATGTGCCTGATGACGTAGATTTCATTGCTCAGTGATATTCCATTGTACGTGCGTACCACAACATCTTTATCCATTTTTTGCTTTCTCGGATATTTAACTTGTACCGTAGACGAGGTTCTTGTTAACAGAGCCATCCCAAACATTGGGGTGGCTGTGTCTTTTTGATTTTAATTTCCCTAAGCTATAGGACCATAAGTGGAAGTGCCATAGGCTGTGTTGCTTTGTTTCCTACGTGTTTCAGGAAACACCATACACTTCTCCAGAGTGGCTGTTGGCAATTTCCATCCCGCCAATCAGCATAGCAAGGCTCCCTGTTCTCCATGACTGTCCTGCCTTTCTGGATTTTACACTTTTTTCAGATGGCCCTTTTGACCGGGGGGCAGTGAGACTTCATTGTAGTGCAGATTTCCTTTACACGCTTGCTTGGTTGGCCAAAAAGGGCGTATGCGTTTTTTCCTGAATATATTCAGGAAAAAACGCATACGCACTTTTTGGCCAAGTGCATCATTGTCAACATTCTGCCTCTTTTCCTATGCTTTAAGTGCAATTCCAGTCTACCCCCTGAAATCGTTTTCCTTAAATTCTGCCCCGCTTTCAAGTCCTCTTCGAATCCTTACTTCAGTACATTTTTGGACGATAGCTGTCATTCATAACTCTGCAGGTTTGTGAATTACAGTGCCCCTGAGCTCCTTTTTTCAACTCGCTTTCTTGTGAGCTGGCCGCAAAATGCAGGATTGCTTCAGGTCATAATCTATTTCCAGCAGGGCATGCTGAGCCTTTGGTTAATTCCTCTTCCTGGTGGGAAATGAGCGTTCCACTTCCTTGTGCAGACACCTACAGCTAGTCTCTCATTGGTTCTCCCTATTCCTGTTCATCTTGCGCAGAAATTGCAAACTATGCCAAACAGGAGGTTAAAGGCACTGACTCTCCAAGTGGGGAGAGTGTTAGTAAAGCGTCTGGAATGGTGAACCCGAGTACCAGGGGACGAAAACTGAGATGCATTTGAAAACGTTTCCAAATCACACGGTGGACCATACTCTGGGTTTCCCATGCATGTTTTACCTGAAGGAAGAATCCCTTAAACATGGAGAGTTGGGACCCATGGAATGGATACCATGCAGGATGACTTCAAAGGGTCTGCGTTTGCTCACTGAACCTCACCAATGCTATCAGCCCGAAGTGTCCAGCCTTATGACTCACCCAGCTCTGGGTGTAGATGTGGTAAATCCAGGTTGCATCACAAGCCCTGAATGAATTATTTAAGAATTGCTCTCTATTTCACTGTCATTGTGTTTTGTTTTTGAAATTTATTTTGATAATGGGATTTATCGGATTTTCACTGCTGCGTTTAGGCCGCTGTACACTCGCTTGATTCCCTTGTGGAGACATATAAATCCATGGGTTTTAAGATTCTTACTTGTCAGGTATCTTCCCAGGCGTTGAATATGGGGTGTTGAGTCCATTTCGTTGAGCAAGGAGTAGGTCTTGTCTATTATATATTTGGCTTATGGAAAGGTATCTGTGCTAATTTCAATCTCTGGTTTTATGCAGCACCCCAACTCACTTTTCCCCATAAGCAAGCATAAGTTGGTGTGCTAAATTTGAGACCCTGTTCTGTTTTGTAATTCAGTTCATGTGTCGCCAAGTTTACATTCCATGTATTAGTCATATCTTATGATGTTTCTTTTTCTGTGTGACTTATTTCTCGTAGAATCATCATACCTGAATCCACTCATTATGCTGCTATGGGCCTGATGACGTAGATTTCATTGCTGAGCGATATTCCATTGTATGTTCGTATGACAACTGCTTTATCCATTTTTTGCTTTCTCAGATATTTAACTTGTACCGTAGACGAGGTTCTTGTAAACCGAGCTTCCCAAATTTTGGGGTGGCTGTGTGTTTTTGATTTTAATTTCCCTAAGCTATAGGACCATAAGTGGAAGTGCCATAGGCTGTGTTGCTTTGTTTCCTACGTGTTTCAGGAAACACCATACACTTCACCAGAGTGGCTGTTGGCAATTTACATCACGCCCATCAGCATAACAAGGCTCCCTGTTCTCCATGACCTGTCGTGCCTTTCTGGATTTTACACATTTTTCAGATGGCCCTTTTGACCGGGGGGCAGTCAGACTTCATTGTAGTGCAGATTTCCTTTACACGCTTGCTTGGTTGGCCAAAAAGGGCGTATGCGTTTATACCTGAATATATTCAGGAAAAACTGCATACGCCCTTTTTGGCCAAGTGCATCATTGTTGACATTCTGCCTCTTTTCCTATGCTTTAAGTGCAATTCCAGTCTACCCCCTGAAATCGTTTTCCTGAAATTCTGCCCCGCTTTCAAGTCCTCTTCGAAGACTTACTTCAATACATTTTAGGACGATAGCTGTCATTCATAACTCTGCATGTTTGTGAATTACAGTGCCCCTGAGCTACATTCTTCAACTCGCTTTCTTGTGAGCTGGCCGCAAAACCGCAGGATTGCTTCAGGCCCTAATCTGTTTCCGGCAGGGCACGCTGAGCCTTTGGTTAATTCCTCTTCCTGGTGGGAAATGAGTGTTCCATTTGCCCGTGCAGACACCTACATCTAGTCTCTCATTGGTTCTCCCTATTCCTGTTCATCTTGCGCAGAAATTGCAAACTGTGCCAAACAGGAGGTTAAAGGCACTGACTCTCCAAGTGGGGAGAGTGTTAGTAAAGCGTCCGGAATGGTGAACCCCAGTACCAGGGTTCGAAAACTGAGATGCATTTGAAAACGTTTCCCAATCACACAGTGGACCATTCTGTGGGTTTCCCATGCATGTTTTAGCTGAAGGAAGAATCCCTTAAACCTGGAGAGTTGGGACCCATGGAATGGGTACCATGCAGTATGACTTCAAAGAGTCTGCGTTTGCTCAACGAACCTCACCAATGCTATCAGCCCGAAGTGTCCAGGCTTATGTCTCACCCAGCTCTGGATGTTGATGTGGTAAATCCAGGTTGCATCACAAGCCCTGAATGAATGATTTAAGAATTGCTCTCTATTTCACTGTCATTGTGTTTTGTTTTTGAAATTTATTTTGATAATGGGATTTATCGGATGTTCACTGCTGCGTTTAGGCCGCTGTACACACACTTGATTTCCTTATGGAGACATATAAATCCATGGGTTTTAAGATTCTTACTTGTCAGGTATCTTCCCAGGCGTTGAATATGGGGTGTTGAGTCCATTTCGTTGAGCAAGGAGTAGGTCTTTTCTGTTATATATTTGGCTTATGGAAAGGTATCTGTGCTAATTTCAATCACTGGTTTTATGCAGCACCCCAACTCACCTTTCCCCATAAGCAAGCATAAGTTGGTTTTCTCAATTTGAGACCGTGTTCTGTTTTGTAATTCAGTTCATGTGTAGTCAAGTTTACATTCCGTGTATTAGTTATAACTTATGATGTTTCGTTTTCTGTGTGACTTATTTCTCGTAGAATCATCGTACCTGAATCCACTCATTATGCCGCTATGTGCCTGATGACGTAGATTTCATTGCTCAGTGATATTCCATTGTACGTGCGTACCACAACATCTTTATCCATTTTTTGCTTTCTCGGATATTTAACTTGTACCGTAGACGAGGTTCTTGTTAACAGAGCCATCCCAAACATTGGGGTGGCTGTGTCTTTTTGATTTTAATTTCCCTAAGCTATAGGACCATAAGTGGAAGTGCCATAGGCTGTGTTGCTTTGTTTCCTACGTGTTTCAGGAAACACCATACACTTCTCCAGAGTGGCTGTTGGCAATTTCCATCCCGCCAATCAGCATAGCAAGGCTCCCTGTTCTCCATGACTGTCCTGCCTTTCTGGATTTTACACTTTTTTCAGATGGCCCTTTTGACCGGGGGGCAGTGAGACTTCATTGTAGTGCAGATTTCCTTTACACGCTTGCTTGGTTGGCCAAAAAGGGCGTATGCGTTTTTTCCTGAATATATTCAGGAAAAAACGCATACGCACTTTTTGGCCAAGTGCATCATTGTCAACATTCTGCCTCTTTTCCTATGCTTTAAGTGCAATTCCAGTCTACCCCCTGAAATCGTTTTCCTTAAATTCTGTCCCGCTTTCAAGTCCTCTTCGAATCCTTACTTCAGTACATTTTTGGACGATAGCTGTCATTCATAACTCTGCAGGTTTGTGAATTACAGTGCCCCTGAGCTCCTTTTTTCAACTCGCTTTCTTGTGGGCTGGCCGCAAAACGCAGGATTGCTTCAGGCCATAATCTATTTCCGGCAGGGCATGCTGAGCCTTTGGTTAATTCCTCTTCCTGGTGGGAAATGAGCGTTCCACTTCCTTGTGCAGACACCTACAGCTAGTCTCTCATTGGTTCTCCCTATTCCTGTTCATCTTGCGCAGAAATTGCAAACTATGCCAAACAGGAGGTTAAAGGCACTGACTCTCCAAGTGGGGAGAGTGTTAGTAAAGCGTCTGGAATGGTGAACCCCAGTACCAGGGGACGAAAACTGAGATGCATTTGAAAACGTTTCCAAATCACACGGTGGACCATACTCTGGGTTTCCCATGCATGTTTTACCTGAAGGAAGAATCCCTTAAACATGGAGAGTTGGGACCATGGAATGGATACCATGCAGGATGACTTCAAAGGGTCTGCGTTTGCTCACTGAACCTCACCAATGCTATCAGCCCGAAGTGTCCAGCCTTATGACTCACCCAGCTCTGGGTGTAGATGTGGTAAATCCAGGTTGCATCACAAGCCCTGAATGAATTATTTAAGAATTGCTCTCTATTTCACTGTCATTGTGTTTTGTTTTTGAAATTTATTTTGATAATGGGATTTATCGGATTTTCACTGCTGCGTTTAGGCCGCTGTACACTCGCTTGATTCCCTTGTGGAGACATATAAATCCATGGGTTTTAAGATTCTTACTTGTCAGGTATCTTCCCAGGCGTTGAATATGGGGTGTTGAGTCCATTTCGTTGAGCAAGGAGTAGGTCTTGTCTATTATATATTTGGCTTATGGAAAGGTATCTGTGCTAATTTCAATCTCTGGTTTTATGCAGCACCCCAACTCACTTTTCCCCATAAGCAAGCATAAGTTGGTGTGCTAAATTTGAGACCCTGTTCTGTTTTGTAATTCAGTTCATGTGTCGCCAAGTTTACATTCCATGTATTAGTCATATCTTATGATGTTTCTTTTTCTGTGTGACTTATTTCTCGTAGAATCATCATACCTGAATCCACTCATTATGCTGCTATGGGCCTGATGACGTAGATTTCATTGCTGAGCGATATTCCATTGTATGTTCGTATGACAACTGCTTTATCCATTTTTTGCTTTCTCAGATATTTAACTTGTACCATAGACGAGGTTCTTGTAAACCGAGCTTCCCAAATTTTGGGGTGGCTGTGTGTTTTTGATTTTAATTTCCCTAAGCTATAGGACCATAAGTGGAAGTGCCATAGGCTGTGTTGCTTTGTTTCCTACGTGTTTCAGGAAACACCATACACTTCACCAGAGTGGCTGTTGGCAATTTACATCACGCCCATCAGCATAACAAGGCTCCCTGTTCTCCATGACCTGTCGTGCCTTTCTGGATTTTACACATTTTTCAGATGGCCCTTTTGACCGGGGGGCAGTCAGACTTCATTGTAGTGCAGATTTCCTTTACACGCTTGCTTGGTTGGCCAAAAAGGGCGTATGCGTTTATACCTGAATATATTCAGGAAAAACTGCATACGCCCTTTTTGGCCAAGTGCATCATTGTTGACATTCTGCCTCTTTTCCTATGCTTTAAGTGCAATTCCAGTCTACCCCCTGAAATCGTTTTCCTGAAATTCTGCCCCGCTTTCAAGTCCTCTTCGAAGACTTACTTCAATACATTTTAGGACGATAGCTGTCATTCATAACTCTGCATGTTTGTGAATTACAGTGCCCCTGAGCTACATTCTTCAACTCGCTTTCTTGTGAGCTGGCCGCAAAACCGCAGGATTGCTTCAGGCCCTAATCTGTTTCCGGCAGGGCACGCTGAGCCTTTGGTTAATTCCTCTTCCTGGTGGGAAATGAGTGTTCCATTTGCCCGTGCAGACACCTACATCTAGTCTCTCATTGGTTCTCCCTATTCCTGTTCATCTTGCGCAGAAATTGCAAACTGTGCCAAACAGGAGGTTAAAGGCACTGACTCTCCAAGTGGGGAGAGTGTTAGTAAAGCGTCTGGAATGGTGAACCCCAGTACCAGGGTTCGAAAACTGAGATGCATTTGAAAACGTTTCCCAATCACACAGTGGACCATTCTGTGGGTTTCCCATGCATGTTTTAGCTGAAGGAAGAATCCCTTAAACCTGGAGAGTTGGGACCCATGGAATGGGTACCATGCAGTATGACTTCAAAGAGTCTGCGTTTGCTCAACGAACCTCACCAATGCTATCAGCCCGAAGTGTCCAGGCTTATGTCTCACCCAGCTCTGGATGTTGATGTGGTAAATCCAGGTTGCATCACAAGCCCTGAATGAATGATTTAAGAATTGCTCTCTATTTCACTGTCATTGTGTTTTGTTTTTGAAATTTATTTTGATAATGGGATTTATCGGATGTTCACTGCTGCGTTTAGGCCGCTGTACACACACTTGATTTCCTTATGGAGACATATAAATCCATGGGTTTTAAGATTCTTACTTGTCAGGTATCTTCCCAGGCGTTGAATATGGGGTGTTGAGTCCATTTCGTTGAGCAAGGAGTAGGTCTTTTCTGTTATATATTTGGCTTATGGAAAGGTATCTGTGCTAATTTCAATCACTGGTTTTATGCAGCACCCCAACTCACCTTTCCCCATAAGCAAGCATAAGTTGGTTTTCTCAATTTGAGACCGTGTTCTGTTTTGTAATTCAGTTCATGTGTAGTCAAGTTTACATTCCGTGTATTAGTTATAACTTATGATGTTTCGTTTTCTGTGTGACTTATTTCTCGTAGAATCATCGTACCTGAATCCACTCATTATGCCGCTATGTGCCTGATGACGTAGATTTCATTGCTCAGTGATATTCCATTGTACGTGCGTACCACAACATCTTTATCCATTTTTTGCTTTCTCGGATATTTAACTTGTACCGTAGACGAGGTTCTTGTTAACAGAGCCATCCCAAACATTGGGGTGGCTGTGTCTTTTTGATTTTAATTTCCCTAAGCTATAGGACCATAAGTGGAAGTGCCATAGGCTGTGTTGCTTTGTTTCCTACGTGTTTCAGGAAACACCATACACTTCTCCAGAGTGGCTGTTGGCAATTTCCATCCCGCCAATCAGCATAGCAAGGCTCCCTGTTCTCCATGACTGTCCTGCCTTTCTGGATTTTACACTTTTTTCAGATGGCCCTTTTGACCGGGGGGCAGTGAGACTTCATTGTAGTGCAGATTTCCTTTACACGCTTGCTTGGTTGGCCAAAAAGGGCGTATGCGTTTTTTCCTGAATATATTCAGGAAAAAACGCATACGCACTTTTTGGCCAAGTGCATCATTGTCAACATTCTGCCTCTTTTCCTATGCTTTAAGTGCAATTCCAGTCTACCCCCTGAAATCGTTTTCCTTAAATTCTGCCCCGCTTTCAAGTCCTCTTCGAATCCTTACTTCAGTACATTTTTGGACGATAGCTGTCATTCATAACTCTGCAGGTTTGTGAATTACAGTGCCCCTGAGCTCCTTTTTTCAACTCGCTTTCTTGTGAGCTGGCCGCAAAACGCAGGATTGCTTCAGGCCATAATCTATTTCCGGCAGGGCATGCTGAGCCTTTGGTTAATTCCTCTTCCTGGTGGGAAATGAGCGTTCCACTTCCTTGTGCAGACACCTACAGCTAGTCTCTCATTGGTTCTCCCTATTCCTGTTCATCTTGCGCAGAAATTGCAAACTATGCCAAACAGGAGGTTAAAGGCACTGACTCTCCAAGTGGGGAGAGTGTTAGTAAAGCGTCTGGAATGGTGAACCCGAGTACCAGGGGACGAAAACTGAGATGCATTTGAAAACGTTTCCAAATCACACGGTGGACCATACTCTGGGTTTCCCATGCATGTTTTACCTGAAGGAAGAATCCCTTAAACATGGAGAGTTGGGACCCATGGAATGGATACCATGCAGGATGACTTCAAAGGGTCTGCGTTTGCTCACTGAACCTCACCAATGCTATCAGCCCGAAGTGTCCAGCCTTATGACTCACCCAGCTCTGGGTGTAGATGTGGTAAATCCAGGTTGCATCACAAGCCCTGAATGAATTATTTAAGAATTGCTCTCTATTTCACTGTCATTGTGTTTTGTTTTTGAAATTTATTTTGATAATGGGATTTATCGGATTTTCACTGCTGCGTTTAGGCCGCTGTACACTCGCTTGATTCCCTTGTGGAGACATATAAATCCATGGGTTTTAAGATTCTTACTTGTCAGGTATCTTCCCAGGCGTTGAATATGGGGTGTTGAGTCCATTTCGTTGAGCAAGGAGTAGGTCTTGTCTATTATATATTTGGCTTATGGAAAGGTATCTGTGCTAATTTCAATCTCTGGTTTTATGCAGCACCCCAACTCACTTTTCCCCATAAGCAAGCATAAGTTGGTGTGCTAAATTTGAGACCCTGTTCTGTTTTGTAATTCAGTTCATGTGTCGCCAAGTTTACATTCCATGTATTAGTCATATCTTATGATGTTTCTTTTTCTGTGTGACTTATTTCTCGTAGAATCATCATACCTGAATCCACTCATTATGCTGCTATGGGCCTGATGACGTAGATTTCATTGCTGAGCGATATTCCATTGTATGTTCGTATGACAACTGCTTTATCCATTTTTTGCTTTCTCAGATATTTAACTTGTACCGTAGACGAGGTTCTTGTAAACCGAGCTTCCCAAATTTTGGGGTGGCTGTGTGTTTTTGATTTTAATTTCCCTAAGCTATAGGACCATAAGTGGAAGTGCCATAGGCTGTGTTGCTTTGTTTCCTACGTGTTTCAGGAAACACCATACACTTCACCAGAGTGGCTGTTGGCAATTTACATCACGCCCATCAGCATAACAAGGCTCCCTGTTCTCCATGACCTGTCGTGCCTTTCTGGATTTTACACATTTTTCAGATGGCCCTTTTGACCGGGGGGCAGTCAGACTTCATTGTAGTGCAGATTTCCTTTACACGCTTGCTTGGTTGGCCAAAAAGGGCGTATGCGTTTATACCTGAATATATTCAGGAAAAACTGCATATGCCCTTTTTGGCCAAGTGCATCATTGTTGACATTCTGCCTCTTTTCCTATGCTTTAAGTGCAATTCCAGTCTACCCCCTGAAATCGTTTTCCTGAAATTCTGCCCCGCTTTCAAGTCCTCTTCGAAGACTTACTTCAATACATTTTAGGACGATAGCTGTCATTCATAACTCTGCATGTTTGTGAATTACAGTGCCCCTGAGCTACATTCTTCAACTCGCTTTCTTGTGAGCTGGCCGCAAAACCGCAGGATTGCTTCAGGCCCTAATCTGTTTCCGGCAGGGCACGCTGAGCCTTTGGTTAATTCCTCTTCCTGGTGGGAAATGAGTGTTCCATTTGCCCGTGCAGACACCTACATCTAGTCTCTCATTGGTTCTCCCTATTCCTGTTCATCTTGCGCAGAAATTGCAAACTGTGCCAAACAGGAGGTTAAAGGCACTGACTCTCCAAGTGGGGAGAGTGTTAGTAAAGCGTCCGGAATGGTGAACCCCAGTACCAGGGTTCGAAAACTGAGATGCATTTGAAAACGTTTCCCAATCACACAGTGGACCATTCTGTGGGTTTCCCATGCATGTTTTAGCTGAAGGAAGAATCCCTTAAACCTGGAGAGTTGGGACCCATGGAATGGGTACCATGCAGTATGACTTCAAAGAGTCTGCGTTTGCTCAACGAACCTCACCAATGCTATCAGCCCGAAGTGTCCAGGCTTATGTCTCACCCAGCTCTGGATGTTGATGTGGTAAATCCAGGTTGCATCACAAGCCCTGAATGAATGATTTAAGAATTGCTCTCTATTTCACTGTCATTGTGTTTTGTTTTTGAAATTTATTTTGATAATGGGATTTATCGGATGTTCACTGCTGCGTTTAGGCCGCTGTACACACACTTGATTTCCTTATGGAGACATATAAATCCATGGGTTTTAAGATTCTTACTTGTCAGGTATCTTCCCAGGCGTTGAATATGGGGTGTTGAGTCCATTTCGTTGAGCAAGGAGTAGGTCTTTTCTGTTATATATTTGGCTTATGGAAAGGTATCTGTGCTAATTTCAATCACTGGTTTTATGCAGCACCCCAACTCACCTTTCCCCATAAGCAAGCATAAGTTGGTTTTCTCAATTTGAGACCGTGTTCTGTTTTGTAATTCAGTTCATGTGTAGTCAAGTTTACATTCCGTGTATTAGTTATAACTTATGATGTTTCGTTTTCTGTGTGACTTATTTCTCGTAGAATCATCGTACCTGAATCCACTCATTATGCCGCTATGTGCCTGATGACGTAGATTTCATTGCTCAGTGATATTCCATTGTACGTGCGTACCACAACATCTTTATCCATTTTTTGCTTTCTCGGATATTTAACTTGTACCGTAGACGTGGTTCTTGTTAACAGAGCCATCCCAAACATTGGGGTGGCTGTGTCTTTTTGATTTTAATTTCCCTAAGCTATAGGACCATAAGTGGAAGTGCCATAGGCTGTGTTGCTTTGTTTCCTACGTGTTTCAGGAAACACCATACACTTCTCCAGAGTGGCTGTTGGCAATTTCCATCCCGCCAATCAGCATAGCAAGGCTCCCTGTTCTCCATGACTGTCCTGCCTTTCTGGATTTTACACTTTTTTCAGATGGCCCTTTTGACCGGGGGGCAGTGAGACTTCATTGTAGTGCAGATTTCCTTTACACGCTTGCTTGGTTGGCCAAAAAGGGCGTATGCGTTTTTTCCTGAATATATTCAGGAAAAAACGCATACGCACTTTTTGGCCAAGTGCATCATTGTCAACATTCTGCCTCTTTTCCTATGCTTTAAGTGCAATTCCAGTCTACCCCCTGAAATCGTTTTCCTTAAATTCTGCCCCGCTTTCAAGTCCTCTTCGAATCCTTACTTCAGTACATTTTTGGACGATAGCTGTCATTCATAACTCTGCAGGTTTGTGAATTACAGTGCCCCTGAGCTCCTTTTTTCAACTCGCTTTCTTGTGGGCTGGCCGCAAAACGCAGGATTGCTTCAGGCCATAATCTATTTCCGGCAGGGCATGCTGAGCCTTTGGTTAATTCCTCTTCCTGGTGGGAAATGAGCGTTCCACTTCCTTGTGCAGACACCTACAGCTAGTCTCTCATTGGTTCTCCCTATTCCTGTTCATCTTGCGCAGAAATTGCAAACTATGCCAAACAGGAGGTTAAAGGCACTGACTCTCCAAGTGGGGAGAGTGTTAGTAAAGCGTCTGGAATGGTGAACCCGAGTACCAGGGGACGAAAACTGAGATGCATTTGAAAACGTTTCCAAATCACACGGTGGACCATACTCTGGGTTTCCCATGCATGTTTTACCTGAAGGAAGAATCCCTTAAACATGGAGAGTTGGGACCCATGGAATGGATACCATGCAGGATGACTTCAAAGGGTCTGCGTTTGCTCACTGAACCTCACCAATGCTATCAGCCCGAAGTGTCCAGCCTTATGACTCACCCAGCTCTGGGTGTAGATGTGGTAAATCCAGGTTGCATCACAAGCCCTGAATGAATTATTTAAGAATTGCTCTCTATTTCACTGTCATTGTGTTTTGTTTTTGAAATTTATTTTGATAATGGGATTTATCGGATTTTCACTGCTGCGTTTAGGCCGCTGTACACTCGCTTGATTCCCTTGTGGAGACATATAAATCCATGGGTTTTAAGATTCTTACTTGTCAGGTATCTTCCCAGGCGTTGAATATGGGGTGTTGAGTCCATTTCGTTGAGCAAGGAGTAGGTCTTGTCTATTATATATTTGGCTTATGGAAAGGTATCTGTGCTAATTTCAATCTCTGGTTTTATGCAGCACCCCAACTCACTTTTCCCCATAAGCAAGCATAAGTTGGTGTGCTAAATTTGAGACCCTGTTCTGTTTTGTAATTCAGTTCATGTGTCGCCAAGTTTACATTCCATGTATTAGTCATATCTTATGATGTTTCTTTTTCTGTGTGACTTATTTCTCGTAGAATCATCATACCTGAATCCACTCATTATGCTGCTATGGGCCTGATGACGTAGATTTCATTGCTGAGCGATATTCCATTGTATGTTCGTATGACAACTGCTTTATCCATTTTTTGCTTTCTCAGATATTTAACTTGTACCGTAGACGAGGTTCTTGTAAACCGAGCTTCCCAAATTTTGGGGTGGCTGTGTGTTTTTGATTTTAATTTCCCTAAGCTATAGGACCATAAGTGGAAGTGCCATAGGCTGTGTTGCTTTGTTTCCTACGTGTTTCAGGAAACACCATACACTTCACCAGAGTGGCTGTTGGCAATTTACATCACGCCCATCAGCATAACAAGGCTCCCTGTTCTCCATGACCTGTCGTGCCTTTCTGGATTTTACACATTTTTCAGATGGCCCTTTTGACCGGGGGGCAGTCAGACTTCATTGTAGTGCAGATTTCCTTTACACGCTTGCTTGGTTGGCCAAAAAGGGCGTATGCGTTTATACCTGAATATATTCAGGAAAAACTGCATACGCCCTTTTTGGCCAAGTGCATCATTGTTGACATTCTGCCTCTTTTCCTATGCTTTAAGTGCAATTCCAGTCTACCCCCTGAAATCGTTTTCCTGAAATTCTGCCCCGCTTTCAAGTCCTCTTCGAAGACTTACTTCAATACATTTTAGGACGATAGCTGTCATTCATAACTCTGCATGTTTGTGAATTACAGTGCCCCTGAGCTACATTCTTCAACTCGCTTTCTTGTGAGCTGGCCGCAAAACCGCAGGATTGCTTCAGGCCCTAATCTGTTTCCGGCAGGGCACGCTGAGCCTTTGGTTAATTCCTCTTCCTGGTGGGAAATGAGTGTTCCATTTGCCCGTGCAGACACCTACATCTAGTCTCTCATTGGTTCTCCCTATTCCTGTTCATCTTGCGCAGAAATTGCAAACTGTGCCAAACAGGAGGTTAAAGGCACTGACTCTCCAAGTGGGGAGAGTGTTAGTAAAGCGTCCGGAATGGTGAACCCCAGTACCAGGGTTCGAAAACTGAGATGCATTTGAAAACGTTTCCCAATCACACAGTGGACCATTCTGTGGGTTTCCCATGCATGTTTTAGCTGAAGGAAGAATCCCTTAAACCTGGAGAGTTGGGACCCATGGAATGGGTACCATGCAGTATGACTTCAAAGAGTCTGCGTTTGCTCAACGAACCTCACCAATGCTATCAGCCCGAAGTGTCCAGGCTTATGTCTCACCCAGCTCTGGATGTTGATGTGGTAAATCCAGGTTGCATCACAAGCCCTGAATGAATGATTTAAGAATTGCTCTCTATTTCACTGTCATTGTGTTTTGTTTTTGAAATTTATTTTGATAATGGGATTTATCGGATGTTCACTGCTGCGTTTAGGCCGCTGTACACACACTTGATTTCCTTATGGAGACATATAAATCCATGGGTTTTAAGATTCTTACTTGTCAGGTATCTTCCCAGGCGTTGAATATGGGGTGTTGAGTCCATTTCGTTGAGCAAGGAGTAGGTCTTTTCTGTTATATATTTGGCTTATGGAAAGGTATCTGTGCTAATTTCAATCACTGGTTTTATGCAGCACCCCAACTCACCTTTCCCCATAAGCAAGCATAAGTTGGTTTTCTCAATTTGAGACCGTGTTCTGTTTTGTAATTCAGTTCATGTGTAGTCAAGTTTACATTCCGTGTATTAGTTATAACTTATGATGTTTCGTTTTCTGTGTGACTTATTTCTCGTAGAATCATCGTACCTGAATCCACTCATTATGCCGCTATGTGCCTGATGACGTAGATTTCATTGCTCAGTGATATTCCATTGTACGTGCGTACCACAACATCTTTATCCATTTTTTGCTTTCTCGGATATTTAACTTGTACCGTAGACGTGGTTCTTGTTAACAGAGCCATCCCAAACATTGGGGTGGCTGTGTCTTTTTGATTTTAATTTCCCTAAGCTATAGGACCATAAGTGGAAGTGCCATAGGCTGTGTTGCTTTGTTTCCTACGTGTTTCAGGAAACACCATACACTTCTCCAGAGTGGCTGTTGGCAATTTCCATCCCGCCAATCAGCATAGCAAGGCTCCCTGTTCTCCATGACTGTCCTGCCTTTCTGGATTTTACACTTTTTTCAGATGGCCCTTTTGACCGGGGGGCAGTGAGACTTCATTGTAGTGCAGATTTCCTTTACACGCTTGCTTGGTTGGCCAAAAAGGGCGTATGCGTTTTTTCCTGAATATATTCAGGAAAAAACGCATACGCACTTTTTGGCCAAGTGCATCATTGTCAACATTCTGCCTCTTTTCCTATGCTTTAAGTGCAATTCCAGTCTACCCCCTGAAATCGTTTTCCTTAAATTCTGCCCCGCTTTCAAGTCCTCTTCGAATCCTTACTTCAGTACATTTTTGGACGATAGCTGTCATTCATAACTCTGCAGGTTTGTGAATTACAGTGCCCCTGAGCTCCTTTTTTCAACTCGCTTTCTTGTGGGCTGGCCGCAAAACGCAGGATTGCTTCAGGCCATAATCTATTTCCGGCAGGGCATGCTGAGCCTTTGGTTAATTCCTCTTCCTGGTGGGAAATGAGCGTTCCACTTCCTTGTGCAGACACCTACAGCTAGTCTCTCATTGGTTCTCCCTATTCCTGTTCATCTTGCGCAGAAATTGCAAACTATGCCAAACAGGAGGTTAAAGGCACTGACTCTCCAAGTGGGGAGAGTGTTAGTAAAGCGTCTGGAATGGTGAACCCGAGTACCAGGGGACGAAAACTGAGATGCATTTGAAAACGTTTCCAAATCACACGGTGGACCATACTCTGGGTTTCCCATGCATGTTTTACCTGAAGGAAGAATCCCTTAAACATGGAGAGTTGGGACCCATGGAATGGATACCATGCAGGATGACTTCAAAGGGTCTGCGTTTGCTCACTGAACCTCACCAATGCTATCAGCCCGAAGTGTCCAGCCTTATGACTCACCCAGCTCTGGGTGTAGATGTGGTAAATCCAGGTTGCATCACAAGCCCTGAATGAATTATTTAAGAATTGCTCTCTATTTCACTGTCATTGTGTTTTGTTTTTGAAATTTATTTTGATAATGGGATTTATCGGATTTTCACTGCTGCGTTTAGGCCGCTGTACACTCGCTTGATTCCCTTGTGGAGACATATAAATCCATGGGTTTTAAGATTCTTACTTGTCAGGTATCTTCCCAGGCGTTGAATATGGGGTGTTGAGTCCATTTCGTTGAGCAAGGAGTAGGTCTTGTCTATTATATATTTGGCTTATGGAAAGGTATCTGTGCTAATTTCAATCTCTGGTTTTATGCAGCACCCCAACTCACTTTTCCCCATAAGCAAGCATAAGTTGGTGTGCTAAATTTGAGACCCTGTTCTGTTTTGTAATTCAGTTCATGTGTCGCCAAGTTTACATTCCATGTATTAGTCATATCTTATGATGTTTCTTTTTCTGTGTGACTTATTTCTCATAGAATCATCATACCTGAATCCACTCATTATGCTGCTATGGGCCTGATGATGTAGATTTCATTGCTGAGCGATATTCCATTGTATGTTCGTATGACAACTGCTTTATCCATTTTTTGCTTTCTCAGATATTTAACTTGTACCGTAGACGAGGTTCTTGTAAACCGAGCTTCCCAAATGTTGGGGTGGCTGTGTGTTTTTGATTTTAATTTCCCTAAGCTATAGGACCATAAGTGGAAGTGCCATAGGCTGTGTTGCTTTGTTTCCTACGTGTTTCAGGAAACACCATACACTTCACCAGAGTGGCTGTTGGCAATTTACATCACGCCCATCAGCATAACAAGGCTCCCTGTTCTCCATGACCTGTCGTGCCTTTCTGGATTTTACACATTTTTCAGATGGCCCTTTTGACCGGGGGGCAGTCAGACTTCATTGTAGTGCAGATTTCCTTTACACGCTTGCTTGGTTGGCCAAAAAGGGCGTATGCGTTTATACCTGAATATATTCAGGAAAAACTGCATACGCCCTTTTTGGCCAAGTGCATCATTGTTGACATTCTGCCTCTTTTCCTATGCTTTAAGTGCAATTCCAGTCTACCCCCTGAAATCGTTTTCCTGAAATTCTGCCCCGCTTTCAAGTCCTCTTCGAAGACTTACTTCAATACATTTTAGGACGATAGCTGTCATTCATAACTCTGCATGTTTGTGAATTACAGTGCCCCTGAGCTACATTCTTCAACTCGCTTTCTTGTGAGCTGGCCGCAAAACCGCAGGATTGCTTCAGGCCCTAATCTGTTTCCGGCAGGGCACGCTGAGCCTTTGGTTAATTCCTCTTCCTGGTGGGAAATGAGTGTTCCATTTGCCCGTGCAGACACCTACATCTAGTCTCTCATTGGTTCTCCCTATTCCTGTTCATCTTGCGCAGAAATTGCAAACTGTGCCAAACAGGAGGTTAAAGGCACTGACTCTCCAAGTGGGGAGAGTGTTAGTAAAGCGTCTGGAATGGTGAACCCCAGTACCAGGGTTCGAAAACTGAGATGCATTTGAAAACGTTTCCCAATCACACAGTGGACCATTCTGTGGGTTTCCCATGCATGTTTTAGCTGAAGGAAGAATCCCTTAAACCTGGAGAGTTGGGACCCATGGAATGGGTACCATGCAGTATGACTTCAAAGAGTCTGCGTTTGCTCAACGAACTTCACCAATGCTATCAGCCCGAAGTGTCCAGGCTTATGTCTCACCCAGCTCTGGATGTTGATGTGGTAAATCCAGGTTGCATCACAAGCCCTGAATGAATGATTTAAGAATTGCTCTCTATTTCACTGTCATTGTGTTTTGTTTTTGAAATTTATTTTGATAATGGGATTTATCGGATGTTCACTGCTGCGTTTAGGCCGCTGTACACACACTTGATTTCCTTATGGAGACATATAAATCCATGGGTTTTAAGATTCTTACTTGTCAGGTATCTTCCCAGGCGTTGAATATGGGGTGTTGAGTCCATTTCGTTGAGCAAGGAGTAGGTCTTTTCTGTTATATATTTGGCTTATGGAAAGGTATCTGTGCTAATTTCAATCACTGGTTTTATGCAGCACCCCAACTCACCTTTCCCCATAAGCAAGCATAAGTTGGTTTTCTCAATTTGAGACCGTGTTCTGTTTTGTAATTCAGTTCATGTGTAGTCAAGTTTACATTCCGTGTATTAGTTATAACTTATGATGTTTCGTTTTCTGTGTGACTTATTTCTCGTAGAATCATCGTACCTGAATCCACTCATTATGCCGCTATGTGCCTGATGACGTAGATTTCATTGCTCAGTGATATTCCATTGTACGTGCGTACCACAACATCTTTATCCATTTTTTGCTTTCTCGGATATTTAACTTGTACCGTAGACGAGGTTCTTGTTAACAGAGCCATCCCAAACATTGGGGTGGCTGTGTCTTTTTGATTTTAATTTCCCTAAGCTATAGGACCATAAGTGGAAGTGCCATAGGCTGTGTTGCTTTGTTTCCTACGTGTTTCAGGAAACACCATACACTTCTCCAGAGTGGCTGTTGGCAATTTCCATCCCGCCAATCAGCATAGCAAGGCTCCCTGTTCTCCATGACTGTCCTGCCTTTCTGGATTTTACACTTTTTTCAGATGGCCCTTTTGACCGGGGGGCAGTGAGACTTCATTGTAGTGCAGATTTCCTTTACACGCTTGCTTGGTTGGCCAAAAAGGGCGTATGCGTTTTTTCCTGAATATATTCAGGAAAAAACGCATACGCACTTTTTGGCCAAGTGCATCATTGTCAACATTCTGCCTCTTTTCCTATGCTTTAAGTGCAATTCCAGTCTACCCCCTGAAATCGTTTTCCTTAAATTCTGCCCCGCTTTCAAGTCCTCTTCGAATCCTTACTTCAGTACATTTTTGGACGATAGCTGTCATTCATAACTCTGCAGGTTTGTGAATTACAGTGCCCCTGAGCTCCTTTTTTCAACTCGCTTTCTTGTGAGCTGGCCGCAAAACGCAGGATTGCTTCAGGCCATAATCTATTTCCGGCAGGGCATGCTGAGCCTTTGGTTAATTCCTCTTCCTGGTGGGAAATGAGCGTTCCACTTCCTTGTGCAGACACCTACAGCTAGTCTCTCATTGGTTCTCCCTATTCCTGTTCATCTTGCGCAGAAATTGCAAACTATGCCAAACAGGAGGTTAAAGGCACTGACTCTCCAAGTGGGGAGAGTGTTAGTAAAGCGTCTGGAATGGTGAACCCGAGTACCAGGGGACGAAAACTGAGATGCATTTGAAAACGTTTCCAAATCACACGGTGGACCATACTCTGGGTTTCCCATGCATGTTTTACCTGAAGGAAGAATCCCTTACACATGGAGAGTTGGGACCCATGGAATGGATACCATGCAGGATGACTTCAAAGGGTCTGCGTTTGCTCACTGAACCTCACCAATGCTATCAGCCCGAAGTGTCCAGCCTTATGACTCACCCAGCTCTGGGTGTAGATGTGGTAAATCCAGGTTGCATCACAAGCCCTGAATGAATTATTTAAGAATTGCTCTCTATTTCACTGTCATTGTGTTTTGTTTTTGAAATTTATTTTGATAATGGGATTTATCGGATTTTCACTGCTGCGTTTAGGCCGCTGTACACTCGCTTGATTCCCTTGTGGAGACATATAAATCCATGGGTTTTAAGATTCTTACTTGTCAGGTATCTTCCCAGGCGTTGAATATGGGGTGTTGAGTCCATTTCGTTGAGCAAGGAGTAGGTCTTGTCTATTATATATTTGGCTTATGGAAAGGTATCTGTGCTAATTTCAATCTCTGGTTTTATGCAGCACCCCAACTCACTTTTCCCCATAAGCAAGCATAAGTTGGTGTGCTAAATTTGAGACCCTGTTCTGTTTTGTAATTCAGTTCATGTGTCGCCAAGTTTACATTCCATGTATTAGTCATATCTTATGATGTTTCTTTTTCTGTGTGACTTATTTCTCGTAGAATCATCATACCTGAATCCACTCATTATGCTGCTATGGGCCTGATGACGTAGATTTCATTGCTGAGCGATATTCCATTGTATGTTCGTATGACAACTGCTTTATCCATTTTTTGCTTTCTCAGATATTTAACTTGTACCGTAGACGAGGTTCTTGTAAACCGAGCTTCCCAAATGTTGGGGTGGCTGTGTGTTTTTGATTTTAATTTCCCTAAGCTATAGGACCATAAGTGGAAGTGCCATAGGCTGTGTTGCTTTGTTTCCTACGTGTTTCAGGAAACACCATACACTTCACCAGAGTGGCTGTTGGCAATTTACATCACGCCCATCAGCATAACAAGGCTCCCTGTTCTCCATGACCTGTCGTGCCTTTCTGGATTTTACACATTTTTCAGATGGCCCTTTTGACCGGGGGGCAGTCAGACTTCATTGTAGTGCAGATTTCCTTTACACGCTTGCTTGGTTGGCCAAAAAGGGCGTATGCGTTTATACCTGAATATATTCAGGAAAAACTGCATACGCCCTTTTTGGCCAAGTGCATCATTGTTGACATTCTGCCTCTTTTCCTATGCTTTAAGTGCAATTCCAGTCTACCCCCTGAAATCGTTTTCCTGAAATTCTGCCCCGCTTTCAAGTCCTCTTCGAAGACTTACTTCAATACATTTTAGGACGATAGCTGTCATTCATAACTCTGCATGTTTGTGAATTACAGTGCCCCTGAGCTACATTCTTCAACTCGCTTTCTTGTGAGCTGGCCGCAAAACCGCAGGATTGCTTCAGGCCCTAATCTGTTTCCGGCAGGGCACGCTGAGCCTTTGGTTAATTCCTCTTCCTGGTGGGAAATGAGTGTTCCATTTGCCCGTGCAGACACCTACATCTAGTCTCTCATTGGTTCTCCCTATTCCTGTTCATCTTGCGCAGAAATTGCAAACTGTGCCAAACAGGAGGTTAAAGGCACTGACTCTCCAAGTGGGGAGAGTGTTAGTAAAGCGTCTGGAATGGTGAACCCCAGTACCAGGGTTCGAAAACTGAGATGCATTTGAAAACGTTTCCCAATCACACAGTGGACCATTCTGTGGGTTTCCCATGCATGTTTTAGCTGAAGGAAGAATCCCTTAAACCTGGAGAGTTGGGACCCATGGAATGGGTACCATGCAGTATGACTTCAAAGAGTCTGCGTTTGCTCAACGAACCTCACCAATGCTATCAGCCCGAAGTGTCCAGGCTTATGTCTCACCCAGCTCTGGATGTTGATGTGGTAAATCCAGGTTGCATCACAAGCCCTGAATGAATGATTTAAGAATTGCTCTCTATTTCACTGTCATTGTGTTTTGTTTTTGAAATTTATTTTGATAATGGGATTTATCGGATGTTCACTGCTGCGTTTAGGCCGCTGTACACACACTTGATTTCCTTATGGAGACATATAAATCCATGGGTTTTAAGATTCTTACTTGTCAGGTATCTTCCCAGGCGTTGAATATGGGGTGTTGAGTCCATTTCGTTGAGCAAGGAGTAGGTCTTTTCTGTTATATATTTGGCTTATGGAAAGGTATCTGTGCTAATTTCAATCACTGGTTTTATGCAGCACCCCAACTCACCTTTCCCCATAAGCAAGCATAAGTTGGTTTTCTCAATTTGAGACCGTGTTCTGTTTTGTAATTCAGTTCATGTGTAGTCAAGTTTACATTCCGTGTATTAGTTATAACTTATGATGTTTCGTTTTCTGTGTGACTTATTTCTCGTAGAATCATCGTACCTGAATCCACTCATTATGCCGCTATGTGCCTGATGACGTAGATTTCATTGCTCAGTGATATTCCATTGTACGTGCGTACCACAACATCTTTATCCATTTTTTGCTTTCTCGGATATTTAACTTGTACCGTAGACGAGGTTCTTGTTAACAGAGCCATCCCAAACATTGGGGTGGCTGTGTCTTTTTGATTTTAATTTCCCTAAGCTATAGGACCATAAGTGGAAGTGCCATAGGCTGTGTTGCTTTGTTTCCTACGTGTTTCAGGAAACACCATACACTTCTCCAGAGTGGCTGTTGGCAATTTCCATCCCGCCAATCAGCATAGCAAGGCTCCCTGTTCTCCATGACTGTCCTGCCTTTCTGGATTTTACACTTTTTTCAGATGGCCCTTTTGACCGGGGGGCAGTGAGACTTCATTGTAGTGCAGATTTCCTTTACACGCTTGCTTGGTTGGCCAAAAAGGGCGTATGCGTTTTTTCCTGAATATATTCAGGAAAAAACGCATACGCACTTTTTGGCCAAGTGCATCATTGTCAACATTCTGCCTCTTTTCCTATGCTTTAAGTGCAATTCCAGTCTACCCCCTGAAATCGTTTTCCTTAAATTCTGCCCCGCTTTCAAGTCCTCTTCGAATCCTTACTTCAGTACATTTTTGGACGATAGCTGTCATTCATAACTCTGCAGGTTTGTGAATTACAGTGCCCCTGAGCTCCTTTTTTCAACTCGCTTTCTTGTGAGCTGGCCGCAAAACGCAGGATTGCTTCAGGCCATAATCTATTTCCGGCAGGGCATGCTGAGCCTTTGGTTAATTCCTCTTCCTGGTGGGAAATGAGCGTTCCACTTCCTTGTGCAGACACCTACAGCTAGTCTCTCATTGGTTCTCCCTATTCCTGTTCATCTTGCGCAGAAATTGCAAACTATGCCAAACAGGAGGTTAAAGGCACTGACTCTCCAAGTGGGGAGAGTGTTAGTAAAGCGTCTGGAATGGTGAACCCGAGTACCAGGGGACGAAAACTGAGATGCATTTGAAAACGTTTCCAAATCACACGGTGGACCATACTCTGGGTTTCCCATGCATGTTTTACCTGAAGGAAGAATCCCTTACACATGGAGAGTTGGGACCCATGGAATGGATACCATGCAGGATGACTTCAAAGGGTCTGCGTTTGCTCACTGAACCTCACCAATGCTATCAGCCCGAAGTGTCCAGCCTTATGACTCACCCAGCTCTGGGTGTAGATGTGGTAAATCCAGGTTGCATCACAAGCCCTGAATGAATTATTTAAGAATTGCTCTCTATTTCACTGTCATTGTGTTTTGTTTTTGAAATTTATTTTGATAATGGGATTTATCGGATTTTCACTGCTGCGTTTAGGCCGCTGTACACTCGCTTGATTCCCTTGTGGAGACATATAAATCCATGGGTTTTAAGATTCTTACTTGTCAGGTATCTTCCCAGGCGTTGAATATGGGGTGTTGAGTCCATTTCGTTGAGCAAGGAGTAGGTCTTGTCTATTATATATTTGGCTTATGGAAAGGTATCTGTGCTAATTTCAATCTCTGGTTTTATGCAGCACCCCAACTCACTTTTCCCCATAAGCAAGCATAAGTTGGTGTGCTAAATTTGAGACCCTGTTCTGTTTTGTAATTCAGTTCATGTGTCGCCAAGTTTACATTCCATGTATTAGTCATATCTTATGATGTTTCTTTTTCTGTGTGACTTATTTCTCGTAGAATCATCATACCTGAATCCACTCATTATGCTGCTATGGGCCTGATGACGTAGATTTCATTGCTGAGCGATATTCCATTGTATGTTCGTATGACAACTGCTTTATCCATTTTTTGCTTTCTCAGATATTTAACTTGTACCGTAGACGAGGTTCTTGTAAACCGAGCTTCCCAAATGTTGGGGTGGCTGTGTGTTTTTGATTTTAATTTCCCTAAGCTATAGGACCATAAGTGGAAGTGCCATAGGCTGTGTTGCTTTGTTTCCTACGTGTTTCAGGAAACACCATACACTTCACCAGAGTGGCTGTTGGCAATTTACATCACGCCCATCAGCATAACAAGGCTCCCTGTTCTCCATGACCTGTCGTGCCTTTCTGGATTTTACACATTTTTCAGATGGCCCTTTTGACCGGGGGGCAGTCAGACTTCATTGTAGTGCAGATTTCCTTTACACGCTTGCTTGGTTGGCCAAAAAGGGCGTATGCGTTTATACCTGAATATATTCAGGAAAAGCTGCATACGCCCTTTTTGGCCAAGTGCATCATTGTTGACATTCTGCCTCTTTTCCTATGCTTTAAGTGCAATTCCAGTCTACCCCCTGAAATCGTTTTCCTGAAATTCTGCCCCGCTTTCAAGTCCTCTTCGAAGACTTACTTCAATACATTTTAGGACGATAGCTGTCATTCATAACTCTGCATGTTTGTGAATTACAGTGCCCCTGAGCTACATTCTTCAACTCGCTTTCTTGTGAGCTGGCCGCAAAACCGCAGGATTGCTTCAGGCCCTAATCTGTTTCCGGCAGGGCACGCTGAGCCTTTGGTTAATTCCTCTTCCTGGTGGGAAATGAGTGTTCCATTTGCCCGTGCAGACACCTACATCTAGTCTCTCATTGGTTCTCCCTATTCCTGTTCATCTTGCGCAGAAATTGCAAACTGTGCCAAACAGGAGGTTAAAGGCACTGACTCTCCAAGTGGGGAGAGTGTTAGTAAAGCGTCTGGAATGGTGAACCCCAGTACCAGGGTTCGAAAACTGAGATGCATTTGAAAACGTTTCCCAATCACACAGTGGACCATTCTGTGGGTTTCCCATGCATGTTTTAGCTGAAGGAAGAATCCCTTAAACCTGGAGAGTTGGGACCCATGGAATGGGTACCATGCAGTATGACTTCAAAGAGTCTGCGTTTGCTCAACGAACCTCACCAATGCTATCAGCCCGAAGTGTCCAGGCTTATGTCTCACCCAGCTCTGGATGTTGATGTGGTAAATCCAGGTTGCATCACAAGCCCTGAATGAATGATTTAAGAATTGCTCTCTATTTCACTGTCATTGTGTTTTGTTTTTGAAATTTATTTTGATAATGGGATTTATCGGATGTTCACTGCTGCGTTTAGGCCGCTGTACACACACTTGATTTCCTTATGGAGACATATAAATCCATGGGTTTTAAGATTCTTACTTGTCAGGTATCTTCCCAGGCGTTGAATATGGGGTGTTGAGTCCATTTCGTTGAGCAAGGAGTAGGTCTTTTCTGTTATATATTTGGCTTATGGAAAGGTATCTGTGCTAATTTCAATCACTGGTTTTATGCAGCACCCCAACTCACCTTTCCCCATAAGCAAGCATAAGTTGGTTTTCTCAATTTGAGACCGTGTTCTGTTTTGTAATTCAGTTCATGTGTAGTCAAGTTTACATTCCGTGTATTAGTTATAACTTATGATGTTTCGTTTTCTGTGTGACTTATTTCTCGTAGAATCATCGTACCTGAATCCACTCATTATGCCGCTATGTGCCTGATGACGTAGATTTCATTGCTCAGTGATATTCCATTGTACGTGCGTACCACAACATCTTTATCCATTTTTTGCTTTCTCGGATATTTAACTTGTACCGTAGACGAGGTTCTTGTTAACAGAGCCATCCCAAACATTGGGGTGGCTGTGTCTTTTTGATTTTAATTTCCCTAAGCTATAGGACCATAAGTGGAAGTGCCATAGGCTGTGTTGCTTTGTTTCCTACGTGTTTCAGGAAACACCATACACTTCTCCAGAGTGGCTGTTGGCAATTTCCATCCCGCCAATCAGCATAGCAAGGCTCCCTGTTCTCCATGACTGTCCTGCCTTTCTGGATTTTACACTTTTTTCAGATGGCCCTTTTGACCGGGGGGCAGTGAGACTTCATTGTAGTGCAGATTTCCTTTACACGCTTGCTTGGTTGGCCAAAAAGGGCGTATGCGTTTTTTCCTGAATATATTCAGGAAAAAACGCATACGCACTTTTTGGCCAAGTGCATCATTGTCAACATTCTGCCTCTTTTCCTATGCTTTAAGTGCAATTCCAGTCTACCCCCTGAAATCGTTTTCCTTAAATTCTGCCCCGCTTTCAAGTCCTCTTCGAATCCTTACTTCAGTACATTTTTGGACGATAGCTGTCATTCATAACTCTGCAGGTTTGTGAATTACAGTGCCCCTGAGCTCCTTTTTTCAACTCGCTTTCTTGTGAGCTGGCCGCAAAACGCAGGATTGCTTCAGGCCATAATCTATTTCCGGCAGGGCATGCTGAGCCTTTGGTTAATTCCTCTTCCTGGTGGGAAATGAGCGTTCCACTTCCTTGTGCAGACACCTACAGCTAGTCTCTCATTGGTTCTCCCTATTCCTGTTCATCTTGCGCAGAAATTGCAAACTATGCCAAACAGGAGGTTAAAGGCACTGACTCTCCAAGTGGGGAGAGTGTTAGTAAAGCGTCTGGAATGGTGAACCCGAGTACCAGGGGACGAAAACTGAGATGCATTTGAAAACGTTTCCAAATCACACGGTGGACCATACTCTGGGTTTCCCATGCATGTTTTACCTGAAGGAAGAATCCCTTAAACATGGAGAGTTGGGACCCATGGAATGGATACCATGCAGGATGACTTCAAAGGGTCTGCGTTTGCTCACTGAACCTCACCAATGCTATCAGCCCGAAGTGTCCAGCCTTATGACTCACCCAGCTCTGGGTGTAGATGTGGTAAATCCAGGTTGCATCACAAGCCCTGAATGAATTATTTAAGAATTGCTCTCTATTTCACTGTCATTGTGTTTTGTTTTTGAAATTTATTTTGATAATGGGATTTATCGGATTTTCACTGCTGCGTTTAGGCCGCTGTACACTCGCTTGATTCCCTTGTGGAGACATATAAATCCATGGGTTTTAAGATTCTTACTTGTCAGGTATCTTCCCAGGCGTTGAATATGGGGTGTTGAGTCCATTTCGTTGAGCAAGGAGTAGGTCTTGTCTATTATATATTTGGCTTATGGAAAGGTATCTGTGCTAATTTCAATCTCTGGTTTTATGCAGCACCCCAACTCACTTTTCCCCATAAGCAAGCATAAGTTGGTGTGCTAAATTTGAGACCCTGTTCTGTTTTGTAATTCAGTTCATGTGTCGCCAAGTTTACATTCCATGTATTAGTCATATCTTATGATGTTTCTTTTTCTGTGTGACTTATTTCTCGTAGAATCATCATACCTGAATCCACTCATTATGCTGCTATGGGCCTGATGACGTAGATTTCATTGCTGAGCGATATTCCATTGTATGTTCGTATGACAACTGCTTTATCCATTTTTTGCTTTCTCAGATATTTAACTTGTACCGTAGACGAGGTTCTTGTAAACCGAGCTTCCCAAATGTTGGGGTGGCTGTGTGTTTTTGATTTTAATTTCCCTAAGCTATAGGACCATAAGTGGAAGTGCCATAGGCTGTGTTGCTTTGTTTCCTACGTGTTTCAGGAAACACCATACACTTCACCAGAGTGGCTGTTGGCAATTTACATCACGCCCATCAGCATAACAAGGCTCCCTGTTCTCCATGACCTGTCGTGCCTTTCTGGATTTTACACATTTTTCAGATGGCCCTTTTGACCGGGGGGCAGTCAGACTTCATTGTAGTGCAGATTTCCTTTACACGCTTGCTTGGTTGGCCAAAAAGGGCGTATGCGTTTATACCTGAATATATTCAGGAAAAACTGCATACGCCCTTTTTGGCCAAGTGCATCATTGTTGACATTCTGCCTCTTTTCCTATGCTTTAAGTGCAATTCCAGTCTACCCCCTGAAATCGTTTTCCTGAAATTCTGCCCCGCTTTCAAGTCCTCTTCGAAGACTTACTTCAATACATTTTAGGACGATAGCTGTCATTCATAACTCTGCATGTTTGTGAATTACAGTGCCCCTGAGCTACATTCTTCAACTCGCTTTCTTGTGAGCTGGCCGCAAAACCGCAGGATTGCTTCAGGCCCTAATCTGTTTCCGGCAGGGCACGCTGAGCCTTTGGTTAATTCCTCTTCCTGGTGGGAAATGAGTGTTCCATTTGCCCGTGCAGACACCTACATCTAGTCTCTCATTGGTTCTCCCTATTCCTGTTCATCTTGCGCAGAAATTGCAAACTGTGCCAAACAGGAGGTTAAAGGCACTGACTCTCCAAGTGGGGAGAGTGTTAGTAAAGCGTCTGGAATGGTGAACCCCAGTACCAGGGTTCGAAAACTGAGATGCATTTGAAAACGTTTCCCAATCACACAGTGGACCATTCTGTGGGTTTCCCATGCATGTTTTAGCTGAAGGAAGAATCCCTTAAACCTGGAGAGTTGGGACCCATGGAATGGGTACCATGCAGTATGACTTCAAAGAGTCTGCGTTTGCTCAACGAACCTCACCAATGCTATCAGCCCGAAGTGTCCAGGCTTATGTCTCACCCAGCTCTGGATGTTGATGTGGTAAATCCAGGTTGCATCACAAGCCCTGAATGAATGATTTAAGAATTGCTCTCTATTTCACTGTCATTGTGTTTTGTTTTTGAAATTTATTTTGATAATGGGATTTATCGGATGTTCACTGCTGCATTTAGGCCGCTGTACACACACTTGATTTCCTTATGGAGACATATAAATCCATGGGTTTTAAGATTCTTACTTGTCAGGTATCTTCCCAGGCGTTGAATATGGGGTGTTGAGTCCATTTCGTTGAGCAAGGAGTAGGTCTTTTCTGTTATATATTTGGCTTATGGAAAGGTATCTGTGCTAATTTCAATCACTGGTTTTATGCAGCACCCCAACTCACCTTTCCCCATAAGCAAGCATAAGTTGGTTTTCTCAATTTGAGACCGTGTTCTGTTTTGTAATTCAGTTCATGTGTAGTCAAGTTTACATTCCGTGTATTAGTTATAACTTATGATGTTTCGTTTTCTGTGTGACTTATTTCTCGTAGAATCATCGTACCTGAATCCACTCATTATGCCGCTATGTGCCTGATGACGTAGATTTCATTGCTCAGTGATATTCCATTGTACGTGCGTACCACAACATCTTTATCCATTTTTTGCTTTCTCGGATATTTAACTTGTACCGTAGACGAGGTTCTTGTTAACAGAGCCATCCCAAACATTGGGGTGGCTGTGTCTTTTTGATTTTAATTTCCCTAAGCTATAGGACCATAAGTGGAAGTGCCATAGGCTGTGTTGCTTTGTTTCCTACGTGTTTCAGGAAACACCATACACTTCTCCAGAGTGGCTGTTGGCAATTTCCATCCCGCCAATCAGCATAGCAAGGCTCCCTGTTCTCCATGACTGTCCTGCCTTTCTGGATTTTACACTTTTTTCAGATGGCCCTTTTGACCGGGGGGCAGTGAGACTTCATTGTAGTGCAGATTTCCTTTACACGCTTGCTTGGTTGGCCAAAAAGGGCGTATGCGTTTTTTCCTGAATATATTCAGGAAAAAACGCATACGCACTTTTTGGCCAAGTGCATCATTGTCAACATTCTGCCTCTTTTCCTATGCTTTAAGTGCAATTCCAGTCTACCCCCTGAAATCGTTTTCCTTAAATTCTGCCCCGCTTTCAAGTCCTCTTCGAATCCTTACTTCAGTACATTTTTGGACGATAGCTGTCATTCATAACTCTGCAGGTTTGTGAATTACAGTGCCCCTGAGCTCCTTTTTTCAACTCGCTTTCTTGTGAGCTGGCCGCAAAACGCAGGATTGCTTCAGGCCATAATCTATTTCCGGCAGGGCATGCTGAGCCTTTGGTTAATTCCTCTTCCTGGTGGGAAATGAGCGTTCCACTTCCTTGTGCAGACACCTACAGCTAGTCTCTCATTGGTTCTCCCTATTCCTGTTCATCTTGCGCAGAAATTGCAAACTATGCCAAACAGGAGGTTAAAGGCACTGACTCTCCAAGTGGGGAGAGTGTTAGTAAAGCGTCTGGAATGGTGAACCCGAGTACCAGGGGACGAAAACTGAGATGCATTTGAAAACGTTTCCAAATCACACGGTGGACCATACTCTGGGTTTCCCATGCATGTTTTACCTGAAGGAAGAATCCCTTAAACATGGAGAGTTGGGACCCATGGAATGGATACCATGCAGGATGACTTCAAAGGGTCTGCGTTTGCTCACTGAACCTCACCAATGCTATCAGCCCGAAGTGTCCAGCCTTATGACTCACCCAGCTCTGGGTGTAGATGTGGTAAATCCAGGTTGCATCACAAGCCCTGAATGAATTATTTAAGAATTGCTCTCTATTTCACTGTCATTGTGTTTTGTTTTTGAAATTTATTTTGATAATGGGATTTATCGGATTTTCACTGCTGCGTTTAGGCCGCTGTACACTCGCTTGATTCCCTTGTGGAGACATATAAATCCATGGGTTTTAAGATTCTTACTTGTCAGGTATCTTCCCAGGCGTTGAATATGGGGTGTTGAGTCCATTTCGTTGAGCAAGGAGGAGGTCTTGTCTATTATATATTTGGCTTATGGAAAGGTATCTGTGCTAATTTCAATCTCTGGTTTTATGCAGCACCCCAACTCACTTTTCCCCATAAGCAAGCATAAGTTGGTGTGCTAAATTTGAGACCCTGTTCTGTTTTGTAATTCAGTTCATGTGTCGCCAAGTTTACATTCCATGTATTAGTCATATCTTATGATGTTTCTTTTTCTGTGTGACTTATTTCTCGTAGAATCATCATACCTGAATCCACTCATTATGCTGCTATGGGCCTGATGACGTAGATTTCATTGCTGAGCGATATTCCATTGTATGTTCGTATGACAACTGCTTTATCCATTTTTTGCTTTCTCAGATATTTAACTTGTACCGTAGACGAGGTTCTTGTAAACCGAGCTTCCCAAATGTTGGGGTGGCTGTGTGTTTTTGATTTTAATTTCCCTAAGCTATAGGACCATAAGTGGAAGTGCCATAGGCTGTGTTGCTTTGTTTCCTACGTGTTTCAGGAAACACCATACACTTCACCAGAGTGGCTGTTGGCAATTTACATCACGCCCATCAGCATAACAAGGCTCCCTGTTCTCCATGACCTGTCGTGCCTTTCTGGATTTTACACATTTTTCAGATGGCCCTTTTGACCGGGGGGCAGTCAGACTTCATTGTAGTGCAGATTTCCTTTACACGCTTGCTTGGTTGGCCAAAAAGGGCGTATGCGTTTATACCTGAATATATTCAGGAAAAACTGCATACGCCCTTTTTGGCCAAGTGCATCATTGTTGACATTCTGCCTCTTTTCCTATGCTTTAAGTGCAATTCCAGTCTACCCCCTGAAATCGTTTTCCTGAAATTCTGCCCCGCTTTCAAGTCCTCTTCGAAGACTTACTTCAATACATTTTAGGACGATAGCTGTCATTCATAACTCTGCATGTTTGTGAATTACAGTGCCCCTGAGCTACATTCTTCAACTCGCTTTCTTGTGAGCTGGCCGCAAAACCGCAGGATTGCTTCAGGCCCTAATCTGTTTCCGGCAGGGCACGCTGAGCCTTTGGTTAATTCCTCTTCCTGGTGGGAAATGAGTGTTCCATTTGCCCGTGCAGACACCTACATCTAGTCTCTCATTGGTTCTCCCTATTCCTGTTCATCTTGCGCAGAAATTGCAAACTGTGCCAAACAGGAGGTTAAAGGCACTGACTCTCCAAGTGGGGAGAGTGTTAGTAAAGCGTCTGGAATGGTGAACCCCAGTACCAGGGTTCGAAAACTGAGATGCATTTGAAAACGTTTCCCAATCACACAGTGGACCATTCTGTGGGTTTCCCATGCATGTTTTAGCTGAAGGAAGAATCCCTTAAACCTGGAGAGTTGGGACCCATGGAATGGGTACCATGCAGTATGACTTCAAAGAGTCTGCGTTTGCTCAACGAACCTCACCAATGCTATCAGCCCGAAGTGTCCAGGCTTATGTCTCACCCAGCTCTGGATGTTGATGTGGTAAATCCAGGTTGCATCACAAGCCCTGAATGAATGATTTAAGAATTGCTCTCTATTTCACTGTCATTGTGTTTTGTTTTTGAAATTTATTTTGATAATGGGATTTATCGGATGTTCACTGCTGCGTTTAGGCCGCTGTACACACACTTGATTTCCTTATGGAGACATATAAATCCATGGGTTTTAAGATTCTTACTTGTCAGGTATCTTCCCAGGCGTTGAATATGGGGTGTTGAGTCCATTTCGTTGAGCAAGGAGTAGGTCTTTTCTGTTATATATTTGGCTTATGGAAAGGTATCTGTGCTAATTTCAATCACTGGTTTTATGCAGCACCCCAACTCACCTTTCCCCATAAGCAAGCATAAGTTGGTTTTCTCAATTTGAGACCGTGTTCTGTTTTGTAATTCAGTTCATGTGTAGTCAAGTTTACATTCCGTGTATTAGTTATAACTTATGATGTTTCGTTTTCTGTGTGACTTATTTCTCGTAGAATCATCGTACCTGAATCCACTCATTATGCCGCTATGTGCCTGATGACGTAGATTTCATTGCTCAGTGATATTCCATTGTACGTGCGTACCACAACATCTTTATCCATTTTTTGCTTTCTCGGATATTTAACTTGTACCGTAGACGAGGTTCTTGTTAACAGAGCCATCCCAAACATTGGGGTGGCTGTGTCTTTTTGATTTTAATTTCCCTAAGCTATAGGACCATAAGTGGAAGTGCCATAGGCTGTGTTGCTTTGTTTCCTACGTGTTTCAGGAAACACCATACACTTCTCCAGAGTGGCTGTTGGCAATTTCCATCCCGCCAATCAGCATAGCAAGGCTCCCTGTTCTCCATGACTGTCCTGCCTTTCTGGATTTTACACTTTTTTCAGATGGCCCTTTTGACCGGGGGGCAGTGAGACTTCATTGTAGTGCAGATTTCCTTTACACGCTTGCTTGGTTGGCCAAAAAGGGCGTATGCGTTTTTTCCTGAATATATTCAGGAAAAAACGCATACGCACTTTTTGGCCAAGTGCATCATTGTCAACATTCTGCCTCTTTTCCTATGCTTTAAGTGCAATTCCAGTCTACCCCCTGAAATCGTTTTCCTTAAATTCTGCCCCGCTTTCAAGTCCTCTTCGAATCCTTACTTCAGTACATTTTTGGACGATAGCTGTCATTCATAACTCTGCAGGTTTGTGAATTACAGTGCCCCTGAGCTCCTTTTTTCAACTCGCTTTCTTGTGAGCTGGCCGCAAAACGCAGGATTGCTTCAGGCCATAATCTATTTCCGGCAGGGCATGCTGAGCCTTTGGTTAATTCCTCTTCCTGGTGGGAAATGAGCGTTCCACTTCCTTGTGCAGACACCTACAGCTAGTCTCTCATTGGTTCTCCCTATTCCTGTTCATCTTGCGCAGAAATTGCAAACTATGCCAAACAGGAGGTTAAAGGCACTGACTCTCCAAGTGGGGAGAGTGTTAGTAAAGCGTCTGGAATGGTGAACCCCAGTACCAGGGGACGAAAACTGAGATGCATTTGAAAACGTTTCCAAATCACACGGTGGACCATACTCTGGGTTTCCCATGCATGTTTTACCTGAAGGAAGAATCCCTTAAACATGGAGAGTTGGGACCCATGGAATGGATACCATGCAGGATGACTTCAAAGGGTCTGCGTTTGCTCACTGAACCTCACCAATGCTATCAGCCCGAAGTGTCCAGCCTTATGACTCACCCAGCTCTGGGTGTAGATGTGGTAAATCCAGGTTGCATCACAAGCCCTGAATGAATTATTTAAGAATTGCTCTCTATTTCACTGTCATTGTGTTTTGTTTTTGAAATTTATTTTGATAATGGGATTTATCGGATTTTCACTGCTGCGTTTAGGCCGCTGTACACTCGCTTGATTCCCTTGTGGAGACATATAAATCCATGGGTTTTAAGATTCTTACTTGTCAGGTATCTTCCCAGGCGTTGAATATGGGGTGTTGAGTCCATTTCGTTGAGCAAGGAGTAGGTCTTGTCTATTATATATTTGGCTTATGGAAAGGTATCTGTGCTAATTTCAATCTCTGGTTTTATGCAGCACCCCAACTCACTTTTCCCCATAAGCAAGCATAAGTTGGTGTGCTAAATTTGAGACCCTGTTCTGTTTTGTAATTCAGTTCATGTGTCGCCAAGTTTACATTCCATGTATTAGTCATATCTTATGATGTTTCTTTTTCTGTGTGACTTATTTCTCGTAGAATCATCATACCTGAATCCACTCATTATGCTGCTATGGGCCTGATGACGTAGATTTCATTGCTGAGCGATATTCCATTGTATGTTCGTATGACAACTGCTTTATCCATTTTTTGCTTTCTCAGATATTTAACTTGTACCGTAGACGAGGTTCTTGTAAACCGAGCTTCCCAAATGTTGGGGTGGCTGTGTGTTTTTGATTTTAATTTCCCTAAGCTATAGGACCATAAGTGGAAGTGCCATAGGCTGTGTTGCTTTGTTTCCTACGTGTTTCAGGAAACACCATACACTTCACCAGAGTGGCTGTTGGCAATTTACATCACGCCCATCAGCATAACAAGGCTCCCTGTTCTCCATGACCTGTCGTGCCTTTCTGGATTTTACACATTTTTCAGATGGCCCTTTTGACCGGGGGGCAGTCAGACTTCATTGTAGTGCAGATTTCCTTTACACGCTTGCTTGGTTGGCCAAAAAGGGCGTATGCGTTTATACCTGAATATATTCAGGAAAAACTGCATACGCCCTTTTTGGCCAAGTGCATCATTGTTGACATTCTGCCTCTTTTCCTATGCTTTAAGTGCAATTCCAGTCTACCCCCTGAAATCGTTTTCCTGAAATTCTGCCCCGCTTTCAAGTCCTCTTCGAAGACTTACTTCAATACATTTTAGGACGATAGCTGTCATTCATAACTCTGCATGTTTGTGAATTACAGTGCCCCTGAGCTACATTCTTCAACTCGCTTTCTTGTGAGCTGGCCGCAAAACCGCAGGATTGCTTCAGGCCCTAATCTGTTTCCGGCAGGGCACGCTGAGCCTTTGGTTAATTCCTCTTCCTGGTGGGAAATGAGTGTTCCATTTGCCCGTGCAGACACCTACATCTAGTCTCTCATTGGTTCTCCCTATTCCTGTTCATCTTGCGCAGAAATTGCAAACTGTGCCAAACAGGAGGTTAAAGGCACTGACTCTCCAAGTGGGGAGAGTGTTAGTAAAGCGTCTGGAATGGTGAACCCCAGTACCAGGGTTCGAAAACTGAGATGCATTTGAAAACGTTTCCCAATCACACAGTGGACCATTCTGTGGGTTTCCCATGCATGTTTTAGCTGAAGGAAGAATCCCTTAAACCTGGAGAGTTGGGACCCATGGAATGGGTACCATGCAGTATGACTTCAAAGAGTCTGCGTTTGCTCAACGAACCTCACCAATGCTATCAGCCCGAAGTGTCCAGGCTTATGTCTCACCCAGCTCTGGATGTTGATGTGGTAAATCCAGGTTGCATCACAAGCCCTGAATGAATGATTTAAGAATTGCTCTCTATTTCACTGTCATTGTGTTTTGTTTTTGAAATTTATTTTGATAATGGGATTTATCGGATGTTCACTGCTGCGTTTAGGCCGCTGTACACACACTTGATTTCCTTATGGAGACATATAAATCCATGGGTTTTAAGATTCTTACTTGTCAGGTATCTTCCCAGGCGTTGAATATGGGGTGTTGAGTCCATTTCGTTGAGCAAGGAGTAGGTCTTTTCTGTTATATATTTGGCTTATGGAAAGGTATCTGTGCTAATTTCAATCACTGGTTTTATGCAGCACCCCAACTCACCTTTCCCCATAAGCAAGCATAAGTTGGTTTTCTCAATTTGAGACCGTGTTCTGTTTTGTAATTCAGTTCATGTGTAGTCAAGTTTACATTCCGTGTATTAGTTATAACTTATGATGTTTCGTTTTCTGTGTGACTTATTTCTCGTAGAATCATCGTACCTGAATCCACTCATTATGCCGCTATGTGCCTGATGACGTAGATTTCATTGCTCAGTGATATTCCATTGTACGTGCGTACCACAACATCTTTATCCATTTTTTGCTTTCTCGGATATTTAACTTGTACCGTAGACGAGGTTCTTGTTAACAGAGCCATCCCAAACATTGGGGTGGCTGTGTCTTTTTGATTTTAATTTCCCTAAGCTATAGGACCATAAGTGGAAGTGCCATAGGCTGTGTTGCTTTGTTTCCTACGTGTTTCAGGAAACACCATACACTTCTCCAGAGTGGCTGTTGGCAATTTCCATCCCGCCAATCAGCATAGCAAGGCTCCCTGTTCTCCATGACTGTCCTGCCTTTCTGGATTTTACACTTTTTTCAGATGGCCCTTTTGACCGGGGGGCAGTGAGACTTCATTGTAGTGCAGATTTCCTTTACACGCTTGCTTGGTTGGCCAAAAAGGGCGTATGCGTTTTTTCCTGAATATATTCAGGAAAAAACGCATACGCACTTTTTGGCCAAGTGCATCATTGTCAACATTCTGCCTCTTTTCCTATGCTTTAAGTGCAATTCCAGTCTACCCCCTGAAATCGTTTTCCTTAAATTCTGCCCCGCTTTCAAGTCCTCTTCGAATCCTTACTTCAGTACATTTTTGGACGATAGCTGTCATTCATAACTCTGCAGGTTTGTGAATTACAGTGCCCCTGAGCTCCTTTTTTCAACTCGCTTTCTTGTGGGCTGGCCGCAAAACGCAGGATTGCTTCAGGCCATAATCTATTTCCGGCAGGGCATGCTGAGCCTTTGGTTAATTCCTCTTCCTGGTGGGAAATGAGCGTTCCACTTCCTTGTGCAGACACCTACAGCTAGTCTCTCATTGGTTCTCCCTATTCCTGTTCATCTTGCGCAGAAATTGCAAACTATGCCAAACAGGAGGTTAAAGGCACTGACTCTCCAAGTGGGGAGAGTGTTAGTAAAGCGTCTGGAATGGTGAACCCGAGTACCAGGGGACGAAAACTGAGATGCATTTGAAAACGTTTCCAAATCACACGGTGGACCATACTCTGGGTTTCCCATGCATGTTTTACCTGAAGGAAGAATCCCTTAAACATGGAGAGTTGGGACCCATGGAATGGATACCATGCAGGATGACTTCAAAGGGTCTGCGTTTGCTCACTGAACCTCACCAATGCTATCAGCCCGAAGTGTCCAGCCTTATGACTCACCCAGCTCTGGGTGTAGATGTGGTAAATCCAGGTTGCATCACAAGCCCTGAATGAATTATTTAAGAATTGCTCTCTATTTCACTGTCATTGTGTTTTGTTTTTGAAATTTATTTTGATAATGGGATTTATCGGATTTTCACTGCTGCGTTTAGGCCGCTGTACACTCGCTTGATTCCCTTGTGGAGACATATAAATCCATGGGTTTTAAGATTCTTACTTGTCAGGTATCTTCCCAGGCGTTGAATATGGGGTGTTGAGTCCATTTCGTTGAGCAAGGAGTAGGTCTTGTCTATTATATATTTGGCTTATGGAAAGGTATCTGTGCTAATTTCAATCTCTGGTTTTATGCAGCACCCCAACTCACTTTTCCCCATAAGCAAGCATAAGTTGGTGTGCTAAATTTGAGACCCTGTTCTGTTTTGTAATTCAGTTCATGTGTCGCCAAGTTTACATTCCATGTATTAGTCATATCTTATGATGTTTCTTTTTCTGTGTGACTTATTTCTCGTAGAATCATCATACCTGAATCCACTCATTATGCTGCTATGGGCCTGATGACGTAGATTTCATTGCTGAGCGATATTCCATTGTATGTTCGTATGACAACTGCTTTATCCATTTTTTGCTTTCTCAGATATTTAACTTGTACCGTAGACGAGGTTCTTGTAAACCGAGCTTCCCAAATTTTGGGGTGGCTGTGTGTTTTTGATTTTAATTTCCCTAAGCTATAGGACCATAAGTGGAAGTGCCATAGGCTGTGTTGCTTTGTTTCCTACGTGTTTCAGGAAACACCATACACTTCACCAGAGTGGCTGTTGGCAATTTACATCACGCCCATCAGCATAACAAGGCTCCCTGTTCTCCATGACCTGTCGTGCCTTTCTGGATTTTACACATTTTTCAGATGGCCCTTTTGACCGGGGGGCAGTCAGACTTCATTGTAGTGCAGATTTCCTTTACACGCTTGCTTGGTTGGCCAAAAAGGGCGTATGCGTTTATACCTGAATATATTCAGGAAAAACTGCATACGCCCTTTTTGGCCAAGTGCATCATTGTTGACATTCTGCCTCTTTTCCTATGCTTTAAGTGCAATTCCAGTCTACCCCCTGAAATCGTTTTCCTGAAATTCTGCCCCGCTTTCAAGTCCTCTTCGAAGACTTACTTCAATACATTTTAGGACGATAGCTGTCATTCATAACTCTGCATGTTTGTGAATTACAGTGCCCCTGAGCTACATTCTTCAACTCGCTTTCTTGTGAGCTGGCCGCAAAACCGCAGGATTGCTTCAGGCCCTAATCTGTTTCCGGCAGGGCACGCTGAGCCTTTGGTTAATTCCTCTTCCTGGTGGGAAATGAGTGTTCCATTTGCCCGTGCAGACACCTACATCTAGTCTCTCATTGGTTCTCCCTATTCCTGTTCATCTTGCGCAGAAATTGCAAACTGTGCCAAACAGGAGGTTAAAGGCACTGACTCTCCAAGTGGGGAGAGTGTTAGTAAAGCGTCTGGAATGGTGAACCCCAGTACCAGGGTTCGAAAACTGAGATGCATTTGAAAACGTTTCCCAATCACACAGTGGACCATTCTGTGGGTTTCCCATGCATGTTTTAGCTGAAGGAAGAATCCCTTAAACCTGGAGAGTTGGGACCCATGGAATGGGTACCATGCAGTATGACTTCAAAGAGTCTGCGTTTGCTCAACGAACCTCACCAATGCTATCAGCCCGAAGTGTCCAGCCTTATGACTCACCCAGCTCTGGGTGTAGATGTGGTAAATCCAGGTTGCATCACAAGCCCTGAATGAATTATTTAAGAATTGCTCTCTATTTCACTGTCATTGTGTTTTGTTTTTGAAATTTATTTTGATAATGGGATTTATCGGATTTTCACTGCTGCGTTTAGGCCGCTGTACACTCGCTTGATTCCCTTGTGGAGACATATAAATCCATGGGTTTTAAGATTCTTACTTGTCAGGTATCTTCCCAGGCGTTGAATATGGGGTGTTGAGTCCATTTCGTTGAGCAAGGAGTAGGTCTTGTCTATTATATATTTGGCTTATGGAAAGGTATCTGTGCTAATTTCAATCTCTGGTTTTATGCAGCACCCCAACTCACTTTTCCCCATAAGCAAGCATAAGTTGGTGTGCTAAATTTGAGACCCTGTTCTGTTTTGTAATTCAGTTCATGTGTCGCCAAGTTTACATTCCATGTATTAGTCATATCTTATGATGTTTCTTTTTCTGTGTGACTTATTTCTCGTAGAATCATCATACCTGAATCCACTCATTATGCTGCTATGGGCCTGATGACGTAGATTTCATTGCTGAGCGATATTCCATTGTATGTTCGTATGACAACTGCTTTATCCATTTTTTGCTTTCTCAGATATTTAACTTGTACCGTAGACGAGGTTCTTGTAAACCGAGCTTCCCAAATGTTGGGGTGGCTGTGTGTTTTTGATTTTAATTTCCCTAAGCTATAGGACCATAAGTGGAAGTGCCATAGGCTGTGTTGCTTTGTTTCCTACGTGTTTCAGGAAACACCATACACTTCACCAGAGTGGCTGTTGGCAATTTACATCACGCCCATCAGCATAACAAGGCTCCCTGTTCTCCATGACCTGTCGTGCCTTTCTGGATTTTACACATTTTTCAGATGGCCCTTTTGACCGGGGGGCAGTCAGACTTCATTGTAGTGCAGATTTCCTTTACACGCTTGCTTGGTTGGCCAAAAAGGGCGTATGCGTTTATACCTGAATATATTCAGGAAAAACTGCATACGCCCTTTTTGGCCAAGTGCATCATTGTTGACATTCTGCCTCTTTTCCTATGCTTTAAGTGCAATTCCAGTCTACCCCCTGAAATCGTTTTCCTGAAATTCTGCCCCGCTTTCAAGTCCTCTTCGAAGACTTACTTCAATACATTTTAGGACGATAGCTGTCATTCATAACTCTGCATGTTTGTGAATTACAGTGCCCCTGAGCTACATTCTTCAACTCGCTTTCTTGTGAGCTGGCCGCAAAACCGCAGGATTGCTTCAGGCCCTAATCTGTTTCCGGCAGGGCACGCTGAGCCTTTGGTTAATTCCTCTTCCTGGTGGGAAATGAGTGTTCCATTTGCCCGTGCAGACACCTACATCTAGTCTCTCATTGGTTCTCCCTATTCCTGTTCATCTTGCGCAGAAATTGCAAACTGTGCCAAACAGGAGGTTAAAGGCACTGACTCTCCAAGTGGGGAGAGTGTTAGTAAAGCGTCTGGAATGGTGAACCCCAGTACCAGGGTTCGAAAACTGAGATGCATTTGAAAACGTTTCCCAATCACACAGTGGACCATTCTGTGGGTTTCCCATGCATGTTTTAGCTGAAGGAAGAATCCCTTAAACCTGGAGAGTTGGGACCCATGGAATGGGTACCATGCAGTATGACTTCAAAGAGTCTGCGTTTGCTCAACGAACCTCACCAATGCTATCAGCCCGAAGTGTCCAGGCTTATGTCTCACCCAGCTCTGGATGTTGATGTGGTAAATCCAGGTTGCATCACAAGCCCTGAATGAATGATTTAAGAATTGCTCTCTATTTCACTGTCATTGTGTTTTGTTTTTGAAATTTATTTTGATAATGGGATTTATCGGATGTTCACTGCTGCGTTTAGGCCGCTGTACACACACTTGATTTCCTTATGGAGACATATAAATCCATGGGTTTTAAGATTCTTACTTGTCAGGTATCTTCCCAGGCGTTGAATATGGGGTGTTGAGTCCATTTCGTTGAGCAAGGAGTAGGTCTTTTCTGTTATATATTTGGCTTATGGAAAGGTATCTGTGCTAATTTCAATCACTGGTTTTATGCAGCACCCCAACTCACCTTTCCCCATAAGCAAGCATAAGTTGGTTTTCTCAATTTGAGACCGTGTTCTGTTTTGTAATTCAGTTCATGTGTAGTCAAGTTTACATTCCGTGTATTAGTTATAACTTATGATGTTTCGTTTTCTGTGTGACTTATTTCTCGTAGAATCATCGTACCTGAATCCACTCATTATGCCGCTATGTGCCTGATGACGTAGATTTCATTGCTCAGTGATATTCCATTGTACGTGCGTACCACAACATCTTTATCCATTTTTTGCTTTCTCGGATATTTAACTTGTACCGTAGACGAGGTTCTTGTTAACAGAGCCATCCCAAACATTGGGGTGGCTGTGTCTTTTTGATTTTAATTTCCCTAAGCTATAGGACCATAAGTGGAAGTGCCATAGGCTGTGTTGCTTTGTTTCCTACGTGTTTCAGGAAACACCATACACTTCTCCAGAGTGGCTGTTGGCAATTTCCATCCCGCCAATCAGCATAGCAAGGCTCCCTGTTCTCCATGACTGTCCTGCCTTTCTGGATTTTACACTTTTTTCAGATGGCCCTTTTGACTGGGGGGCAGTGAGACTTCATTGTAGTGCAGATTTCCTTTACACGCTTGCTTGGTTGGCCAAAAAGGGCGTATGCGTTTTTTCCTGAATATATTCAGGAAAAAACGCATACGCACTTTTTGGCCAAGTGCATCATTGTCAACATTCTGCCTCTTTTCCTATGCTTTAAGTGCAATTCCAGTCTACCCCCTGAAATCGTTTTCCTTAAATTCTGCCCCGCTTTCAAGTCCTCTTCGAATCCTTACTTCAGTACATTTTTGGACGATAGCTGTCATTCATAACTCTGCAGGTTTGTGAATTACAGTGCCCCTGAGCTCCTTTTTTCAACTCGCTTTCTTGTGAGCTGGCCGCAAAACGCAGGATTGCTTCAGGCCATAATCTATTTCCGGCAGGGCATGCTGAGCCTTTGGTTAATTCCTCTTCCTGGTGGGAAATGAGCGTTCCACTTCCTTGTGCAGACACCTACAGCTAGTCTCTCATTGGTTCTCCCTATTCCTGTTCATCTTGCGCAAAAATTGCAAACTATGCCAAACAGGAGGTTAAAGGCACTGACTCTCCAAGTGGGGAGAGTGTTAGTAAAGCGTCTGGAATGGTGAACCCCAGTACCAGGGGACGAAAACTGAGATGCATTTGAAAACGTTTCCAAATCACACGGTGGACCATACTCTGGGTTTCCCATGCATGTTTTACCTGAAGGAAGAATCCCTTAAACATGGAGAGTTGGGACCCATGGAATGGATACCATGCAGGATGACTTCAAAGGGTCTGCGTTTGCTCACTGAACCTCACCAATGCTATCAGCCCGAAGTGTCCAGCCTTATGACTCACCCAGCTCTGGGTGTAGATGTGGTAAATCCAGGTTGCATCACAAGCCCTGAATGAATTATTTAAGAATTGCTCTCTATTTCACTGTCATTGTGTTTTGTTTTTGAAATTTATTTTGATAATGGGATTTATCGGATTTTCACTGCTGCGTTTAGGCCGCTGTACACTCGCTTGATTCCCTTGTGGAGACATATAAATCCATGGGTTTTAAGATTCTTACTTGTCAGGTATCTTCCCAGGCGTTGAATATGGGGTGTTGAGTCCATTTCGTTGAGCAAGGAGTAGGTCTTGTCTATTATATATTTGGCTTATGGAAAGGTATCTGTGCTAATTTCAATCTCTGGTTTTATGCAGCACCCCAACTCACTTTTCCCCATAAGCAAGCATAAGTTGGTGTGCTAAATTTGAGACCCTGTTCTGTTTTGTAATTCAGTTCATGTGTCGCCAAGTTTACATTCCATGTATTAGTCATATATTATGATGTTTCTTTTTCTGTGTGACTTATTTCTCGTAGAATCATCATACCTGAATCCACTCATTATGCTGCTATGGGCCTGATGACGTAGATTTCATTGCTGAGCGATATTCCATTGTATGTTCGTATGACAACTGCTTTATCCATTTTTTGCTTTCTCAGATATTTAACTTGTACCGTAGACGAGGTTCTTGTAAACCGAGCTTCCCAAATTTTGGGGTGGCTGTGTGTTTTTGATTTTAATTTCCCTAAGCTATAGGACCATAAGTGGAAGTGCCATAGGCTGTGTTGCTTTGTTTCCTACGTGTTTCAGGAAACACCATACACTTCACCAGAGTGGCTGTTGGCAATTTACATCACGCCCATCAGCATAACAAGGCTCCCTGTTCTCCATGACCTGTCGTGCCTTTCTGGATTTTACACATTTTTCAGATGGCCCTTTTGACCGGGGGGCAGTCAGACTTCATTGTAGTGCAGATTTCCTTTACACGCTTGCTTGGTTGGCCAAAAAGGGCGTATGCGTTTATACCTGAATATATTCAGGAAAAACTGCATACGCCCTTTTTGGCCAAGTGCATCATTGTTGACATTCTGCCTCTTTTCCTATGCTTTAAGTGCAATTCCAGTCTACCCCCTGAAATCGTTTTCCTGAAATTCTGCCCCGCTTTCAAGTCCTCTTCGAAGACTTACTTCAATACATTTTAGGACGATAGCTGTCATTCATAACTCTGCATGTTTGTGAATTACAGTGCCCCTGAGCTACATTCTTCAACTCGCTTTCTTGTGAGCTGGCCGCAAAACCGCAGGATTGCTTCAGGCCCTAATCTGTTTCCGGCAGGGCACGCTGAGCCTTTGGTTAATTCCTCTTCCTGGTGGGAAATGAGTGTTCCATTTGCCCGTGCAGACACCTACATCTAGTCTCTCATTGGTTCTCCCTATTCCTGTTCATCTTGCGCAGAAATTGCAAACTGTGCCAAACAGGAGGTTAAAGGCACTGACTCTCCAAGTGGGGAGAGTGTTAGTAAAGCGTCTGGAATGGTGAACCCCAGTACCAGGGTTCGAAAACTGAGATGCATTTGAAAACGTTTCCCAATCACACAGTGGACCATTCTGTGGGTTTCCCATGCATGTTTTAGCTGAAGGAAGAATCCCTTAAACCTGGAGAGTTGGGACCCATGGAATGGGTACCATGCAGTATGACTTCAAAGAGTCTGCGTTTGCTCAACGAACCTCACCAATGCTATCAGCCCGAAGTGTCCAGGCTTATGTCTCACCCAGCTCTGGATGTTGATGTGGTAAATCCAGGTTGCATCACAAGCCCTGAATGAATGATTTAAGAATTGCTCTCTATTTCACTGTCATTGTGTTTTGTTTTTGAAATTTATTTTGATAATGGGATTTATCGGATGTTCACTGCTGCGTTTAGGCCGCTGTACACACACTTGATTTCCTTATGGAGACATATAAATCCATGGGTTTTAAGATTCTTACTTGTCAGGTATCTTCCCAGGCGTTGAATATGGGGTGTTGAGTCCATTTCGTTGAGCAAGGAGTAGGTCTTTTCTGTTATATATTTGGCTTATGGAAAGGTATCTGTGCTAATTTCAATCACTGGTTTTATGCAGCACCCCAACTCACCTTTCCCCATAAGCAAGCATAAGTTGGTTTTCTCAATTTGAGACCGTGTTCTGTTTTGTAATTCAGTTCATGTGTAGTCAAGTTTACATTCCGTGTATTAGTTATAACTTATGATGTTTCGTTTTCTGTGTGACTTATTTCTCGTAGAATCATCGTACCTGAATCCACTCATTATGCCGCTATGTGCCTGATGACGTAGATTTCATTGCTCAGTGATATTCCATTGTACGTGCATACCACAACATCTTTATCCATTTTTTGCTTTCTCGGATATTTAACTTGTACCGTAGACGAGGTTCTTGTTAACAGAGCCATCCCAAACATTGGGGTGGCTGTGTCTTTTTGATTTTAATTTCCCTAAGCTATAGGACCATAAGTGGAAGTGCCATAGGCTGTGTTGCTTTGTTTCCTACGTGTTTCAGGAAACACCATACACTTCTCCAGAGTGGCTGTTGGCAATTTCCATCCCGCCAATCAGCATAGCAAGGCTCCCTGTTCTCCATGACTGTCCTGCCTTTCTGGATTTTACACTTTTTTCAGATGGCCCTTTTGACCGGGGGGCAGTGAGACTTCATTGTAGTGCAGATTTCCTTTACACGCTTGCTTGGTTGGCCAAAAAGGGCGTATGCGTTTTTTCCTGAATATATTCAGGAAAAAACGCATACGCACTTTTTGGCCAAGTGCATCATTGTCAACATTCTGCCTCTTTTCCTATGCTTTAAGTGCAATTCCAGTCTACCCCCTGAAATCGTTTTCCTTAAATTCTGCCCCGCTTTCAAGTCCTCTTCGAATCCTTACTTCAGTACATTTTTGGACGATAGCTGTCATTCATAACTCTGCAGGTTTGTGAATTACAGTGCCCCTGAGCTCCTTTTTTCAACTCGCTTTCTTGTGAGCTGGCCGCAAAACGCAGGATTGCTTCAGGCCATAATCTATTTCCGGCAGGGCATGCTGAGCCTTTGGTTAATTCCTCTTCCTGGTGGGAAATGAGCGTTCCACTTCCTTGTGCAGACATCTACAGCTAGTCTCTCATTGGTTCTCCCTATTCCTGTTCATCTTGCGCAGAAATTGCAAACTATGCCAAACAGGAGGTTAAAGGCACTGACTCTCCAAGTGGGGAGAGTGTTAGTAAAGCGTCTGGAATGGTGAACCCGAGTACCAGGGGACGAAAACTGAGATGCATTTGAAAACGTTTCCAAATCACACGGTGGACCATACTCTGGGTTTCCCATGCATGTTTTACCTGAAGGAAGAATCCCTTAAACATGGAGAGTTGGGACCCATGGAATGGATACCATGCAGGATGACTTCAAAGGGTCTGCGTTTGCTCACTGAACCTCACCAATGCTATCAGCCCGAAGTGTCCAGCCTTATGACTCACCCAGCTCTGGGTGTAGATGTGGTAAATCCAGGTTGCATCACAAGCCCTGAATGAATTATTTAAGAATTGCTCTCTATTTCACTGTCATTGTGTTTTGTTTTTGAAATTTATTTTGATAATGGGATTTATCGGATTTTCACTGCTGCGTTTAGGCCGCTGTACACTCGCTTGATTCCCTTGTGGAGACATATAAATCCATGGGTTTTAAGATTCTTACTTGTCAGGTATCTTCCCAGGCGTTGAATATGGGGTGTTGAGTCCATTTCGTTGAGCAAGGAGTAGGTCTTGTCTATTATATATTTGGCTTATGGAAAGGTATCTGTGCTAATTTCAATCTCTGGTTTTATGCAGCACCCCAACTCACTTTTCCCCATAAGCATAAGTTGGTGTGCTAAATTTGAGACCCTGTTCTGTTTTGTAATTCAGTTCATGTGTCGCCAAGTTTACATTCCATGTATTAGTCATATCTTATGATGTTTCTTTTTCTGTGTGACTTATTTCTCGTAGAATCATCATACCTGAATCCACTCATTATGCTGCTATGGGCCTGATGACGTAGATTTCATTGCTGAGCGATATTCCATTGTATGTTCGTATGACAACTGCTTTATCCATTTTTTGCTTTCTCAGATATTTAACTTGTACCGTAGACGAGGTTCTTGTAAACCGAGCTTCCCAAATTTTGGGGTGGCTGTGTGTTTTTGATTTTAATTTCCCTAAGCTATAGGACCATAAGTGGAAGTGCCATAGGCTGTGTTGCTTTGTTTCCTACGTGTTTCAGGAAACACCATACACTTCACCAGAGTGGCTGTTGGCAATTTACATCACGCCCATCAGCATAACAAGGCTCCCTGTTCTCCATGACCTGTCGTGCCTTTCTGGATTTTACACATTTTTCAGATGGCCCTTTTGACCGGGGGGCAGTCAGACTTCATTGTAGTGCAGATTTCCTTTACACGCTTGCTTGGTTGGCCAAAAAGGGCGTATGCGTTTATACCTGAATATATTCAGGAAAAACTGCATACGCCCTTTTTGGCCAAGTGCATCATTGTTGACATTCTGCCTCTTTTCCTATGCTTTAAGTGCAATTCCAGTCTACCCCCTGAAATCGTTTTCCTGAAATTCTGCCCCGCTTTCAAGTCCTCTTCGAAGACTTACTTCAATACATTTTAGGACGATAGCTGTCATTCATAACTCTGCATGTTTGTGAATTACAGTGCCCCTGAGCTACATTCTTCAACTCGCTTTCTTGTGAGCTGGCCGCAAAACCGCAGGATTGCTTCAGGCCCTAATCTGTTTCCGGCAGGGCACGCTGAGCCTTTGGTTAATTCCTCTTCCTGGTGGGAAATGAGTGTTCCATTTGCCCGTGCAGACACCTACATCTAGTCTCTCATTGGTTCTCCCTATTCCTGTTCATCTTGCGCAGAAATTGCAAACTGTGCCAAACAGGAGGTTAAAGGCACTGACTCTCCAAGTGGGGAGAGTGTTAGTAAAGCGTCTGGAATGGTGAACCCCAGTACCAGGGTTCGAAAACTGAGATGCATTTGAAAACGTTTCCCAATCACACAGTGGACCATTCTGTGGGTTTCCCATGCATGTTTTAGCTGAAGGAAGAATCCCTTAAACCTGGAGAGTTGGGACCCATGGAATGGGTACCATGCAGTATGACTTCAAAGAGTCTGCGTTTGCTCAACGAACCTCACCAATGCTATCAGCCCGAAGTGTCCAGGCTTATGTCTCACCCAGCTCTGGATGTTGATGTGGTAAATCCAGGTTGCATCACAAGCCCTGAATGAATGATTTAAGAATTGCTCTCTATTTCACTGTCATTGTGTTTTGTTTTTGAAATTTATTTTGATAATGGGATTTATCGGATGTTCACTGCTGCGTTTAGGCCGCTGTACACACACTTGATTTCCTTATGGAGACATATAAATCCATGGGTTTTAAGATTCTTACTTGTCAGGTATCTTCCCAGGCGTTGAATATGGGGTGTTGAGTCCATTTCGTTGAGCAAGGAGTAGGTCTTTTCTGTTATATATTTGGCTTATGGAAAGGTATCTGTGCTAATTTCAATCACTGGTTTTATGCAGCACCCCAACTCACCTTTCCCCATAAGCAAGCATAAGTTGGTTTTCTCAATTTGAGACCGTGTTCTGTTTTGTAATTCAGTTCATGTGTAGTCAAGTTTACATTCCGTGTATTAGTTATAACTTATGATGTTTCGTTTTCTGTGTGACTTATTTCTCGTAGAATCATCGTACCTGAATCCACTCATTATGCCGCTATGTGCCTGATGACGTAGATTTCATTGCTCAGTGATATTCCATTGTACGTGCGTACCACAACATCTTTATCCATTTTTTGCTTTCTCGGATATTTAACTTGTACCGTAGACGAGGTTCTTGTTAACAGAGCCATCCCAAACATTGGGGTGGCTGTGTCTTTTTGATTTTAATTTCCCTAAGCTATAGGACCATAAGTGGAAGTGCCATAGGCTGTGTTGCTTTGTTTCCTACGTGTTTCAGGAAACACCATACACTTCTCCAGAGTGGCTGTTGGCAATTTCCATCCCGCCAATCAGCATAGCAAGGCTCCCTGTTCTCCATGACTGTCCTGCCTTTCTGGATTTTACACTTTTTTCAGATGGCCCTTTTGACCGGGGGGCAGTGAGACTTCATTGTAGTGCAGATTTCCTTTACACGCTTGCTTGGTTGGCCAAAAAGGGCGTATGCGTTTTTTCCTGAATATATTCAGGAAAAAACGCATACGCCCTTTTTGGCCAAGTGCATCATTGTCAACATTCTGCCTCTTTTCCTATGCTTTAAGTGCAATTCCAGTCTACCCCCTGAAATCGTTTTCCTTAAATTCTGCCCCGCTTTCAAGTCCTCTTCGAATCCTTACTTCAGTACATTTTTGGACGATAGCTGTCATTCATAACTCTGCAGGTTTGTGAATTACAGTGCCCCTGAGCTCCTTTTTTCAACTCGCTTTCTTGTGAGCTGGCCGCAAAACGCAGGATTGCTTCAGGCCATAATCTATTTCCGGCAGGGCATGCTGAGCCTTTGGTTAATTCCTCTTCCTGGTGGGAAATGAGCGTTCCACTTCCTTGTGCAGACACCTACAGCTAGTCTCTCATTGGTTCTCCCTATTCCTGTTCATCTTGCGCAGAAATTGCAAACTATGCCAAACAGGAGGTTAAAGGCACTGACTCTCCAAGTGGGGAGAGTGTTAGTAAAGCGTCTGGAATGGTGAACCCCAGTACCAGGGGACGAAAACTGAGATGCATTTGAAAACGTTTCCAAATCACACGGTGGACCATACTCTGGGTTTCCCATGCATGTTTTACCTGAAGGAAGAATCCCTTAAACATGGAGAGTTGGGACCCATGGAATGGATACCATGCAGGATGACTTCAAAGGGTCTGCGTTTGCTCACTGAACCTCACCAATGCTATCAGCCCGAAGTGTCCAGCCTTATGACTCACCCAGCTCTGGGTGTAGATGTGGTAAATCCAGGTTGCATCACAAGCCCTGAATGAATTATTTAAGAATTGCTCTCTATTTCACTGTCATTGTGTTTTGTTTTTGAAATTTATTTTGATAATGGGATTTATCGGATTTTCACTGCTGCGTTTAGGCCGCTGTACACTCGCTTGATTCCCTTGTGGAGACATATAAATCCATGGGTTTTAAGATTCTTACTTGTCAGGTATCTTCCCAGGCGTTGAATATGGGGTGTTGAGTCCATTTCGTTGAGCAAGGAGTAGGTCTTGTCTATTATATATTTGGCTTATGGAAAGGTATCTGTGCTAATTTCAATCTCTGGTTTTATGCAGCACCCCAACTCACTTTTCCCCATAAGCAAGCATAAGTTGGTGTGCTAAATTTGAGACCCTGTTCTGTTTTGTAATTCAGTTCATGTGTCGCCAAGTTTACATTCCATGTATTAGTCATATCTTATGATGTTTCTTTTTCTGTGTGACTTATTTCTCGTAGAATCATCATACCTGAATCCACTCATTATGCTGCTATGGGCCTGATGACGTAGATTTCATTGCTGAGCGATATTCCATTGTATGTTCGTATGACAACTGCTTTATCCATTTTTTGCTTTCTCAGATATTTAACTTGTACCGTAGACGAGGTTCTTGTAAACCGAGCTTCCCAAATGTTGGGGTGGCTGTGTGTTTTTGATTTTAATTTCCCTAAGCTATAGGACCATAAGTGGAAGTGCCATAGGCTGTGTTGCTTTGTTTCCTACGTGTTTCAGGAAACACCATACACTTCACCAGAGTGGCTGTTGGCAATTTACATCACGCCCATCAGCATAACAAGGCTCCCTGTTCTCCATGACCTGTCGTGCCTTTCTGGATTTTACACATTTTTCAGATGGCCCTTTTGACCGGGGGGCAGTCAGACTTCATTGTAGTGCAGATTTCCTTTACACGCTTGCTTGGTTGGCCAAAAAGGGCGTATGCGTTTATACCTGAATATATTCAGGAAAAACTGCATACGCCCTTTTTGGCCAAGTGCATCATTGTTGACATTCTGCCTCTTTTCCTATGCTTTAAGTGCAATTCCAGTCTACCCCCTGAAATCGTTTTCCTGAAATTCTGCCCCGCTTTCAAGTCCTCTTCGAAGACTTACTTCAATACATTTTAGGACGATAGCTGTCATTCATAACTCTGCATGTTTGTGAATTACAGTGCCCCTGAGCTACATTCTTCAACTCGCTTTCTTGTGAGCTGGCCGCAAAACCGCAGGATTGCTTCAGGCCCTAATCTGTTTCCGGCAGGGCACGCTGAGCCTTTGGTTAATTCCTCTTCCTGGTGGGAAATGAGTGTTCCATTTGCCCGTGCAGACACCTACATCTAGTCTCTCATTGGTTCTCCCTATTCCTGTTCATCTTGCGCAGAAATTGCAAACTGTGCCAAACAGGAGGTTAAAGGCACTGACTCTCCAAGTGGGGAGAGTGTTAGTAAAGCGTCCGGAATGGTGAACCCCAGTACCAGGGTTCGAAAACTGAGATGCATTTGAAAACGTTTCCCAATCACACAGTGGACCATTCTGTGGGTTTCCCATGCATGTTTTAGCTGAAGGAAGAATCCCTTAAACCTGGAGAGTTGGGACCCATGGAATGGGTACCATGCAGTATGACTTCAAAGAGTCTGCGTTTGCTCAACGAACCTCACCAATGCTATCAGCCCGAAGTGTCCAGGCTTATGTCTCACCCAGCTCTGGATGTTGATGTGGTAAATCCAGGTTGCATCACAAGCCCTGAATGAATGATTTAAGAATTGCTCTCTATTTCACTGTCATTGTGTTTTGTTTTTGAAATTTATTTTGATAATGGGATTTATCGGATGTTCACTGCTGCGTTTAGGCCGCTGTACACACACTTGATTTCCTTATGGAGACATATAAATCCATGGGTTTTAAGATTCTTACTTGTCAGGTATCTTCCCAGGCGTTGAATATGGGGTGTTGAGTCCATTTCGTTGAGCAAGGAGTAGGTCTTTTCTGTTATATATTTGGCTTATGGAAAGGTATCTGTGCTAATTTCAATCACTGGTTTTATGCAGCACCCCAACTCACCTTTCCCCATAAGCAAGCATAAGTTGGTTTTCTCAATTTGAGACCGTGTTCTGTTTTGTAATTCAGTTCATGTGTAGTCAAGTTTACATTCCGTGTATTAGTTATAACTTATGATGTTTCGTTTTCTGTGTGACTTATTTCTCGTAGAATCATCGTACCTGAATCCACTCATTATGCCGCTATGTGCCTGATGACGTAGATTTCATTGCTCAGTGATATTCCATTGTACGTGCGTACCACAACATCTTTATCCATTTTTTGCTTTCTCGGATATTTAACTTGTACCGTAGACGAGGTTCTTGTTAACAGAGCCATCCCAAACATTGGGGTGGCTGTGTCTTTTTGATTTTAATTTCCCTAAGCTATAGGACCATAAGTGGAAGTGCCATAGGCTGTGTTGCTTTGTTTCCTACGTGTTTCAGGAAACACCATACACTTCTCCAGAGTGGCTGTTGGCAATTTCCATCCCGCCAATCAGCATAGCAAGGCTCCCTGTTCTCCATGACTGTCCTGCCTTTCTGGATTTTACACTTTTTTCAGATGGCCCTTTTGACCGGGGGGCAGTGAGACTTCATTGTAGTGCAGATTTCCTTTACACGCTTGCTTGGTTGGCCAAAAAGGGCGTATGCGTTTTTTCCTGAATATATTCAGGAAAAAACGCATACGCCCTTTTTGGCCAAGTGCATCATTGTCAACATTCTGCCTCTTTTCCTATGCTTTAAGTGCAATTCCAGTCTACCCCCTGAAATCGTTTTCCTTAAATTCTGCCCCGCTTTCAAGTCCTCTTCGAATCCTTACTTCAGTACATTTTTGGACGATAGCTGTCATTCATAACTCTGCAGGTTTGTGAATTACAGTGCCCCTGAGCTCCTTTTTTCAACTCGCTTTCTTGTGAGCTGGCCGCAAAACGCAGGATTGCTTCAGGCCATAATCTATTTCCGGCAGGGCATGCTGAGCCTTTGGTTAATTCCTCTTCCTGGTGGGAAATGAGCGTTCCACTTCCTTGTGCAGACACCTACAGCTAGTCTCTCATTGGTTCTCCCTATTCCTGTTCATCTTGCGCAGAAATTGCAAACTATGCCAAACAGGAGGTTAAAGGCACTGACTCTCCAAGTGGGGAGAGTGTTAGTAAAGCGTCTGGAATGGTGAACCCCAGTACCAGGGGACGAAAACTGAGATGCATTTGAAAACGTTTCCAAATCACACGGTGGACCATACTCTGGGTTTCCCATGCATGTTTTACCTGAAGGAAGAATCCCTTAAACATGGAGAGTTGGGACCCATGGAATGGATACCATGCAGGATGACTTCAAAGGGTCTGCGTTTGCTCACTGAACCTCACCAATGCTATCAGCCCGAAGTGTCCAGCCTTATGACTCACCCAGCTCTGGGTGTAGATGTGGTAAATCCAGGTTGCATCACAAGCCCTGAATGAATTATTTAAGAATTGCTCTCTATTTCACTGTCATTGTGTTTTGTTTTTGAAATTTATTTTGATAATGGGATTTATCGGATTTTCACTGCTGCGTTTAGGCCGCTGTACACTCGCTTGATTCCCTTGTGGAGACATATAAATCCATGGGTTTTAAGATTCTTACTTGTCAGGTATCTTCCCAGGCGTTGAATATGGGGTGTTGAGTCCATTTCGTTGAGCAAGGAGTAGGTCTTGTCTATTATATATTTGGCTTATGGAAAGGTATCTGTGCTAATTTCAATCTCTGGTTTTATGCAGCACCCCAACTCACTTTTCCCCATAAGCAAGCATAAGTTGGTGTGCTAAATTTGAGACCCTGTTCTGTTTTGTAATTCAGTTCATGTGTCGCCAAGTTTACATTCCATGTATTAGTCATATCTTATGATGTTTCTTTTTCTGTGTGACTTATTTCTCGTAGAATCATCATACCTGAATCCACTCATTATGCTGCTATGGGCCTGATGACGTAGATTTCATTGCTGAGCGATATTCCATTGTATGTTCGTATGACAACTGCTTTATCCATTTTTTGCTTTCTCAGATATTTAACTTGTACCGTAGACGAGGTTCTTGTAAACCGAGCTTCCCAAATGTTGGGGTGGCTGTGTGTTTTTGATTTTAATTTCCCTAAGCTATAGGACCATAAGTGGAAGTGCCATAGGCTGTGTTGCTTTGTTTCCTACGTGTTTCAGGAAACACCATACACTTCACCAGAGTGGCTGTTGGCAATTTACATCACGCCCATCAGCATAACAAGGCTCCCTGTTCTCCATGACCTGTCGTGCCTTTCTGGATTTTACACATTTTTCAGATGGCCCTTTTGACCGGGGGGCAGTCAGACTTCATTGTAGTGCAGATTTCCTTTACACGCTTGCTTGGTTGGCCAAAAAGGGCGTATGCGTTTATACCTGAATATATTCAGGAAAAACTGCATACGCCCTTTTTGGCCAAGTGCATCATTGTTGACATTCTGCCTCTTTTCCTATGCTTTAAGTGCAATTCCAGTCTACCCCCTGAAATCGTTTTCCTGAAATTCTGCCCCGCTTTCAAGTCCTCTTCGAAGACTTACTTCAATACATTTTAGGACGATAGCTGTCATTCATAACTCTGCATGTTTGTGAATTACAGTGCCCCTGAGCTACATTCTTCAACTCGCTTTCTTGTGAGCTGGCCGCAAAACCGCAGGATTGCTTCAGGCCCTAATCTGTTTCCGGCAGGGCACGCTGAGCCTTTGGTTAATTCCTCTTCCTGGTGGGAAATGAGTGTTCCATTTGCCCGTGCAGACACCTACATCTAGTCTCTCATTGGTTCTCCCTATTCCTGTTCATCTTGCGCAGAAATTGCAAACTGTGCCAAACAGGAGGTTAAAGGCACTGACTCTCCAAGTGGGGAGAGTGTTAGTAAAGCGTCCGGAATGGTGAACCCCAGTACCAGGGTTCGAAAACTGAGATGCATTTGAAAACGTTTCCCAATCACACAGTGGACCATTCTGTGGGTTTCCCATGCATGTTTTAGCTGAAGGAAGAATCCCTTAAACCTGGAGAGTTGGGACCCATGGAATGGGTACCATGCAGTATGACTTCAAAGAGTCTGCGTTTGCTCAACGAACCTCACCAATGCTATCAGCCCGAAGTGTCCAGGCTTATGTCTCACCCAGCTCTGGATGTTGATGTGGTAAATCCAGGTTGCATCACAAGCCCTGAATGAATGATTTAAGAATTGCTCTCTATTTCACTGTCATTGTGTTTTGTTTTTGAAATTTATTTTGATAATGGGATTTATCGGATGTTCACTGCTGCGTTTAGGCCGCTGTACACACACTTGATTTCCTTATGGAGACATATAAATCCATGGGTTTTAAGATTCTTACTTGTCAGGTATCTTCCCAGGCGTTGAATATGGGGTGTTGAGTCCATTTCGTTGAGCAAGGAGTAGGTCTTTTCTGTTATATATTTGGCTTATGGAAAGGTATCTGTGCTAATTTCAATCACTGGTTTTATGCAGCACCCCAACTCACCTTTCCCCATAAGCAAGCATAAGTTGGTTTTCTCAATTTGAGACCGTGTTCTGTTTTGTAATTCAGTTCATGTGTAGTCAAGTTTACATTCCGTGTATTAGTTATAACTTATGATGTTTCGTTTTCTGTGTGACTTATTTCTCGTAGAATCATCGTACCTGAATCCACTCATTATGCCGCTATGTGCCTGATGACGTAGATTTCATTGCTCAGTGATATTCCATTGTACGTGCGTACCACAACATCTTTATCCATTTTTTGCTTTCTCGGATATTTAACTTGTACCGTAGACGTGGTTCTTGTTAACAGAGCCATCCCAAACATTGGGGTGGCTGTGTCTTTTTGATTTTAATTTCCCTAAGCTATAGGACCATAAGTGGAAGTGCCATAGGCTGTGTTGCTTTGTTTCCTACGTGTTTCAGGAAACACCATACACTTCTCCAGAGTGGCTGTTGGCAATTTCCATCCCGCCAATCAGCATAGCAAGGCTCCCTGTTCTCCATGACTGTCCTGCCTTTCTGGATTTTACACTTTTTTCAGATGGCCCTTTTGACCGGGGGGCAGTGAGACTTCATTGTAGTGCAGATTTCCTTTACACGCTTGCTTGGTTGGCCAAAAAGGGCGTATGCGTTTTTTCCTGAATATATTCAGGAAAAAACGCATACGCCCTTTTTGGCCAAGTGCATCATTGTCGTCGTTCTGCCTCTTTTCCTATGCTTTAAGTGCAATTCCAGTCTACCCCCTGAAATCGTTTTCCTTAAATTCTGCCCCGCTTTCAAGTCCTCTTCGAATCCTTACTTCAGTACATTTTTGGACGATAGCTGTCATTCATAACTCTGCAGGTTTGTGAATTACAGTGCCCCTGAGCTCCTTTTTTCAACTCGCTTTCTTGTGGGCTGGCCGCAAAACGCAGGATTGCTTCAGGCCATAATCTATTTCCGGCAGGGCATGCTGAGCCTTTGGTTAATTCCTCTTCCTGGTGGGAAATGAGCGTTCCACTTCCTTGTGCAGACACCTACAGCTAGTCTCTCATTGGTTCTCCCTATTCCTGTTCATCTTGCGCAGAAATTGCAAACTATGCCAAACAGGAGGTTAAAGGCACTGACTCTCCAAGTGGGGAGAGTGTTAGTAAAGCGTCTGGAATGGTGAACCCGAGTACCAGGGGACGAAAACTGAGATGCATTTGAAAACGTTTCCAAATCACACGGTGGACCATACTCTGGGTTTCCCATGCATGTTTTACCTGAAGGAAGAATCCCTTAAACATGGAGAGTTGGGACCCATGGAATGGATACCATGCAGGATGACTTCAAAGGGTCTGCGTTTGCTCACTGAACCTCACCAATGCTATCAGCCCGAAGTGTCCAGCCTTATGACTCACCCAGCTCTGGGTGTAGATGTGGTAAATCCAGGTTGCATCACAAGCCCTGAATGAATTATTTAAGAATTGCTCTCTATTTCACTGTCATTGTGTTTTGTTTTTGAAATTTATTTTGATAATGGGATTTATCGGATTTTCACTGCTGCGTTTAGGCCGCTGTACACTCGCTTGATTCCCTTGTGGAGACATATAAATCCATGGGTTTTAAGATTCTTACTTGTCAGGTATCTTCCCAGGCGTTGAATATGGGGTGTTGAGTCCATTTCGTTGAGCAAGGAGTAGGTCTTGTCTATTATATATTTGGCTTATGGAAAGGTATCTGTGCTAATTTCAATCTCTGGTTTTATGCAGCACCCCAACTCACTTTTCCCCATAAGCAAGCATAAGTTGGTGTGCTAAATTTGAGACCCTGTTCTGTTTTGTAATTCAGTTCATGTGTCGCCAAGTTTACATTCCATGTATTAGTCATATCTTATGATGTTTCTTTTTCTGTGTGACTTATTTCTCGTAGAATCATCATACCTGAATCCACTCATTATGCTGCTATGGGCCTGATGATGTAGATTTCATTGCTGAGTGATATTCCATTGTATGTTCGTATGACAACTGCTTTATCCATTTTTTGCTTTCTCAGATATTTAACTTGTACCGTAGACGAGGTTCTTGTAAACCGAGCTTCCCAAATTTTGGGGTGGCTGTGTGTTTTTGATTTTAATTTCCCTAAGCTATAGGACCATAAGTGGAAGTGCCATAGGCTGTGTTGCTTTGTTTCCTACGTGTTTCAGGAAACACCATACACTTCACCAGAGTGGCTGTTGGCAATTTACATCACGCCCATCAGCATAACAAGGCTCCCTGTTCTCCATGACCTGTCGTGCCTTTCTGGATTTTACACATTTTTCAGATGGCCCTTTTGACCGGGGGGCAGTCAGACTTCATTGTAGTGCAGATTTCCTTTACACGCTTGCTTGGTTGGCCAAAAAGGGCGTATGCGTTTATACCTGAATATATTCAGGAAAAACTGCATACGCCCTTTTTGGCCAAGTGCATCATTGTTGACATTCTGCCTCTTTTCCTATGCTTTAAGTGCAATTCCAGTCTACCCCCTGAAATCGTTTTCCTGAAATTCTGCCCCGCTTTCAAGTCCTCTTCGAAGACTTACTTCAATACATTTTAGGACGATAGCTGTCATTCATAACTCTGCATGTTTGTGAATTACAGTGCCCCTGAGCTACATTCTTCAACTCGCTTTCTTGTGAGCTGGCCGCAAAACCGCAGGATTGCTTCAGGCCCTAATCTGTTTCCGGCAGGGCACGCTGAGCCTTTGGTTAATTCCTCTTCCTGGTGGGAAATGAGTGTTCCATTTGCCCGTGCAGACACCTACATCTAGTCTCTCATTGGTTCTCCCTATTCCTGTTCATCTTGCGCAGAAATTGCAAACTGTGCCAAACAGGAGGTTAAAGGCACTGACTCTCCAAGTGGGGAGAGTGTTAGTAAAGCGTCTGGAATGGTGAACCCCAGTACCAGGGTTCGAAAACTGAGATGCATTTGAAAACGTTTCCCAATCACACAGTGGACCATTCTGTGGGTTTCCCATGCATGTTTTAGCTGAAGGAAGAATCCCTTAAACCTGGAGAGTTGGGACCCATGGAATGGGTACCATGCAGTATGACTTCAAAGAGTCTGCGTTTGCTCAACGAACCTCACCAATGCTATCAGCCCGAAGTGTCCAGGCTTATGTCTCACCCAGCTCTGGATGTTGATGTGGTAAATCCAGGTTGCATCACAAGCCCTGAATGAATGATTTAAGAATTGCTCTCTATTTCACTGTCATTGTGTTTTGTTTTTGAAATTTATTTTGATAATGGGATTTATCGGATGTTCACTGCTGCGTTTAGGCCGCTGTACACACACTTGATTTCCTTATGGAGACATATAAATCCATGGGTTTTAAGATTCTTACTTGTCAGGTATCTTCCCAGGCGTTGAATATGGGGTGTTGAGTCCATTTCGTTGAGCAAGGAGTAGGTCTTTTCTGTTATATATTTGGCTTATGGAAAGGTATCTGTGCTAATTTCAATCACTGGTTTTATGCAGCACCCCAACTCACCTTTCCCCATAAGCAAGCATAAGTTGGTTTTCTCAATTTGAGACCGTGTTCTGTTTTGTAATTCAGTTCATGTGTAGTCAAGTTTACATTCCGTGTATTAGTTATAACTTATGATGTTTCGTTTTCTGTGTGACTTATTTCTCGTAGAATCATCGTACCTGAATCCACTCATTATGCCGCTATGTGCCTGATGACGTAGATTTCATTGCTCAGTGATATTCCATTGTACGTGCGTACCACAACATCTTTATCCATTTTTTGCTTTCTCGGATATTTAACTTGTACCGTAGACGAGGTTCTTGTTAACAGAGCCATCCCAAACATTGGGGTGGCTGTGTCTTTTTGATTTTAATTTCCCTAAGCTATAGGACCATAAGTGGAAGTGCCATAGGCTGTGTTGCTTTGTTTCCTACGTGTTTCAGGAAACACCATACACTTCTCCAGAGTGGCTGTTGGCAATTTCCATCCCGCCAATCAGCATAGCAAGGCTCCCTGTTCTCCATGACTGTCCTGCCTTTCTGGATTTTACACTTTTTTCAGATGGCCCTTTTGACCGGGGGGCAGTGAGACTTCATTGTAGTGCAGATTTCCTTTACACGCTTGCTTGGTTGGCCAAAAAGGGCGTATGCGTTTTTTCCTGAATATATTCAGGAAAAAACGCATACGCACTTTTTGGCCAAGTGCATCATTGTCAACATTCTGCCTCTTTTCCTATGCTTTAAGTGCAATTCCAGTCTACCCCCTGAAATCGTTTTCCTTAAATTCTGCCCCGCTTTCAAGTCCTCTTCGAATCCTTACTTCAGTACATTTTTGGACGATAGCTGTCATTCATAACTCTGCAGGTTTGTGAATTACAGTGCCCCTGAGCTCCTTTTTTCAACTCGCTTTCTTGTGGGCTGGCCGCAAAACGCAGGATTGCTTCAGGCCATAATCTATTTCCGGCAGGGCATGCTGAGCCTTTGGTTAATTCCTCTTCCTGGTGGGAAATGAGCGTTCCACTTCCTTGTGCAGACACCTACAGCTAGTCTCTCATTGGTTCTCCCTATTCCTGTTCATCTTGCGCAGAAATTGCAAACTATGCCAAACAGGAGGTTAAAGGCACTGACTCTCCAAGTGGGGAGAGTGTTAGTAAAGCGTCTGGAATGGTGAACCCGAGTACCAGGGGACGAAAACTGAGATGCATTTGAAAACGTTTCCAAATCACACGGTGGACCATACTCTGGGTTTCCCATGCATGTTTTACCTGAAGGAAGAATCCCTTAAACATGGAGAGTTGGGACCCATGGAATGGATACCATGCAGGATGACTTCAAAGGGTCTGCGTTTGCTCACTGAACCTCACCAATGCTATCAGCCCGAAGTGTCCAGCCTTATGACTCACCCTGCTCTGGGTGTAGATGTGGTAAATCCAGGTTGCATCACAAGCCCTGAATGAATTATTTAAGAATTGCTCTCTATTTCACTGTCATTGTGTTTTGTTTTTGAAATTTATTTTGATAATGGGATTTATCGGATTTTCACTGCTGCGTTTAGGCCGCTGTACACTCGCTTGATTCCCTTGTGGAGACATATAAATCCATGGGTTTTAAGATTCTTACTTGTCAGGTATCTTCCCAGGCGTTGAATATGGGGTGTTGAGTCCATTTCGTTGAGCAAGGAGTAGGTCTTGTCTATTATATATTTGGCTTATGGAAAGGTATCTGTGCTAATTTCAATCTCTGGTTTTATGCAGCACCCCAACTCACTTTTCCCCATAAGCAAGCATAAGTTGGTGTGCTAAATTTGAGACCCTGTTCTGTTTTGTAATTCAGTTCATGTGTCGCCAAGTTTACATTCCATGTATTAGTCATATATTATGATGTTTCTTTTTCTGTGTGACTTATTTCTCGTAGAATCATCATACCTGAATCCACTCATTATGCTGCTATGGGCCTGATGACGTAGATTTCATTGCTGAGCGATATTCCATTGTATGTTCGTATGACAACTGCTTTATCCATTTTTTGCTTTCTCAGATATTTAACTTGTACCGTAGACGAGGTTCTTGTAAACCGAGCTTCCCAAATTTTGGGGTGGCTGTGTGTTTTTGATTTTAATTTCCCTAAGCTATAGGACCATAAGTGGAAGTGCCATAGGCTGTGTTGCTTTGTTTCCTACGTGTTTCAGGAAACACCATACACTTCACCAGAGTGGCTGTTGGCAATTTACATCACGCCCATCAGCATAACAAGGCTCCCTGTTCTCCATGACCTGTCGTGCCTTTCTGGATTTTACACATTTTTCAGATGGCCCTTTTGACCGGGGGGCAGTCAGACTTCATTGTAGTGCAGATTTCCTTTACACGCTTGCTTGGTTGGCCAAAAAGGGCGTATGCGTTTATACCTGAATATATTCAGGAAAAACTGCATACGCCCTTTTTGGCCAAGTGCATCATTGTTGACATTCTGCCTCTTTTCCTATGCTTTAAGTGCAATTCCAGTCTACCCCCTGAAATCGTTTTCCTGAAATTCTGCCCCGCTTTCAAGTCCTCTTCGAAGACTTACTTCAATACATTTTAGGACGATAGCTGTCATTCATAACTCTGCATGTTTGTGAATTACAGTGCCCCTGAGCTACATTCTTCAACTCGCTTTCTTGTGAGCTGGCCGCAAAACCGCAGGATTGCTTCAGGCCCTAATCTGTTTCCGGCAGGGCACGCTGAGCCTTTGGTTAATTCCTCTTCCTGGTGGGAAATGAGTGTTCCATTTGCCCGTGCAGACACCTACATCTAGTCTCTCATTGGTTCTCCCTATTCCTGTTCATCTTGCGCAGAAATTGCAAACTGTGCCAAACAGGAGGTTAAAGGCACTGACTCTCCAAGTGGGGAGAGTGTTAGTAAAGCGTCTGGAATGGTGAACCCCAGTACCAGGGTTCGAAAACTGAGATGCATTTGAAAACGTTTCCCAATCACACAGTGGACCATTCTGTGGGTTTCCCATGCATGTTTTAGCTGAAGGAAGAATCCCTTAAACCTGGAGAGTTGGGACCCATGGAATGGGTACCATGCAGTATGACTTCAAAGAGTCTGCGTTTGCTCAACGAACCTCACCAATGCTATCAGCCCGAAGTGTCCAGGCTTATGTCTCACCCAGCTCTGGATGTTGATGTGGTAAATCCAGGTTGCATCACAAGCCCTGAATGAATGATTTAAGAATTGCTCTCTATTTCACTGTCATTGTGTTTTGTTTTTGAAATTTATTTTGATAATGGGATTTATCGGATGTTCACTGCTGCGTTTAGGCCGCTGTACACACACTTGATTTCCTTATGGAGACATATAAATCCATGGGTTTTAAGATTCTTACTTGTCAGGTATCTTCCCAGGCGTTGAATATGGGGTGTTGAGTCCATTTCGTTGAGCAAGGAGTAGGTCTTTTCTGTTATATATTTGGCTTATGGAAAGGTATCTGTGCTAATTTCAATCACTGGTTTTATGCAGCACCCCAACTCACCTTTCCCCATAAGCAAGCATAAGTTGGTTTTCTCAATTTGAGACCGTGTTCTGTTTTGTAATTCAGTTCATGTGTAGTCAAGTTTACATTCCGTGTATTAGTTATAACTTATGATGTTTCGTTTTCTGTGTGACTTATTTCTCGTAGAATCATCGTACCTGAATCCACTCATTATGCCGCTATGTGCCTGATGACGTAGATTTCATTGCTCAGTGATATTCCATTGTACGTGCGTACCACAACATCTTTATCCATTTTTTGCTTTCTCGGATATTTAACTTGTACCGTAGACGAGGTTCTTGTTAACAGAGCCATCCCAAACATTGGGGTGGCTGTGTCTTTTTGATTTTAATTTCCCTAAGCTATAGGACCATAAGTGGAAGTGCCATAGGCTGTGTTGCTTTGTTTCCTACGTGTTTCAGGAAACACCATACACTTCTCCAGAGTGGCTGTTGGCAATTTCCATCCCGCCAATCAGCATAGCAAGGCTCCCTGTTCTCCATGACTGTCCTGCCTTTCTGGATTTTACACTTTTTTCAGATGGCCCTTTTGACCGGGGGGCAGTGAGACTTCATTGTAGTGCAGATTTCCTTTACACGCTTGCTTGGTTGGCCAAAAAGGGCGTATGCGTTTTTTCCTGAATATATTCAGGAAAAAACGCATACGCACTTTTTGGCCAAGTGCATCATTGTCAACATTCTGCCTCTTTTCCTATGCTTTAAGTGCAATTCCAGTCTACCCCCTGAAATCGTTTTCCTTAAATTCTGCCCCGCTTTCAAGTCCTCTTCGAATCCTTACTTCAGTACATTTTTGGACGATAGCTGTCATTCATAACTCTGCAGGTTTGTGAATTACAGTGCCCCTGAGCTCCTTTTTTCAACTCGCTTTCTTGTGAGCTGGCCGCAAAACGCAGGATTGCTTCAGGCCATAATCTATTTCCGGCAGGGCATGCTAAGCCTTTGGTTAATTCCTCTTCCTGGTGGGAAATGAGCGTTCCACTTCCTTGTGCAGACACCTACAGCTAGTCTCTCATTGGTTCTCCCTATTCCTGTTCATCTTGCGCAGAAATTGCAAACTATGCCAAACAGGAGGTTAAAGGCACTGACTCTCCAAGTGGGGAGAGTGTTAGTAAAGCGTCTGGAATGGTGAACCCGAGTACCAGGGGACGAAAACTGAGATGCATTTGAAAACGTTTCCAAATCACACGGTGGACCATACTCTGGGTTTCCCATGCATGTTTTACCTGAAGGAAGAATCCCTTAAACATGGAGAGTTGGGACCCATGGAATGGATACCATGCAGGATGACTTCAAAGGGTCTGCGTTTGCTCACTGAACCTCACCAATGCTATCAGCCCGAAGTGTCCAGCCTTATGACTCACCCAGCTCTGGGTGTAGATGTGGTAAATCCAGGTTGCATCACAAGCCCTGAATGAATTATTTAAGAATTGCTCTCTATTTCACTGTCATTGTGTTTTGTTTTTGAAATTTATTTTGATAATGGGATTTATCGGATTTTCACTGCTGCGTTTAGGCCGCTGTACACTCGCTTGATTCCCTTGTGGAGACATATAAATCCATGGGTTTTAAGATTCTTACTTGTCAGGTATCTTCCCAGGCGTTGAATATGGGGTGTTGAGTCCATTTCGTTGAGCAAGGAGTAGGTCTTGTCTATTATATATTTGGCTTATGGAAAGGTATCTGTGCTAATTTCAATCTCTGGTTTTATGCAGCACCCCAACTCACTTTTCCCCATAAGCAAGCATAAGTTGGTGTGCTAAATTTGAGACCCTGTTCTGTTTTGTAATTCAGTTCATGTGTCGCCAAGTTTACATTCCATGTATTAGTCATATCTTATGATGTTTCTTTTTCTGTGTGACTTATTTCTCGTAGAATCATCATACCTGAATCCACTCATTATGCTGCTATGGGCCTGATGACGTAGATTTCATTGCTGAGCGATATTCCATTGTATGTTCGTATGACAACTGCTTTATCCATTTTTTGCTTTCTCAGATATTTAACTTGTACCGTAGACGAGGTTCTTGTAAACCGAGCTTCCCAAATGTTGGGGTGGCTGTGTGTTTTTGATTTTAATTTCCCTAAGCTATAGGACCATAAGTGGAAGTGCCATAGGCTGTGTTGCTTTGTTTCCTACGTGTTTCAGGAAACACCATACACTTCACCAGAGTGGCTGTTGGCAATTTACATCACGCCCATCAGCATAACAAGGCTCCCTGTTCTCCATGACCTGTCGTGCCTTTCTGGATTTTACACATTTTTCAGATGGCCCTTTTGACCGGGGGGCAGTCAGACTTCATTGTAGTGCAGATTTCCTTTACACGCTTGCTTGGTTGGCCAAAAAGGGCGTATGCGTTTATACCTGAATATATTCAGGAAAAACTGCATACGCCCTTTTTGGCCAAGTGCATCATTGTTGACATTCTGCCTCTTTTCCTATGCTTTAAGTGCAATTCCAGTCTACCCCCTGAAATCGTTTTCCTGAAATTCTGCCCCGCTTTCAAGTCCTCTTCGAAGACTTACTTCAATACATTTTAGGACGATAGCTGTCATTCATAACTCTGCATGTTTGTGAATTACAGTGCCCCTGAGCTACATTCTTCAACTCGCTTTCTTGTGAGCTGGCCGCAAAACCGCAGGATTGCTTCAGGCCCTAATCTGTTTCCGGCAGGGCACGCTGAGCCTTTGGTTAATTCCTCTTCCTGGTGGGAAATGAGTGTTCCATTTGCCCGTGCAGACACCTACATCTAGTCTCTCATTGTTTCTCCCTATTCCTGTTCATCTTGCGCAGAAATTGCAAACTGTGCCAAACAGGAGGTTAAAGGCACTGACTCTCCAAGTGGGGAGAGTGTTAGTAAAGCGTCTGGAATGGTGAACCCCAGTACCAGGGTTCGAAAACTGAGATGCATTTGAAAACGTTTCCCAATCACACAGTGGACCATTCTGTGGGTTTCCCATGCATGTTTTAGCTGAAGGAAGAATCCCTTAAACCTGGAGAGTTGGGACCCATGGAATGGGTACCATGCAGTATGACTTCAAAGAGTCTGCGTTTGCTCAACGAACCTCACCAATGCTATCAGCCCGAAGTGTCCAGGCTTATGTCTCACCCAGCTCTGGATGTTGATGTGGTAAATCCAGGTTGCATCACAAGCCCTGAATGAATGATTTAAGAATTGCTCTCTATTTCACTGTCATTGTGTTTTGTTTTTGAAATTTATTTTGATAATGGGATTTATCGGATGTTCACTGCTGCGTTTAGGCCGCTGTACACACACTTGATTTCCTTATGGAGACATATAAATCCATGGGTTTTAAGATTCTTACTTGTCAGGTATCTTCCCAGGCGTTGAATATGGGGTGTTGAGTCCATTTCGTTGAGCAAGGAGTAGGTCTTTTCTGTTATATATTTGGCTTATGGAAAGGTATCTGTGCTAATTTCAATCACTGGTTTTATGCAGCACCCCAACTCACCTTTCCCCATAAGCAAGCATAAGTTGGTTTTCTCAATTTGAGACCGTGTTCTGTTTTGTAATTCAGTTCATGTGTAGTCAAGTTTACATTCCGTGTATTAGTTATAACTTATGATGTTTCGTTTTCTGTGTGACTTATTTCTCGTAGAATCATCGTACCTGAATCCACTCATTATGCCGCTATGTGCCTGATGACGTAGATTTCATTGCTCAGTGATATTCCATTGTACGTGCGTACCACAACATCTTTATCCATTTTTTGCTTTCTCGGATATTTAACTTGTACCGTAGACGAGGTTCTTGTTAACAGAGCCATCCCAAACATTGGGGTGGCTGTGTCTTTTTGATTTTAATTTCCCTAAGCTATAGGACCATAAGTGGAAGTGCCATAGGCTGTGTTGCTTTGTTTCCTACGTGTTTCAGGAAACACCATACACTTCTCCAGAGTGGCTGTTGGCAATTTCCATCCCGCCAATCAGCATAGCAAGGCTCCCTGTTCTCCATGACTGTCCTGCCTTTCTGGATTTTACACTTTTTTCAGATGGCCCTTTTGACCGGGGGGCAGTGAGACTTCATTGTAGTGCAGATTTCCTTTACACGCTTGCTTGGTTGGCCAAAAAGGGCGTATGCGTTTTTTCCTGAATATATTCAGGAAAAAACGCATACGCACTTTTTGGCCAAGTGCATCATTGTCAACATTCTGCCTCTTTTCCTATGCTTTAAGTGCAATTCCAGTCTACCCCCTGAAATCGTTTTCCTTAAATTCTGCCCCGCTTTCAAGTCCTCTTCGAATCCTTACTTCAGTACATTTTTGGACGATAGCTGTCATTCATAACTCTGCAGGTTTGTGAATTACAGTGCCCCTGAGCTCCTTTTTTCAACTCGCTTTCTTGTGAGCTGGCCGCAAAACGCAGGATTGCTTCAGGCCATAATCTATTTCCGGCAGGGCATGCTGAGCCTTTGGTTAATTCCTCTTCCTGGTGGGAAATGAGCGTTCCACTTCCTTGTGCAGACACCTACAGCTAGTCTCTCATTGGTTCTCCCTATTCCTGTTCATCTTGCGCAGAAATTGCAAACTATGCCAAACAGGAGGTTAAAGGCACTGACTCTCCAAGTGGGGAGAGTGTTAGTAAAGCGTCTGGAATGGTGAACCCGAGTACCAGGGGACGAAAACTGAGATGCATTTGAAAACGTTTCCAAATCACACGGTGGACCATACTCTGGGTTTCCCATGCATGTTTTACCTGAAGGAAGAATCCCTTAAACATGGAGAGTTGGGACCCATGGAATGGATACCATGCAGGATGACTTCAAAGGGTCTGCGTTTGCTCACTGAACCTCACCAATGCTATCAGCCCGAAGTGTCCAGCCTTATGACTCACCCAGCTCTGGGTGTAGATGTGGTAAATCCAGGTTGCATCACAAGCCCTGAATGAATTATTTAAGAATTGCTCTCTATTTCACTGTCATTGTGTTTTGTTTTTGAAATTTATTTTGATAATGGGATTTATCGGATTTTCACTGCTGCGTTTAGGCCGCTGTACACTCGCTTGATTCCCTTGTGGAGACATATAAATCCATGGGTTTTAAGATTCTTACTTGTCAGGTATCTTCCCAGGCGTTGAATATGGGGTGTTGAGTCCATTTCGTTGAGCAAGGAGTAGGTCTTGTCTATTATATATTTGGCTTATGGAAAGGTATCTGTGCTAATTTCAATCTCTGGTTTTATGCAGCACCCCAACTCACTTTTCCCCATAAGCAAGCATAAGTTGGTGTGCTAAATTTGAGACCCTGTTCTGTTTTGTAATTCAGTTCATGTGTCGCCAAGTTTACATTCCATGTATTAGTCATATCTTATGATGTTTCTTTTTCTGTGTGACTTATTTCTCGTAGAATCATCATACCTGAATCCACTCATTATGCTGCTATGGGCCTGATGACGTAGATTTCATTGCTGAGCGATATTCCATTGTATGTTCGTATGACAACTGCTTTATCCATTTTTTGCTTTCTCAGATATTTAACTTGTACCGTAGACGAGGTTCTTGTAAACCGAGCTTCCCAAATGTTGGGGTGGCTGTGTGTTTTTGATTTTAATTTCCCTAAGCTATAGGACCATAAGTGGAAGTGCCATAGGCTGTGTTGCTTTGTTTCCTACGTGTTTCAGGAAACACCATACACTTCACCAGAGTGGCTGTTGGCAATTTACATCACGCCCATCAGCATAACAAGGCTCCCTGTTCTCCATGACCTGTCGTGCCTTTCTGGATTTTACACATTTTTCAGATGGCCCTTTTGACCGGGGGGCAGTCAGACTTCATTGTAGTGCAGATTTCCTTTACACGCTTGCTTGGTTGGCCAAAAAGGGCGTATGCGTTTATACCTGAATATATTCAGGAAAAACTGCATACGCCCTTTTTGGCCAAGTGCATCATTGTTGACATTCTGCCTCTTTTCCTATGCTTTAAGTGCAATTCCAGTCTACCCCCTGAAATCGTTTTCCTGAAATTCTGCCCCGCTTTCAAGTCCTCTTCGAAGACTTACTTCAATACATTTTAGGACGATAGCTGTCATTCATAACTCTGCATGTTTGTGAATTACAGTGCCCCTGAGCTACATTCTTCAACTCGCTTTCTTGTGAGCTGGCCGCAAAACCGCAGGATTGCTTCAGGCCCTAATCTGTTTCCGGCAGGGCACGCTGAGCCTTTGGTTAATTCCTCTTCCTGGTGGGAAATGAGTGTTCCATTTGCCCGTGCAGACACCTACATCTAGTCTCTCATTGGTTCTCCCTATTCCTGTTCATCTTGCGCAGAAATTGCAAACTGTGCCAAACAGGAGGTTAAAGGCACTGACTCTCCAAGTGGGGAGAGTGTTAGTAAAGCGTCTGGAATGGTGAACCCCAGTACCAGGGTTCGAAAACTGAGATGCATTTGAAAACGTTTCCCAATCACACAGTGGACCATTCTGTGGGTTTCCCATGCATGTTTTAGCTGAAGGAAGAATCCCTTAAACCTGGAGAGTTGGGACCCATGGAATGGGTACCATGCAGTATGACTTCAAAGAGTCTGCGTTTGCTCAACGAACCTCACCAATGCTATCAGCCCGAAGTGTCCAGGCTTATGTCTCACCCAGCTCTGGATGTTGATGTGGTAAATCCAGGTTGCATCACAAGCCCTGAATGAATGATTTAAGAATTGCTCTCTATTTCACTGTCATTGTGTTTTGTTTTTGAAATTTATTTTGATAATGGGATTTATCGGATGTTCACTGCTGCGTTTAGGCCGCTGTACACACACTTGATTTCCTTATGGAGACATATAAATCCATGGGTTTTAAGATTCTTACTTGTCAGGTATCTTCCCAGGCGTTGAATATGGGGTGTTGAGTCCATTTCGTTGAGCAAGGAGTAGGTCTTTTCTGTTATATATTTGGCTTATGGAAAGGTATCTGTGCTAATTTCAATCACTGGTTTTATGCAGCACCCCAACTCACCTTTCCCCATAAGCAAGCATAAGTTGGTTTTCTCAATTTGAGACCGTGTTCTGTTTTGTAATTCAGTTCATGTGTAGTCAAGTTTACATTCCGTGTATTAGTTATAACTTATGATGTTTCGTTTTCTGTGTGACTTATTTCTCGTAGAATCATCGTACCTGAATCCACTCATTATGCCGCTATGTGCCTGATGACGTAGATTTCATTGCTCAGTGATATTCCATTGTACGTGCGTACCACAACATCTTTATCCATTTTTTGCTTTCTCGGATATTTAACTTGTACCGTAGACGAGGTTCTTGTTAACAGAGCCATCCCAAACATTGGGGTGGCTGTGTCTTTTTGATTTTAATTTCCCTAAGCTATAGGACCATAAGTGGAAGTGCCATAGGCTGTGTTGCTTTGTTTCCTACGTGTTTCAGGAAACACCATACACTTCTCCAGAGTGGCTGTTGGCAATTTCCATCCCGCCAATCAGCATAGCAAGGCTCCCTGTTCTCCATGACTGTCCTGCCTTTCTGGATTTTACACTTTTTTCAGATGGCCCTTTTGACCGGGGGGCAGTGAGACTTCATTGTAGTGCAGATTTCCTTTACACGCTTGCTTGGTTGGCCAAAAAGGGCGTATGCGTTTTTTCCTGAATATATTCAGGAAAAAACGCATACGCACTTTTTGGCCAAGTGCATCATTGTCAACATTCTGCCTCTTTTCCTATGCTTTAAGTGCAATTCCAGTCTACCCCCTGAAATCGTTTTCCTTAAATTCTGCCCCGCTTTCAAGTCCTCTTCGAATCCTTACTTCAGTACATTTTTGGACGATAGCTGTCATTCATAACTCTGCAGGTTTGTGAATTACAGTGCCCCTGAGCTCCTTTTTTCAACTCGCTTTCTTGTGAGCTGGCCGCAAAACGCAGGATTGCTTCAGGCCATAATCTATTTCCGGCAGGGCATGCTGAGCCTTTGGTTAATTCCTCTTCCTGGTGGGAAATGAGCGTTCCACTTCCTTGTGCAGACACCTACAGCTAGTCTCTCATTGGTTCTCCCTATTCCTGTTCATCTTGCGCAGAAATTGCAAACTATGCCAAACAGGAGGTTAAAGGCACTGACTCTCCAAGTGGGGAGAGTGTTAGTAAAGCGTCTGGAATGGTGAACCCGAGTACCAGGGGACGAAAACTGAGATGCATTTGAAAACGTTTCCAAATCACACGGTGGACCATACTCTGGGTTTCCCATGCATGTTTTACCTGAAGGAAGAATCCCTTACACATGGAGAGTTGGGACCCATGGAATGGATACCATGCAGGATGACTTCAAAGGGTCTGCGTTTGCTCACTGAACCTCACCAATGCTATCAGCCCGAAGTGTCCAGCCTTATGACTCACCCAGCTCTGGGTGTAGATGTGGTAAATCCAGGTTGCATCACAAGCCCTGAATGAATTATTTAAGAATTGCTCTCTATTTCACTGTCATTGTGTTTTGTTTTTGAAATTTATTTTGATAATGGGATTTATCGGATTTTCACTGCTGCGTTTAGGCCGCTGTACACTCGCTTGATTCCCTTGTGGAGACATATAAATCCATGGGTTTTAAGATTCTTACTTGTCAGGTATCTTCCCAGGCGTTGAATATGGGGTGTTGAGTCCATTTCGTTGAGCAAGGAGTAGGTCTTGTCTATTATATATTTGGCTTATGGAAAGGTATCTGTGCTAATTTCAATCTCTGGTTTTATGCAGCACCCCAACTCACTTTTCCCCATAAGCAAGCATAAGTTGGTGTGCTAAATTTGAGACCCTGTTCTGTTTTGTAATTCAGTTCATGTGTCGCCAAGTTTACATTCCATGTATTAGTCATATCTTATGATGTTTCTTTTTCTGTGTGACTTATTTCTCGTAGAATCATCATACCTGAATCCACTCATTATGCTGCTATGGGCCTGATGACGTAGATTTCATTGCTGAGCGATATTCCATTGTATGTTCGTATGACAACTGCTTTATCCATTTTTTGCTTTCTCAGATATTTAACTTGTACCGTAGACGAGGTTCTTGTAAACCGAGCTTCCCAAATGTTGGGGTGGCTGTGTGTTTTTGATTTTAATTTCCCTAAGCTATAGGACCATAAGTGGAAGTGCCATAGGCTGTGTTGCTTTGTTTCCTACGTGTTTCAGGAAACACCATACACTTCACCAGAGTGGCTGTTGGCAATTTACATCACGCCCATCAGCATAACAAGGCTCCCTGTTCTCCATGACCTGTCGTGCCTTTCTGGATTTTACACATTTTTCAGATGGCCCTTTTGACCGGGGGGCAGTCAGACTTCATTGTAGTGCAGATTTCCTTTACACGCTTGCTTGGTTGGCCAAAAAGGGCGTATGCGTTTATACCTGAATATATTCAGGAAAAACTGCATACGCCCTTTTTGGCCAAGTGCATCATTGTTGACATTCTGCCTCTTTTCCTATGCTTTAAGTGCAATTCCAGTCTACCCCCTGAAATCGTTTTCCTGAAATTCTGCCCCGCTTTCAAGTCCTCTTCGAAGACTTACTTCAATACATTTTAGGACGATAGCTGTCATTCATAACTCTGCATGTTTGTGAATTACAGTGCCCCTGAGCTACATTCTTCAACTCGCTTTCTTGTGAGCTGGCCGCAAAACCGCAGGATTGCTTCAGGCCCTAATCTGTTTCCGGCAGGGCACGCTGAGCCTTTGGTTAATTCCTCTTCCTGGTGGGAAATGAGTGTTCCATTTGCCCGTGCAGACACCTACATCTAGTCTCTCATTGTTTCTCCCTATTCCTGTTCATCTTGCGCAGAAATTGCAAACTGTGCCAAACAGGAGGTTAAAGGCACTGACTCTCCAAGTGGGGAGAGTGTTAGTAAAGCGTCTGGAATGGTGAACCCCAGTACCAGGGTTCGAAAACTGAGATGCATTTGAAAACGTTTCCCAATCACACAGTGGACCATTCTGTGGGTTTCCCATGCATGTTTTAGCTGAAGGAAGAATCCCTTAAACCTGGAGAGTTGGGACCCATGGAATGGGTACCATGCAGTATGACTTCAAAGAGTCTGCGTTTGCTCAACGAACCTCACCAATGCTATCAGCCCGAAGTGTCCAGGCTTATGTCTCACCCAGCTCTGGATGTTGATGTGGTAAATCCAGGTTGCATCACAAGCCCTGAATGAATGATTTAAGAATTGCTCTCTATTTCACTGTCATTGTGTTTTGTTTTTGAAATTTATTTTGATAATGGGATTTATCGGATGTTCACTGCTGCGTTTAGGCCGCTGTACACACACTTGATTTCCTTATGGAGACATATAAATCCATGGGTTTTAAGATTCTTACTTGTCAGGTATCTTCCCAGGCGTTGAATATGGGGTGTTGAGTCCATTTCGTTGAGCAAGGAGTAGGTCTTTTCTGTTATATATTTGGCTTATGGAAAGGTATCTGTGCTAATTTCAATCACTGGTTTTATGCAGCACCCCAACTCACCTTTCCCCATAAGCAAGCATAAGTTGGTTTTCTCAATTTGAGACCGTGTTCTGTTTTGTAATTCAGTTCATGTGTAGTCAAGTTTACATTCCGTGTATTAGTTATAACTTATGATGTTTCGTTTTCTGTGTGACTTATTTCTCGTAGAATCATCGTACCTGAATCCACTCATTATGCCGCTATGTGCCTGATGACGTAGATTTCATTGCTCAGTGATATTCCATTGTACGTGCGTACCACAACATCTTTATCCATTTTTTGCTTTCTCGGATATTTAACTTGTACCGTAGACGAGGTTCTTGTTAACAGAGCCATCCCAAACATTGGGGTGGCTGTGTCTTTTTGATTTTAATTTCCCTAAGCTATAGGACCATAAGTGGAAGTGCCATAGGCTGTGTTGCTTTGTTTCCTACGTGTTTCAGGAAACACCATACACTTCTCCAGAGTGGCTGTTGGCAATTTCCATCCCGCCAATCAGCATAGCAAGGCTCCCTGTTCTCCATGACTGTCCTGCCTTTCTGGATTTTACACTTTTTTCAGATGGCCCTTTTGACCGGGGGGCAGTGAGACTTCATTGTAGTGCAGATTTCCTTTACACGCTTGCTTGGTTGGCCAAAAAGGGCGTATGCGTTTTTTCCTGAATATATTCAGGAAAAAACGCATACGCACTTTTTGGCCAAGTGCATCATTGTCAACATTCTGCCTCTTTTCCTATGCTTTAAGTGCAATTCCAGTCTACCCCCTGAAATCGTTTTCCTTAAATTCTGCCCCGCTTTCAAGTCCTCTTCGAATCCTTACTTCAGTACATTTTTGGACGATAGCTGTCATTCATAACTCTGCAGGTTTGTGAATTACAGTGCCCCTGAGCTCCTTTTTTCAACTCGCTTTCTTGTGAGCTGGCCGCAAAACGCAGGATTGCTTCAGGCCATAATCTATTTCCGGCAGGGCATGCTGAGCCTTTGGTTAATTCCTCTTCCTGGTGGGAAATGAGCGTTCCACTTCCTTGTGCAGACACCTACAGCTAGTCTCTCATTGGTTCTCCCTATTCCTGTTCATCTTGCGCAGAAATTGCAAACTATGCCAAACAGGAGGTTAAAGGCACTGACTCTCCAAGTGGGGAGAGTGTTAGTAAAGCGTCTGGAATGGTGAACCCGAGTACCAGGGGACGAAAACTGAGATGCATTTGAAAACGTTTCCAAATCACACGGTGGACCATACTCTGGGTTTCCCATGCATGTTTTACCTGAAGGAAGAATCCCTTAAACATGGAGAGTTGGGACCCATGGAATGGATACCATGCAGGATGACTTCAAAGGGTCTGCGTTTGCTCACTGAACCTCACCAATGCTATCAGCCCGAAGTGTCCAGCCTTATGACTCACCCAGCTCTGGGTGTAGATGTGGTAAATCCAGGTTGCATCACAAGCCCTGAATGAATTATTTAAGAATTGCTCTCTATTTCACTGTCATTGTGTTTTGTTTTTGAAATTTATTTTGATAATGGGATTTATCGGATTTTCACTGCTGCGTTTAGGCCGCTGTACACTCGCTTGATTCCCTTGTGGAGACATATAAATCCATGGGTTTTAAGATTCTTACTTGTCAGGTATCTTCCCAGGCGTTGAATATGGGGTGTTGAGTCCATTTCGTTGAGCAAGGAGTAGGTCTTGTCTATTATATATTTGGCTTATGGAAAGGTATCTGTGCTAATTTCAATCTCTGGTTTTATGCAGCACCCCAACTCACTTTTCCCCATAAGCAAGCATAAGTTGGTGTGCTAAATTTGAGACCCTGTTCTGTTTTGTAATTCAGTTCATGTGTCGCCAAGTTTACATTCCATGTATTAGTCATATCTTATGATGTTTCTTTTTCTGTGTGACTTATTTCTCGTAGAATCATCATACCTGAATCCACTCATTATGCTGCTATGGGCCTGATGACGTAGATTTCATTGCTGAGCGATATTCCATTGTATGTTCGTATGACAACTGCTTTATCCATTTTTTGCTTTCTCAGATATTTAACTTGTACCGTAGACGAGGTTCTTGTAAACCGAGCTTCCCAAATGTTGGGGTGGCTGTGTGTTTTTGATTTTAATTTCCCTAAGCTATAGGACCATAAGTGGAAGTGCCATAGGCTGTGTTGCTTTGTTTCCTACGTGTTTCAGGAAACACCATACACTTCACCAGAGTGGCTGTTGGCAATTTACATCACGCCCATCAGCATAACAAGGCTCCCTGTTCTCCATGACCTGTCGTGCCTTTCTGGATTTTACACATTTTTCAGATGGCCCTTTTGACCGGGGGGCAGTCAGACTTCATTGTAGTGCAGATTTCCTTTACACGCTTGCTTGGTTGGCCAAAAAGGGCGTATGCGTTTATACCTGAATATATTCAGGAAAAACTGCATACGCCCTTTTTGGCCAAGTGCATCATTGTTGACATTCTGCCTCTTTTCCTATGCTTTAAGTGCAATTCCAGTCTACCCCCTGAAATCGTTTTCCTGAAATTCTGCCCCGCTTTCAAGTCCTCTTCGAAGACTTACTTCAATACATTTTAGGACGATAGCTGTCATTCATAACTCTGCATGTTTGTGAATTACAGTGCCCCTGAGCTACATTCTTCAACTCGCTTTCTTGTGAGCTGGCCGCAAAACCGCAGGATTGCTTCAGGCCCTAATCTGTTTCCGGCAGGGCACGCTGAGCCTTTGGTTAATTCCTCTTCCTGGTGGGAAATGAGTGTTCCATTTGCCCGTGCAGACACCTACATCTAGTCTCTCATTGGTTCTCCCTATTCCTGTTCATCTTGCGCAGAAATTGCAAACTGTGCCAAACAGGAGGTTAAAGGCACTGACTCTCCAAGTGGGGAGAGTGTTAGTAAAGCGTCTGGAATGGTGAACCCCAGTACCAGGGTTCGAAAACTGAGATGCATTTGAAAACGTTTCCCAATCACACAGTGGACCATTCTGTGGGTTTCCCATGCATGTTTTAGCTGAAGGAAGAATCCCTTAAACCTGGAGAGTTGGGACCCATGGAATGGGTACCATGCAGTATGACTTCAAAGAGTCTGCGTTTGCTCAACGAACCTCACCAATGCTATCAGCCCGAAGTGTCCAGGCTTATGTCTCACCCAGCTCTGGATGTTGATGTGGTAAATCCAGGTTGCATCACAAGCCCTGAATGAATGATTTAAGAATTGCTCTCTATTTCACTGTCATTGTGTTTTGTTTTTGAAATTTATTTTGATAATGGGATTTATCGGATGTTCACTGCTGCGTTTAGGCCGCTGTACACACACTTGATTTCCTTATGGAGACATATAAATCCATGGGTTTTAAGATTCTTACTTGTCAGGTATCTTCCCAGGCGTTGAATATGGGGTGTTGAGTCCATTTCGTTGAGCAAGGAGTAGGTCTTTTCTGTTATATATTTGGCTTATGGAAAGGTATCTGTGCTAATTTCAATCACTGGTTTTATGCAGCACCCCAACTCACCTTTCCCCATAAGCAAGCATAAGTTGGTTTTCTCAATTTGAGACCGTGTTCTGTTTTGTAATTCAGTTCATGTGTAGTCAAGTTTACATTCCGTGTATTAGTTATAACTTATGATGTTTCGTTTTCTGTGTGACTTATTTCTCGTAGAATCATCGTACCTGAATCCACTCATTATGCCGCTATGTGCCTGATGACGTAGATTTCATTGCTCAGTGATATTCCATTGTACGTGCGTACCACAACATCTTTATCCATTTTTTGCTTTCTCGGATATTTAACTTGTACCGTAGACGAGGTTCTTGTTAACAGAGCCATCCCAAACATTGGGGTGGCTGTGTCTTTTTGATTTTAATTTCCCTAAGCTATAGGACCATAAGTGGAAGTGCCATAGGCTGTGTTGCTTTGTTTCCTACGTGTTTCAGGAAACACCATACACTTCTCCAGAGTGGCTGTTGGCAATTTCCATCCCGCCAATCAGCATAGCAAGGCTCCCTGTTCTCCATGACTGTCCTGCCTTTCTGGATTTTACACTTTTTTCAGATGGCCCTTTTGACCGGGGGGCAGTGAGACTTCATTGTAGTGCAGATTTCCTTTACACGCTTGCTTGGTTGGCCAAAAAGGGCGTATGCGTTTTTTCCTGAATATATTCAGGAAAAAACGCATACGCACTTTTTGACCAAGTGCATCATTGTCAACATTCTGCCTCTTTTCCTATGCTTTAAGTGCAATTCCAGTCTACCCCCTGAAATCGTTTTCCTTAAATTCTGCCCCGCTTTCAAGTCCTCTTCGAATCCTTACTTCAGTACATTTTTGGACGATAGCTGTCATTCATAACTCTGCAGGTTTGTGAATTACAGTGCCCCTGAGCTCCTTTTTTCAACTCGCTTTCTTGTGAGCTGGCCGCAAAACGCAGGATTGCTTCAGGCCATAATCTATTTCCGGCAGGGCATGCTGAGCCTTTGGTTAATTCCTCTTCCTGGTGGGAAATGAGCGTTCCACTTCCTTGTGCAGACACCTACAGCTAGTCTCTCATTGGTTCTCCCTATTCCTGTTCATCTTGCGCAGAAATTGCAAACTATGCCAAACAGGAGGTTAAAGGCACTGACTCTCCAAGTGGGGAGAGTGTTAGTAAAGCGTCTGGAATGGTGAACCCGAGTACCAGGGGACGAAAACTGAGATGCATTTGAAAACGTTTCCAAATCACACGGTGGACCATACTCTGGGTTTCCCATGCATGTTTTACCTGAAGGAAGAATCCCTTACACATGGAGAGTTGGGACCCATGGAATGGATACCATGCAGGATGACTTCAAAGGGTCTGCGTTTGCTCACTGAACCTCACCAATGCTATCAGCCCGAAGTGTCCAGCCTTATGACTCACCCAGCTCTGGGTGTAGATGTGGTAAATCCAGGTTGCATCACAAGCCCTGAATGAATTATTTAAGAATTGCTCTCTATTTCACTGTCATTGTGTTTTGTTTTTGAAATTTATTTTGATAATGGGATTTATCGGATTTTCACTGCTGCGTTTAGGCCGCTGTACACTCGCTTGATTCCCTTGTGGAGACATATAAATCCATGGGTTTTAAGATTCTTACTTGTCAGGTATCTTCCCAGGCGTTGAATATGGGGTGTTGAGTCCATTTCGTTGAGCAAGGAGTAGGTCTTGTCTATTATATATTTGGCTTATGGAAAGGTATCTGTGCTAATTTCAATCTCTGGTTTTATGCAGCACCCCAACTCACTTTTCCCCATAAGCAAGCATAAGTTGGTGTGCTAAATTTGAGACCCTGTTCTGTTTTGTAATTCAGTTCATGTGTCGCCAAGTTTACATTCCATGTATTAGTCATATCTTATGATGTTTCTTTTTCTGTGTGACTTATTTCTCGTAGAATCATCATACCTGAATCCACTCATTATGCTGCTATGGGCCTGATGACGTAGATTTCATTGCTGAGCGATATTCCATTGTATGTTCGTATGACAACTGCTTTATCCATTTTTTGCTTTCTCAGATATTTAACTTGTACCGTAGACGAGGTTCTTGTAAACCGAGCTTCCCAAATGTTGGGGTGGCTGTGTGTTTTTGATTTTAATTTCCCTAAGCTATAGGACCATAAGTGGAAGTGCCATAGGCTGTGTTGCTTTGTTTCCTACGTGTTTCAGGAAACACCATACACTTCACCAGAGTGGCTGTTGGCAATTTACATCACGCCCATCAGCATAACAAGGCTCCCTGTTCTCCATGACCTGTCGTGCCTTTCTGGATTTTACACATTTTTCAGATGGCCCTTTTGACCGGGGGGCAGTCAGACTTCATTGTAGTGCAGATTTCCTTTACACGCTTGCTTGGTTGGCCAAAAAGGGCGTATGCGTTTATACCTGAATATATTCAGGAAAAACTGCATACGCCCTTTTTGGCCAAGTGCATCATTGTTGACATTCTGCCTCTTTTCCTATGCTTTAAGTGCAATTCCAGTCTACCCCCTGAAATCGTTTTCCTGAAATTCTGCCCCGCTTTCAAGTCCTCTTCGAAGACTTACTTCAATACATTTTAGGACGATAGCTGTCATTCATAACTCTGCATGTTTGTGAATTACAGTGCCCCTGAGCTACATTCTTCAACTCGCTTTCTTGTGAGCTGGCCGCAAAACCGCAGGATTGCTTCAGGCCCTAATCTGTTTCCGGCAGGGCACGCTGAGCCTTTGGTTAATTCCTCTTCCTGGTGGGAAATGAGTGTTCCATTTGCCCGTGCAGACACCTACATCTAGTCTCTCATTGGTTCTCCCTATTCCTGTTCATCTTGCGCAGAAATTGCAAACTGTGCCAAACAGGAGGTTAAAGGCACTGACTCTCCAAGTGGGGAGAGTGTTAGTAAAGCGTCTGGAATGGTGAACCCCAGTACCAGGGTTCGAAAACTGAGATGCATTTGAAAACGTTTCCCAATCACACAGTGGACCATTCTGTGGGTTTCCCATGCATGTTTTAGCTGAAGGAAGAATCCCTTAAACCTGGAGAGTTGGGACCCATGGAATGGGTACCATGCAGTATGACTTCAAAGAGTCTGCGTTTGCTCAACGAACCTCACCAATGCTATCAGCCCGAAGTGTCCAGGCTTATGTCTCACCCAGCTCTGGATGTTGATGTGGTAAATCCAGGTTGCATCACAAGCCCTGAATGAATGATTTAAGAATTGCTCTCTATTTCACTGTCATTGTGTTTTGTTTTTGAAATTTATTTTGATAATGGGATTTATCGGATGTTCACTGCTGCGTTTAGGCCGCTGTACACACACTTGATTTCCTTATGGAGACATATAAATCCATGGGTTTTAAGATTCTTACTTGTCAGGTATCTTCCCAGGCGTTGAATATGGGGTGTTGAGTCCATTTCGTTGAGCAAGGAGTAGGTCTTTTCTGTTATATATTTGGCTTATGGAAAGGTATCTGTGCTAATTTCAATCACTGGTTTTATGCAGCACCCCAACTCACCTTTCCCCATAAGCAAGCATAAGTTGGTTTTCTCAATTTGAGACCGTGTTCTGTTTTGTAATTCAGTTCATGTGTAGTCAAGTTTACATTCCGTGTATTAGTTATAACTTATGATGTTTCGTTTTCTGTGTGACTTATTTCTCGTAGAATCATCGTACCTGAATCCACTCATTATGCCGCTATGTGCCTGATGACGTAGATTTCATTGCTCAGTGATATTCCATTGTACGTGCGTACCACAACATCTTTATCCATTTTTTGCTTTCTCGGATATTTAACTTGTACCGTAGACGAGGTTCTTGTTAACAGAGCCATCCCAAACATTGGGGTGGCTGTGTCTTTTTGATTTTAATTTCCCTAAGCTATAGGACCATAAGTGGAAGTGCCATAGGCTGTGTTGCTTTGTTTCCTACGTGTTTCAGGAAACACCATACACTTCTCCAGAGTGGCTGTTGGCAATTTCCATCCCGCCAATCAGCATAGCAAGGCTCCCTGTTCTCCATGACTGTCCTGCCTTTCTGGATTTTACACTTTTTTCAGATGGCCCTTTTGACCGGGGGGCAGTGAGACTTCATTGTAGTGCAGATTTCCTTTACACGCTTGCTTGGTTGGCCAAAAAGGGCGTATGCGTTTTTTCCTGAATATATTCAGGAAAAAACGCATACGCACTTTTTGGCCAAGTGCATCATTGTCAACATTCTGCCTCTTTTCCTATGCTTTAAGTGCAATTCCAGTCTACCCCCTGAAATCGTTTTCCTTAAATTCTGCCCCGCTTTCAAGTCCTCTTCGAATCCTTACTTCAGTACATTTTTGGACGATAGCTGTCATTCATAACTCTGCAGGTTTGTGAATTACAGTGCCCCTGAGCTCCTTTTTTCAACTCGCTTTCTTGTGAGCTGGCCGCAAAACGCAGGATTGCTTCAGGCCATAATCTATTTCCGGCAGGGCATGCTGAGCCTTTGGTTAATTCCTCTTCCTGGTGGGAAATGAGCGTTCCACTTCCTTGTGCAGACACCTACAGCTAGTCTCTCATTGGTTCTCCCTATTCCTGTTCATCTTGCGCAGAAATTGCAAACTATGCCAAACAGGAGGTTAAAGGCACTGACTCTCCAAGTGGGGAGAGTGTTAGTAAAGCGTCTGGAATGGTGAACCCGAGTACCAGGGGACGAAAACTGAGATGCATTTGAAAACGTTTCCAAATCACACGGTGGACCATACTCTGGGTTTCCCATGCATGTTTTACCTGAAGGAAGAATCCCTTAAACATGGAGAGTTGGGACCCATGGAATGGATACCATGCAGGATGACTTCAAAGGGTCTGCGTTTGCTCACTGAACCTCACCAATGCTATCAGCCCGAAGTGTCCAGCCTTATGACTCACCCAGCTCTGGGTGTAGATGTGGTAAATCCAGGTTGCATCACAAGCCCTGAATGAATTATTTAAGAATTGCTCTCTATTTCACTGTCATTGTGTTTTGTTTTTGAAATTTATTTTGATAATGGGATTTATCGGATTTTCACTGCTGCGTTTAGGCCGCTGTACACTCGCTTGATTCCCTTGTGGAGACATATAAATCCATGGGTTTTAAGATTCTTACTTGTCAGGTATCTTCCCAGGCGTTGAATATGGGGTGTTGAGTCCATTTCGTTGAGCAAGGAGTAGGTCTTGTCTATTATATATTTGGCTTATGGAAAGGTATCTGTGCTAATTTCAATCTCTGGTTTTATGCAGCACCCCAACTCACTTTTCCCCATAAGCAAGCATAAGTTGGTGTGCTAAATTTGAGACCCTGTTCTGTTTTGTAATTCAGTTCATGTGTCGCCAAGTTTACATTCCATGTATTAGTCATATCTTATGATGTTTCTTTTTCTGTGTGACTTATTTCTCGTAGAATCATCATACCTGAATCCACTCATTATGCTGCTATGGGCCTGATGACGTAGATTTCATTGCTGAGCGATATTCCATTGTATGTTCGTATGACAACTGCTTTATCCATTTTTTGCTTTCTCAGATATTTAACTTGTACCGTAGACGAGGTTCTTGTAAACCGAGCTTCCCAAATGTTGGGGTGGCTGTGTGTTTTTGATTTTAATTTCCCTAAGCTATAGGACCATAAGTGGAAGTGCCATAGGCTGTGTTGCTTTGTTTCCTACGTGTTTCAGGAAACACCATACACTTCACCAGAGTGGCTGTTGGCAATTTACATCACGCCCATCAGCATAACAAGGCTCCCTGTTCTCCATGACCTGTCGTGCCTTTCTGGATTTTACACATTTTTCAGATGGCCCTTTTGACCGGGGGGCAGTCAGACTTCATTGTAGTGCAGATTTCCTTTACACGCTTGCTTGGTTGGCCAAAAAGGGCGTATGCGTTTATACCTGAATATATTCAGGAAAAACTGCATACGCCCTTTTTGGCCAAGTGCATCATTGTTGACATTCTGCCTCTTTTCCTATGCTTTAAGTGCAATTCCAGTCTACCCCCTGAAATCGTTTTCCTGAAATTCTGCCCCGCTTTCAAGTCCTCTTCGAAGACTTACTTCAATACATTTTAGGACGATAGCTGTCATTCATAACTCTGCATGTTTGTGAATTACAGTGCCCCTGAGCTACATTCTTCAACTCGCTTTCTTGTGAGCTGGCCGCAAAACCGCAGGATTGCTTCAGGCCCTAATCTGTTTCCGGCAGGGCACGCTGAGCCTTTGGTTAATTCCTCTTCCTGGTGGGAAATGAGTGTTCCATTTGCCCGTGCAGACACCTACATCTAGTCTCTCATTGGTTCTCCCTATTCCTGTTCATCTTGCGCAGAAATTGCAAACTGTGCCAAACAGGAGGTTAAAGGCACTGACTCTCCAAGTGGGGAGAGTGTTAGTAAAGCGTCTGGAATGGTGAACCCCAGTACCAGGGTTCGAAAACTGAGATGCATTTGAAAACGTTTCCCAATCACACAGTGGACCATTCTGTGGGTTTCCCATGCATGTTTTAGCTGAAGGAAGAATCCCTTAAACCTGGAGAGTTGGGACCCATGGAATGGGTACCATGCAGTATGACTTCAAAGAGTCTGCGTTTGCTCAACGAACCTCACCAATGCTATCAGCCCGAAGTGTCCAGGCTTATGTCTCACCCAGCTCTGGATGTTGATGTGGTAAATCCAGGTTGCATCACAAGCCCTGAATGAATGATTTAAGAATTGCTCTCTATTTCACTGTCATTGTGTTTTGTTTTTGAAATTTATTTTGATAATGGGATTTATCGGATGTTCACTGCTGCGTTTAGGCCGCTGTACACACACTTGATTTCCTTATGGAGACATATAAATCCATGGGTTTTAAGATTCTTACTTGTCAGGTATCTTCCCAGGCGTTGAATATGGGGTGTTGAGTCCATTTCGTTGAGCAAGGAGTAGGTCTTTTCTGTTATATATTTGGCTTATGGAAAGGTATCTGTGCTAATTTCAATCACTGGTTTTATGCAGCACCCCAACTCACCTTTCCCCATAAGCAAGCATAAGTTGGTTTTCTCAATTTGAGACCGTGTTCTGTTTTGTAATTCAGTTCATGTGTAGTCAAGTTTACATTCCGTGTATTAGTTATAACTTATGATGTTTCGTTTTCTGTGTGACTTATTTCTCGTAGAATCATCGTACCTGAATCCACTCATTATGCCGCTATGTGCCTGATGACGTAGATTTCATTGCTCAGTGATATTCCATTGTACGTGCGTACCACAACATCTTTATCCATTTTTTGCTTTCTCGGATATTTAACTTGTACCGTAGACGAGGTTCTTGTTAACAGAGCCATCCCAAACATTGGGGTGGCTGTGTCTTTTTGATTTTAATTTCCCTAAGCTATAGGACCATAAGTGGAAGTGCCATAGGCTGTGTTGCTTTGTTTCCTACGTGTTTCAGGAAACACCATACACTTCTCCAGAGTGGCTGTTGGCAATTTCCATCCCGCCAATCAGCATAGCAAGGCTCCCTGTTCTCCATGACTGTCCTGCCTTTCTGGATTTTACACTTTTTTCAGATGGCCCTTTTGACCGGGGGGCAGTGAGACTTCATTGTAGTGCAGATTTCCTTTACACGCTTGCTTGGTTGGCCAAAAAGGGCGTATGCGTTTTTTCCTGAATATATTCAGGAAAAAACGCATACGCACTTTTTGACCAAGTGCATCATTGTCAACATTCTGCCTCTTTTCCTATGCTTTAAGTGCAATTCCAGTCTACCCCCTGAAATCGTTTTCCTTAAATTCTGCCCCGCTTTCAAGTCCTCTTCGAATCCTTACTTCAGTACATTTTTGGACGATAGCTGTCATTCATAACTCTGCAGGTTTGTGAATTACAGTGCCCCTGAGCTCCTTTTTTCAACTCGCTTTCTTGTGAGCTGGCCGCAAAACGCAGGATTGCTTCAGGCCATAATCTATTTCCGGCAGGGCATGCTGAGCCTTTGGTTAATTCCTCTTCCTGGTGGGAAATGAGCGTTCCACTTCCTTGTGCAGACACCTACAGCTAGTCTCTCATTGGTTCTCCCTATTCCTGTTCATCTTGCGCAGAAATTGCAAACTATGCCAAACAGGAGGTTAAAGGCACTGACTCTCCAAGTGGGGAGAGTGTTAGTAAAGCGTCTGGAATGGTGAACCCGAGTACCAGGGGACGAAAACTGAGATGCATTTGAAAACGTTTCCAAATCACACGGTGGACCATACTCTGGGTTTCCCATGCATGTTTTACCTGAAGGAAGAATCCCTTAAACATGGAGAGTTGGGACCCATGGAATGGATACCATGCAGGATGACTTCAAAGGGTCTGCGTTTGCTCACTGAACCTCACCAATGCTATCAGCCCGAAGTGTCCAGCCTTATGACTCACCCAGCTCTGGGTGTAGATGTGGTAAATCCAGGTTGCATCACAAGCCCTGAATGAATTATTTAAGAATTGCTCTCTATTTCACTGTCATTGTGTTTTGTTTTTGAAATTTATTTTGATAATGGGATTTATCGGATTTTCACTGCTGCGTTTAGGCCGCTGTACACTCGCTTGATTCCCTTGTGGAGACATATAAATCCATGGGTTTTAAGATTCTTACTTGTCAGGTATCTTCCCAGGCATTGAATATGGGGTGTTGAGTCCATTTCGTTGAGCAAGGAGTAGGTCTTGTCTATTATATATTTGGCTTATGGAAAGGTATCTGTGCTAATTTCAATCTCTGGTTTTATGCAGCACCCCAACTCACTTTTCCCCATAAGCAAGCATAAGTTGGTGTGCTAAATTTGAGACCCTGTTCTGTTTTGTAATTCAGTTCATGTGTCGCCAAGTTTACATTCCATGTATTAGTCATATCTTATGATGTTTCTTTTTCTGTGTGACTTATTTCTCGTAGAATCATCATACCTGAATCCACTCATTATGCTGCTATGGGCCTGATGACGTAGATTTCATTGCTGAGCGATATTCCATTGTATGTTCGTATGACAACTGCTTTATCCATTTTTTGCTTTCTCAGATATTTAACTTGTACCGTAGACGAGGTTCTTGTAAACCGAGCTTCCCAAATGTTGGGGTGGCTGTGTGTTTTTGATTTTAATTTCCCTAAGCTATAGGACCATAAGTGGAAGTGCCATAGGCTGTGTTGCTTTGTTTCCTACGTGTTTCAGGAAACACCATACACTTCACCAGAGTGGCTGTTGGCAATTTACATCACGCCCATCAGCATAACAAGGCTCCCTGTTCTCCATGACCTGTCGTGCCTTTCTGGATTTTACACATTTTTCAGATGGCCCTTTTGACCGGGGGGCAGTCAGACTTCATTGTAGTGCAGATTTCCTTTACACGCTTGCTTGGTTGGCCAAAAAGGGCGTATGCGTTTATACCTGAATATATTCAGGAAAAACTGCATACGCCCTTTTTGGCCAAGTGCATCATTGTTGACATTCTGCCTCTTTTCCTATGCTTTAAGTGCAATTCCAGTCTACCCCCTGAAATCGTTTTCCTGAAATTCTGCCCCGCTTTCAAGTCCTCTTCGAAGACTTACTTCAATACATTTTAGGACGATAGCTGTCATTCATAACTCTGCATGTTTGTGAATTACAGTGCCCCTGAGCTACATTCTTCAACTCGCTTTCTTGTGAGCTGGCCGCAAAACCGCAGGATTGCTTCAGGCCCTAATCTGTTTCCGGCAGGGCACGCTGAGCCTTTGGTTAATTCCTCTTCCTGGTGGGAAATGAGTGTTCCATTTGCCCGTGCAGACACCTACATCTAGTCTCTCATTGGTTCTCCCTATTCCTGTTCATCTTGCGCAGAAATTGCAAACTGTGCCAAACAGGAGGTTAAAGGCACTGACTCTCCAAGTGGGGAGAGTGTTAGTAAAGCGTCTGGAATGGTGAACCCCAGTACCAGGGTTCGAAAACTGAGATGCATTTGAAAACGTTTCCCAATCACACAGTGGACCATTCTGTGGGTTTCCCATGCATGTTTTAGCTGAAGGAAGAATCCCTTAAACCTGGAGAGTTGGGACCCATGGAATGGGTACCATGCAGTATGACTTCAAAGAGTCTGCGTTTGCTCAACGAACCTCACCAATGCTATCAGCCCGAAGTGTCCAGGCTTATGTCTCACCCAGCTCTGGATGTTGATGTGGTAAATCCAGGTTGCATCACAAGCCCTGAATGAATGATTTAAGAATTGCTCTCTATTTCACTGTCATTGTGTTTTGTTTTTGAAATTTATTTTGATAATGGGATTTATCGGATGTTCACTGCTGCGTTTAGGCCGCTGTACACACACTTGATTTCCTTATGGAGACATATAAATCCATGGGTTTTAAGATTCTTACTTGTCACGTATCTTCCCAGGCGTTGAATATGGGGTGTTGAGTCCATTTCGTTGAGCAAGGAGTAGGTCTTTTCTGTTATATATTTGGCTTATGGAAAGGTATCTGTGCTAATTTCAATCACTGGTTTTATGCAGCACCCCAACTCACCTTTCCCCATAAGCAAGCATAAGTTGGTTTTCTCAATTTGAGACCGTGTTCTGTTTTGTAATTCAGTTCATGTGTAGTCAAGTTTACATTCCGTGTATTAGTTATAACTTATGATGTTTCGTTTTCTGTGTGACTTATTTCTCGTAGAATCATCGTACCTGAATCCACTCATTATGCCGCTATGTGCCTGATGACGTAGATTTCATTGCTCAGTGATATTCCATTGTACGTGCGTACCACAACATCTTTATCCATTTTTTGCTTTCTCGGATATTTAACTTGTACCGTAGACGAGGTTCTTGTTAACAGAGCCATCCCAAACATTGGGGTGGCTGTGTCTTTTTGATTTTAATTTCCCTAAGCTATAGGACCATAAGTGGAAGTGCCATAGGCTGTGTTGCTTTGTTTCCTACGTGTTTCAGGAAACACCATACACTTCTCCAGAGTGGCTGTTGGCAATTTCCATCCCGCCAATCAGCATAGCAAGGCTCCCTGTTCTCCATGACTGTCCTGCCTTTCTGGATTTTACACTTTTTTCAGATGGCCCTTTTGACCGGGGGGCAGTGAGACTTCATTGTAGTGCAGATTTCCTTTACACGCTTGCTTGGTTGGCCAAAAAGGGCGTATGCGTTTTTTCCTGAATATATTCAGGAAAAAACGCATACGCACTTTTTGGCCAAGTGCATCATTGTCAACATTCTGCCTCTTTTCCTATGCTTTAAGTGCAATTCCAGTCTACCCCCTGAAATCGTTTTCCTTAAATTCTGCCCCGCTTTCAAGTCCTCTTCGAATCCTTACTTCAGTACATTTTTGGACGATAGCTGTCATTCATAACTCTGCAGGTTTGTGAATTACAGTGCCCCTGAGCTCCTTTTTTCAACTCGCTTTCTTGTGAGCTGGCCGCAAAACGCAGGATTGCTTCAGGCCATAATCTATTTCCGGCAGGGCATGCTGAGCCTTTGGTTAATTCCTCTTCCTGGTGGGAAATGAGCGTTCCACTTCCTTGTGCAGACACCTACAGCTAGTCTCTCATTGGTTCTCCCTATTCCTGTTCATCTTGCGCAGAAATTGCAAACTATGCCAAACAGGAGGTTAAAGGCACTGACTCTCCAAGTGGGGAGAGTGTTAGTAAAGCGTCTGGAATGGTGAACCCGAGTACCAGGGGACGAAAACTGAGATGCATTTGAAAACGTTTCCAAATCACACGGTGGACCATACTCTGGGTTTCCCATGCATGTTTTACCTGAAGGAAGAATCCCTTAAACATGGAGAGTTGGGACCCATGGAATGGATACCATGCAGGATGACTTCAAAGGGTCTGCGTTTGCTCACTGAACCTCACCAATGCTATCAGCCCGAAGTGTCCAGCCTTATGACTCACCCAGCTCTGGGTGTAGATGTGGTAAATCCAGGTTGCATCACAAGCCCTGAATGAATTATTTAAGAATTGCTCTCTATTTCACTGTCATTGTGTTTTGTTTTTGAAATTTATTTTGATAATGGGATTTATCGGATTTTCACTGCTGCGTTTAGGCCGCTGTACACTCGCTTGATTCCCTTGTGGAGACATATAAATCCATGGGTTTTAAGATTCTTACTTGTCAGGTATCTTCCCAGGCGTTGAATATGGGGTGTTGAGTCCATTTCGTTGAGCAAGGAGTAGGTCTTGTCTATTATATATTTGGCTTATGGAAAGGTATCTGTGCTAATTTCAATCTCTGGTTTTATGCAGCACCCCAACTCACTTTTCCCCATAAGCAAGCATAAGTTGGTGTGCTAAATTTGAGACCCTGTTCTGTTTTGTAATTCAGTTCATGTGTCGCCAAGTTTACATTCCATGTATTAGTCATATCTTATGATGTTTCTTTTTCTGTGTGACTTATTTCTCGTAGAATCATCATACCTGAATCCACTCATTATGCTGCTATGGGCCTGATGACGTAGATTTCATTGCTGAGCGATATTCCATTGTATGTTCGTATGACAACTGCTTTATCCATTTTTTGCTTTCTCAGATATTTAACTTGTACCGTAGACGAGGTTCTTGTAAACCGAGCTTCCCAAATGTTGGGGTGGCTGTGTGTTTTTGATTTTAATTTCCCTAAGCTATAGGACCATAAGTGGAAGTGCCATAGGCTGTGTTGCTTTGTTTCCTACGTGTTTCAGGAAACACCATACACTTCACCAGAGTGGCTGTTGGCAATTTACATCACGCCCATCAGCATAACAAGGCTCCCTGTTCTCCATGACCTGTCGTGCCTTTCTGGATTTTACACATTTTTCAGATGGCCCTTTTGACCGGGGGGCAGTCAGACTTCATTGTAGTGCAGATTTCCTTTACACGCTTGCTTGGTTGGCCAAAAAGGGCGTATGCGTTTATACCTGAATATATTCAGGAAAAACTGCATACGCCCTTTTTGGCCAAGTGCATCATTGTTGACATTCTGCCTCTTTTCCTATGCTTTAAGTGCAATTCCAGTCTACCCCCTGAAATCGTTTTCCTGAAATTCTGCCCCGCTTTCAAGTCCTCTTCGAAGACTTACTTCAATACATTTTAGGACGATAGCTGTCATTCATAACTCTGCATGTTTGTGAATTACAGTGCCCCTGAGCTACATTCTTCAACTCGCTTTCTTGTGAGCTGGCCGCAAAACCGCAGGATTGCTTCAGGCCCTAATCTGTTTCCGGCAGGGCACGCTGAGCCTTTGGTTAATTCCTCTTCCTGGTGGGAAATGAGTGTTCCATTTGCCCGTGCAGACACCTACATCTAGTCTCTCATTGGTTCTCCCTATTCCTGTTCATCTTGCGCAGAAATTGCAAACTGTGCCAAACAGGAGGTTAAAGGCACTGACTCTCCAAGTGGGGAGAGTGTTAGTAAAGCGTCTGGAATGGTGAACCCCAGTACCAGGGTTCGAAAACTGAGATGCATTTGAAAACGTTTCCCAATCACACAGTGGACCATTCTGTGGGTTTCCCATGCATGTTTTAGCTGAAGGAAGAATCCCTTAAACCTGGAGAGTTGGGACCCATGGAATGGGTACCATGCAGTATGACTTCAAAGAGTCTGCGTTTGCTCAACGAACCTCACCAATGCTATCAGCCCGAAGTGTCCAGGCTTATGTCTCACCCAGCTCTGGATGTTGATGTGGTAAATCCAGGTTGCATCACAAGCCCTGAATGAATGATTTAAGAATTGCTCTCTATTTCACTGTCATTGTGTTTTGTTTTTGAAATTTATTTTGATAATGGGATTTATCGGATGTTCACTGCTGCGTTTAGGCCGCTGTACACACACTTGATTTCCTTATGGAGACATATAAATCCATGGGTTTTAAGATTCTTACTTGTCAGGTATCTTCCCAGGCGTTGAATATGGGGTGTTGAGTCCATTTCGTTGAGCAAGGAGTAGGTCTTTTCTGTTATATATTTGGCTTATGGAAAGGTATCTGTGCTAATTTCAATCACTGGTTTTATGCAGCACCCCAACTCACCTTTCCCCATAAGCAAGCATAAGTTGGTTTTCTCAATTTGAGACCGTGTTCTGTTTTGTAATTCAGTTCATGTGTAGTCAAGTTTACATTCCGTGTATTAGTTATAACTTATGATGTTTCGTTTTCTGTGTGACTTATTTCTCGTAGAATCATCGTACCTGAATCCACTCATTATGCCGCTATGTGCCTGATGACGTAGATTTCATTGCTCAGTGATATTCCATTGTACGTGCGTACCACAACATCTTTATCCATTTTTTGCTTTCTCGGATATTTAACTTGTACCGTAGACGAGGTTCTTGTTAACAGAGCCATCCCAAACATTGGGGTGGCTGTGTCTTTTTGATTTTAATTTCCCTAAGCTATAGGACCATAAGTGGAAGTGCCATAGGCTGTGTTGCTTTGTTTCCTACGTGTTTCAGGAAACACCATACACTTCTCCAGAGTGGCTGTTGGCAATTTCCATCCCGCCAATCAGCATAGCAAGGCTCCCTGTTCTCCATGACTGTCCTGCCTTTCTGGATTTTACACTTTTTTCAGATGGCCCTTTTGACCGGGGGGCAGTGAGACTTCATTGTAGTGCAGATTTCCTTTACACGCTTGCTTGGTTGGCCAAAAAGGGCGTATGCGTTTTTTCCTGAATATATTCAGGAAAAAACGCATACGCCCTTTTTGGCCAAGTGCATCATTGTCGTCGTTCTGCCTCTTTTCCTATGCTTTAAATGCAATTCCAGTCTACCCCCTGAAATCGTTTTCCTGAAATTCTGCCCCTCTTTCAAGTCCTCTTCGCAGCCTTCCTTCAATATATTTTTAGACCATAGCTGTCATTTATAACTCTGCAGGTTTGTGAATTACAGTGCCCCTGAGCTCCTTTCTTCAACTCGCTTTCTTGTGAGCTGGCCGCAAACCCGCAGGAATGCTTCAGGCCCTAATCTGGTTCTGGCACGGCATGCTGAGCCTTTGGTTAATTCCTCTTCCTGGTGGGAAATGAGCGTTAAATTTGCCCGTGCAGACACCTTCACACGAGTCGTCATGGTGCCCCTTTGCCCCGGTTATCTCTATGGAGGTTGGAGTTGGAGGGCCTCCTCACTCAAGGTCAGTGTGCCCACGGAGCCAACCCTGCAACTTCAGGGCATGTTTGGTGGTTAGGATCACCACGTGGGGTCCTTTTACCTTAGGAGGGAGGTGGCCTTTTGGGCTGCTGATTTCCAGGTTTTCGGATACTGCCAGTATCTTGGCCAGATGTGGTGGTGGGCCAATCCCCTTGGTGACCGTAGTTTATCCTACCTGGATCGCATTCTTGCATTGTTCCATTTCAAGTGGTCCCAGGTTTTGCACTAATACTCCAATGGCGATTCACCGTTCACCAGGAATGTAAAGGTCAAAGGGTTTAGCTAAATTAGGGAGTTCCTGTGCAAGGGTCTGAATTGACTGCTCTTTCCATTCTTGAAAGGCCACTTCTGCATTCTATTCAAAAGGATCATCACCTTTTCCTTTCAGTGTTTCATATAGAGGCCGAGCTAGTAGACTGTAGTTAGGGATCCAGAAGCAGCAAACCCTGGCCTCCCCAGGAACCCCTAAGCTGTCTTCTAGTTTTAGAAATGGGTAAGGCTGTAAATTGTTTCTTCCCTTTCCTGGGATGGGCTTCTCCGACCTTCTGTGAGAATGAAGCCCAGGCAGGTCACCGTAGTCTGTGATATTTGAGCTTTTTCTTGGACAACTTGTATCCTTTATTGGCTTCGTAGTTCAGAGGTCTCCTTAGTAGGGCTGGCGATCAGAATGTCGTCTGCATATTGAAGGAGTGTTTCCTTTTCCAGAGGTAGAACTTTTAGGTCTTTAGCTGAGCTTTCCCCAAAGATGGTGTGGGAATTTTTGAACCCTTGGGACAACACGGCCCGGAAGTATTGTTTTAGTTGTATGTTGAGTCCTGCCACTCACAAGCCAAAATTTCTTGTGACTCTGGGACTAATAGAATACAAAAGAAGGCATCATTGAAGACTAATACAGAATACCATGTCCTGGTGGTTGGTAGAATGACCAGCAGGGTGTAGGGTTTAGGAACTACTGGAGGTATATCCTCAGTGGCTTAACTGACTGTCCTGACATCCTTTACCAGGACTCCAGCAGCCCATGGGGCTCTCGAGGTCAGGCCAATCCCAGGATATGGAGCTCACCTGGGCAGGTACCCCAACCCAGCCCACGGGGCTCTCATGTTCAGGACCCTCCCAGGATATGGTGTTCCCTGGGCAGGTCCCCCTGCAGCCCATGGGGCTCTCGTGGTCAGGCCCCTCCCAGGATACAGAGCTACCCTTGCAGGTACCATGGCAGGGCTGGGAACACAGGAACCGTGCATATCGCCCTCATTGCAGAGCACTCCCAGCTCACCTGTCACTCAGATCTGACACAGAGCACCTCAGAGCAGGACTTGAACTAACAAACAGCAGCTCCGACAGGTCTGTGACCCTGGGCATCACTCTGTGTGGCCTCCCTCCACCTGGTCTTCCAGAGACTTCCACTGCACCCGGGGCACCAGGCCTCTGTCTCCACCCACCAGCCACCCCTCCTCTCCCTGACTCCTGGGTTCCTCTCATTAGGAGAGGGTTTTCTTGAAGTTGTCTCCCACTCATGGGCCAGATAATATAATTAGAAAACAAGCCAGAGCTGCAGCCCCTTGTCTATCCTGACTCTCAGGAGCCCACACCTGTTCCTTGGACCTGGCCGATTCAGCAAGTTCCAGTTTCTGCAACTGTGAGCCCCTGAGGGGTGATTATTGGCTGGCCTGGGAAGCCTGACCGTGCCGGCCAGCCCTCCCCAGGTGTGCCTGGGTTCAGATCAATATAAACACCGCTCCAGGCAGCAAGAGCCCCTGCAGCTGAGCCTGACGCCATTTTCTCTGCCCTGTCAGCAGTTTTGGGGCTGGACTGGTGGGAGGGAGTGAGAGGCCACGGCTTTGTGGGTGGCCCAGTGTGAGTGGGGCTCTGCTGGACTTTCTGCAGCAGTTGCCAAGATGCCACCTGCTAAAGAAGAGGATGTGTCACCCATACCTGCCGCTGGAATTTCTCCCTGGGCAGAGGTGAGTGAGGAAGAAAGCAGTGGGGGCCGGGACAGCAGGGGTATCTCAGGCAGGGAAATGGAAAGCTTCCAGAAGAGCACCCAGGGCCAGGACCACCCTGGCTGGCCTGCAGGCACCAAGTCGGCTGGCATGCTGTCGCTCATGTGGCTCCATGGCCCTTCCTCTAGGCTTTCAAGTCCTTGTACATATTCAGGTGTTTTACCTGGGAAGGGTGGGAACATTTCAGCAGCAGCTGGCCTGGGGCTCAGCCCACGTTTACTCACAGATGCCTCGGCACGGTCCCCCAGCTTTGCAATGAGGACGCTTGTTGCGTGGGGCCTGCTGGCTGAATGGGAGATGATTCCCCACCACTGACCAACTTCAGGATTGCTTACAACTGGAGCAAGTGCCCTGATACGGTTTTCCTCTGTGTAACTGGTGGGTTCTGTTTTTTTTCTTTTTTTCGTTTTTGGTTCAAGGTAGATTTTATTCCTCTTTTTTGTATTTACAGATATAAGCATGGAAATAATTTATTCATATAAATACATGTATGTGAAGGGAAGAATATTTTCTCTGTTTTACTTTTTGTAATTTGAATTTTATTTTATTTTTTTATACAGCAGGTTCTTTTTGGTTATCTCTTTTATACATATAAATGTATATATGCCAATCCCAATCTCTCAACTCCTCCCACCACCACCCCCCAACAGCTTTCCCCCCTTGGTGTCCATACGTTTGTTGTCTACATCTGTTACTCTATTTCTGCCTTGTAAAACGGTTCATCTGTAAAATTTGTCTAGGTTCCACATATAGGCATTAATATACAAGATTTGTTTTTCTATTTCTGACTTACTTCACTCTGTATGACAGTCTCTAGATCCATCAGCGTCTCTACAAATGACCCAATTTCATTCCTTTTTATGGCTTAGTAATATTCCATTTTATATATGTACCACTTCTTTATGCATTCGTCTGTCTGTGGGCATTTAGGTTGCTTCCATTACCTGGATATTGTAAATAGTGATGCAATGAACATTGCGGTGAATGTCTCTTTTTGATTTATGGTTTTGTCTGGGTATATGCCCAGTAGTGGGATTGCTGTATCATATGGTAATTCTATTCTTAATTTTATAAGAAACTCCATAATGTTCTCCACAGTGACTGTATCAATTTACATTCCCAACAATAGTGGAAGAGGGTTCCTTATCTCCACACCCTTTCCAGCATTTGTTGTTTGTAGATTTTCTGATGATGCCCATTCTAACATGTGTGAGGTGATACACCATGGATGAGTCTATTTCGTTGAGCAAAGAGTAGGTCTTGTCTAGTACATATTTGGCTTATGGAACGGTATGTGTGCTAATTTCAATCTCTGGTTTTATACAGCACCCCAACTCAACATTCCCCTTAAGCAAGCATAAGTTTTTATCTAAATGTGAGACTCTGTTCGGTTTTGTATTTCAGTTTATGTGTAGCCAAGTTTACACTCCCTCTACTAGTGATATCTTATGATACTTATCTTTCTCTGTGTGACGTATTTCTCTTAGAATCATCATATTTAAATCCACTCAATTTGCTGCTACAGGCCTGATGACATTGATTTCATTGCTGAGTGATATTCCGTTGTACGTAAGTAGCACAACTCCTTTATCCATTTTTTTCTTTCTGGGATATTTAATTTGTACTGGACTCGAGTTTCTTGTAAACACAGCAGCCCTAAATTTTGTGCTGGCTGTGTCTTGTTGATTTTAATTTTCCTAAGCTATAGGGCTAAAAGTGGAAGTACCCTAGGCTCTGTAGCTTTGTTTTTCAGATGTTTCAGGATACACCATAAACATCTCCAGAGTGTCTGTTGGCAATTTACATCCCGCCCATCAGCATAACAAGGCTCCCTGTTCTCCATGGCCTGTCCTGTGTTTCTGGTTTTTACACTTTTTTCAGATGGCCCTTTTGACGAATGGGAAATGAGACTTCATTGTAGTGCGGATTTCCATTGCTGGAGTGCTTGGTTGGCCAAAAAGGGCATATGCGTTTTTTCCTGAATATATTCAGGAAAAAATGTTTACGCACTTTTGTCCAAGTGCATCAGTGTCAAAGATCTGCCGCTTTTCACATGCTTTAAATGCAATTCCAATCTACCTCCTGAAATATGATTCCTGCAATTCTGCCTCGTTTTCAAGTCCTCTTTGCAGACTTACTTCAATATATTTTTGCCAATAGCTGTCATTTATATCTCTGCAGGTTTGTGAATTACAGTGCCCGTGATTTCCTTTCTTAACTCGTTTCCTTGAAAGCTGGCCACAGAACCGCAGGTTTGCTTTAGGCCATAATCAGGGTCCGACACGGCACTCTGAGCCTTTGGTTAATTCCTCTTCCTGGTGGGAAATTAGAGTTAAATGTGCCCCTCCGGACACCTGCCTCACTCCCAGCCCCTTGGTTATGTGTGTCCTGTAGTTTGACGCCACATGTGCTGGGTTCCTCACCTTTGGCTGATGTGGCCCCACTGGTGTGAGGACACTCCTGCCTGGTTCCCATCCCCTTGGTGATGTGGACCCTCCGGTGAGAGTCTGATCCTGGCTGGGTTCCTCACACTTCTGAGAGGTGGGCCCTCTTCTCTGAGGTCACTCCTGCCTGGCTGGCCCACCCCGCCTTGACGACGTCGGCTCTCTCGTGGGAGTTGGTGCCTGCTGCGAGTCTCCTCCCCTTGGTAATGAGGGCCCTCTGGCGTCAGGCCCTAACTCCTGGCCTCCCAAAATTTTCTGATGTGCGCCCTGTGGTGCGAGTACACTCCTGCCAGGTTCCCAACACCATGGGAATGTGGGCCTTCTGCTCTGAGGTCCCAACGGTGGGTTGCTCAGTTTCATGATGAGGGCCCTCTGGTGTGAGTTCACTCCGGCCTGGATCCCATAGCCTCGCTGCTCCTGGCCACCTGCGGGGAGGTTACAACTGCGGGATTCCTCACCTTTTTTCTTCTATGGGCCCTCTGTTTTGAGACTCCTCCTGCCTGCCTCACTCCCAGCCCCTTGGTGATGTGTGTCCTCTGGTTTGAGGCCACGTGTGCTGGGTCCCTCACCTTTCGATGATGTGGCCTCACTGGTGTGAGGACACTCTTGCCTGGTTCCTATCCCCTTGAAGATGTGGGCTCTCTGGTGAGAGTCTGATCCTGGCTGGGTTCCTCACCCTTCTGTGAGGTGGGCCCTCTGCTGTGAGGTCACTCCTGCCTGGCTGGCACACCCCGCCTGGGCAACATCGGCCCTCTTGTGGCAGTTGGAGCATGCTGGGAGCCTCCTCCCCTCGGTGATGAGGGCCCTCTTGCGTCAGGCCCTAACTGCTGGGTACCCACATTTTCTGATACGTGCTAAGTGGTGCGAGGACACTCCTGCGAGGTTCCCATCCCCATGGGGATGTGGGCCTTCTGCTCTGAGGTCCCAATGGCTGGGTTGCTCACAGTTTCATGATGTGGGCCCTCTGCTGTGAGTTCACTGCAGCCTGGATCACATAGACTCGGTGCTCTGGGCCACCTGCTGGGAGGTTCCCACTGCAGGATTCCTCACCTTTTTTATTCTATTGGCCCTGTGTTGTGAGGCTACTCATGCCTGCCTCAATCCGAGCCCCTTGGAGATGTGGGTCCTCTGGTTTAGGCCTCATGTGCTGGTTTCCTCACCTTTCTATGATGTGGTCACCCTGGTGTGAAGACAGTCCTGCCTGGTTCGGATCCCCTTGGTGATGTGGGCCCTCTGGTGAGAGTCTTATCCTGGCTGGGTTCCTCACCCTTCTGTGAGGTAGGCCCTCTGCTGTGAGGTCACTCCTGCCTGGCTGTCACACGTCACCTTGTCGACATGGGCCCTCAGTTGGGAGTTGGTGCCTGCTTGGAGTCTCCTCCCCTTGGTAATGAGGGCCCTCTGGCGTCAGACCCTAACTTCTGGGCTCCCAAAATTCTCTGATGTGTGCCCTGAGGTGCGAGTACACTTATGCCATGTTTCCAACCACATAGGAATGTGGGCCTTCTGCTCTGAGGTCCCAAAGCCTGGGTTGCTCACAGTTTCATGATGAGGGCCCTCTGTTTTGAGTTCAGTCAGGTCTGGATCCCATAGCCTCGCTGCTCCTGGCCGCCTGCTGGGAGGTTCCAACTGCGTGATTCCTCACCTTTTTTCTTCTATGGGCCCTCTGTTTTGAGACTCCTCCTGCCTGCCTCACTCCCAGCCCCTTGGTGATGTGTGTCCTCTGGTTTGAGGCCACGTGTGCTGGGTCACTCACATTTCGTTGATGAGGTCCCACTGGTGTGAGGACACTCCAGCCTGGTTCCCATTCTCTTGGTGATGTGGGCCCTCTGGTGAGAGTCTGATCCTCCTTGGGTTCCTCACACTTTTGTGAGGTGGGCCCTCTGCTCTGAGGTCACTCTTGCCTGGCTGGCACACCCCGCATTGGCGACGGCGGCCCACTGGTAGCAGTTGGAGCCTGCTGGGAGCCTCCTCTCCTCGGTGATGAGAGCCCTCTGGTGTCAGACCCTAACTGCTGGGCTCCCCACATTTTCTGATGTGTGCCCACTGGTGCGATGACACTCCTACTTGGTTCCCTTCCCCATGGGGATGTGGGCCTTGTGCTCTGAGGTCACAACGGCTGGTTTGCTCACAGTTTCATGATGAGGGCCCTCTGTTGTGAGTTCATCACTGCCTGGATCCCATAGCCTCGGTGCTCTGGGCCGCCTGCTGGGATGTTCCAACTGCTGGATTCCTCACCTTTTTTATACAATGGGCCATGTGTTGTGAGGTTAATCCTGCCTGCCTCGCTCCAAGACCCATGGTGATGTGGGTCCTCTGGTTTGAGGCCACATTTTCTTGTTACCTCAACTTTTGATGATATGGCCCCACGGGTGTGATGACACTCCTGCCTGGTTCACAGCCCCTTGCTGATGTGGGCACTCTGGTGAGAGTCTGATCCTGGCTGGGTTCCTTACCCTTCTGTGAGGTGGGCCCTCTGATGTGAGGTCACTCCTGCCTGGCTGGCTCACGTCGCCTTGATGATGTGGGCCCTCTGTTGGCCACTAAAGCATTCTGGGAGCCTCCTACCCTCTTTAATGAGGGCCCTGGAAAAAACGCATATGCACATTTTGACCAAGTGCATCATTGTCCAGGATCTGCCTCTTCTCCTATGCTTTCAGAGCACTTCCCGTGTACGTCCTGAAATCATATTCCAGGAATACTGCCCCGCTTTCAAGTCCTCCTCGCAGGCTTACTTCAATATATTTTTGTATGATACCTGTCATTAATAACTCTGCAGGTTTGTTAAATACAGTGTCCCTGAGCTCCTTTCTTCAACATGCTTTCTTGTGAGCTGGCCGCAAAACCGCAGGATTGCTTCAGGCCGTAATCTGGTTTCGGCACGGCACGCTGAGCCTTTGGTAAATTCCTCTTTCTGGTGAGAAATGAGCATTCAATTTGCCCGTGGAGACACCTACAGCTAGTCTCTCATTGGTTCTCCCTATTCCTGTTCATCTTGTGCAGAAATTGCAAACTGTGCCAAAGAGGAGGTTAAAGGCACTGACTCTCCAAGTGGGTAGAGGGTTAGTAAAGCATCTGGAATGGTGAACCCGAGTACCAGGGAACGAAACCTGAGAGCCATTTAAAATGGTTTCCCAGTCTCACAGTGGACAATACTCTGGGTTTCCCATGCATGTTTTAGCTGAAGGAAGAATTCCTTAAACCTGGAGATTATTGACCCATGGAATGGGTACCATGCAGTATGACTAAAAAGGGTCTGAATTTGCTCACCGAACCTCACCAATGCTATCAGTTCGAAGTGTCCAGCCTTATGCCTCACCCAGCTCTGGGTGTAGATGTGGTAAATCCAGGTTTCATCACAAGCCCTGAATCAATTATTTAAGAATTGCTGTCTCTTTCACTGTCATTGTGTTTTGTTTTTGTAATTTAGTTTGATAATGGGATTTATCGGATTTTCACTGCTGCGTTCATGCCGCTGTACAAACGCTTGATTCTCCTACAGAGAAATATAAATCCACGGGTTTTAAGATTCTTACTAGTCAGGTATATTCCTAGGCGTTGAATATGTGGTGTTGAGTCCATGTCGTTGAACAAGGAGTAGGTCTTGACTATTACATATTTGGCTTATGGAACGGTATCTGTGCTATTTTCAATCTCTGGTTTTATGCAGCACCCCAACTCACCTTTGCCCTTAAGCAAGCATAAGTTGGTTTTCTAAATTTGAGTCCCTGTTCTGTTTTGTAATTCAGTTCATGTGTAGCCAAGTTTACATTCCGTGTATTAGTGATATCTTATGATGTTTCATTTTCTGTGTGACTTATTTCACTTAGAATCACTGTAGCTGAATCCACTCATTATGCCGTGATGGGCCTGATGACATAGATTTCATTGCTGAGTGATATTCCATTGTACGTACGAACCACATCTTCTTTATCCATTTTTCACATTCTGGGATATTTAACTTGTACCGTAGATGAGGTTCTTGTAAACAGAGCCGTCCGAAAATTTGGGGTGGCTGTGTGTTTTTGATTTTAATTTCCCTAAGCTATAGGACCATAACTGGAAGTGCCGTAGGCTCCGTTGCTTTGTTTTTTAGGTGTTTCAGGAAACACCATACACTTCTCCAGGGTGGCTGTTGGCAATTTACATCCCGCCCATCAGCATAACAAGGCTCCCTGTTCTCCATGGCCTGTGCTGTCTTTCTGGATTTTACACTTTTTTTAGATGGCCCTTTTGACCAGGGGGCTGTGAGACTTCATTGTAGTGCATAATTCTTTAACATGCTTGCATGGTTGGCCAAAAAGGGCGTATGCGTTTTTTCCTGAATATATTCAGGAAAAAACGCATACGCCCTTTTTGGCCAAGTGCATCATTGTCGACGTTCTGCCTCTTTTCCTATGCTTTAAATGCAATTCCAGTCTACCCCCTGAAATCGTTTTCTTGCAATTCTGCCCACTTACAAGTCCTCTTCGCAGCCTTCCTTCAATATATTTTTGGACGATAGCTGTCATTTATAACTCTGCAGGTTTGTGAATTACAGTGCCCCTGAGCTCCTTTCTTCAACTCGCTTTCTTGTGAGCTGGCCGCAAACACACATGATTGCTTCAGGCCCTAATCTGGTTCCGGCACGGCATGCTGAGCCTTTGGTGAATTCCTCTTCCTGGTGGGAAATGAGCGTTAAATTTGCCTGTGCAGACACCTCCAGCTAGTCTCTCATTGATTCCCCCTATTCCTGTTCATCTTGCGCAGATATTGCAAACTGTGCCAAACAGGAGGTTAAAGGCACTGAGTCTCCAAGTGGGGAGAGTGTTAGTAAAGGGTCTGGAATGGTGAACCCGAGTAAAAGGGGACGAAAACTGAGATGCATTTGAAAACGTTTCCCGGTCACATGGTGCACCATACTTGGGTTTTCCATGCATGTTTTAGCTGAAGGAAGAATCCCTCAAACCTGGAGAGTTGGGACCCATGGAATGGGTACCATGCAGTATGACTTCAAAGGGTCTGCACTTGCTCATCGAACCTCACCAATGCTATCAGCCCGAAGTGTCCAACCTTATGTCTCACTCAGCTCTGGGTGTAGATGTGGTAAATCCAGGTTGCATCACAAGCCCTGAATGAATTATTTAAAAATTGCTCTCTATTTCACTGTCATTGTGTTTTGTTTCTGTAATTCATTTTGATAATGGGATTTATCGGATTTTCTCTGCTGCATTCTTGCAGCTGTACACACGCTTGATTCTCTTATGGAGACATATAAATCCATGGGTTTGAAGATTCTGATCAGTCAGGTGTATACCTAGGCTTTGAATATGGGGTGTTTAGTCCATTTCGTTGAGCAAGGGGTAGGTCTTGAGTATTATATATTTGGCTTATGGAAAGGTATCTGTGCTAATTTCTATCTCTGGTTTTATGCAGCACCCCAACTCACATTTCCCCTTAAGCAAGCATAAGTTGGTTTTCTAAATTTGAGACCCTGTTCTGTTTTGTAATTCAGTTCATGTGTAGCCAAGTTTACATTCCTTGTATTCGTGATATCTTATGATGTTTCATTTTCTGTGTGACTTATTTCACTTAGAATCATCGTACCTGAATCCACTCATTATGCCGCAATGGGCCTGATGACATAGATTTCATTGGTGAGTGATATTCCATTGTACGTACGTACCACAATTTCTTTATCCATTTTTCGCTTTCTTGGATATTTAACTTGTACCGTAGACGAGGTTCTTGTAAACAGAGCCGTCCGAAACTTTGGGGTGGCTGTGTGTTTTTGATTTTAATTTCCCTAAGCTATAGGACCATAAGTGGAAGTGCCATAGGCTGTGTTGCTTTGTTTCCTACGTGTTTCTGGAAACACCATACACTTCTCCAGAGTGGTTGTTGGCAATTTACATCCCGCCCATCAGCATGACAAGGCTCCCTCTTCTCCATGGTCTGTGCTGCCTTTCTGGATTTTACACTTTTTTCAGATGGCCCTTTTGACCGGGGGGCAGTGAGACTTCATTGTAGTGCAGATTTCCTTTACACGCTTGCTTGGTTGTCCAAAAAGGGCGTATGCGTTTTTTCCTGAATATATTCAGGAAAAAACGCATACGCCCTTTTTGGCCAAGTGCATCATTGTCGTCGTTCTGCCTCTTTTCCTATGCTTTAAATGCAATTCCAGTCTACCCCCTGAAATCGTTTTCCTGAAATTCTGCCCCACTTTCAAGTCCTCTTCGCAGCCTTCCCTCAATATATTTTTAGACCATAGCTGTCATTTATAACTCTGCAGGTTTGTGAATTACAGTGCCCCTGAGCTCCTTTCTTCAACTCGCTTTCTTGTGAGCTGGCCGCAAACCCGCAGGAATGCTTCAGGCCCTAATCTGGTTCCGGCACGGCATGCTGAGCCTTTGGTTAATTCCTCTTCCTGGTGGGAAATGAGCGTTAAATTTGCCCGTGCAGACACCTTCACACGAGTCGTCATGGTGCCCCTTTGCCCCAGTTATCTCTATGGAGTTTGGAGTTGGAGGGCCTCCTCACTCAAGGTCAGTGTGCCCACGGAGCCAACCCTGCAACTTCAGGGCATGTTTGGTGGTTAGGATCACCACGTGGGGTCCTTTTACCTTAGGAGGGAGGTGGCCTTTTGGGCTGCTGATTTCCAGGTTTTCGGATACTGTCAGTATCTTGGCCAGATGTTGCGGTGGACCAATCCCCTTGGTGACCGTAGTTTATCCTACCTGGATCGCATTCTTGCATTGTTCCATTTCAAGTGGTCCCAGGTTTTGCACTAATACTCCAATGGCGATTCACCGTTCACCAGGAATGTAAAGGTCAAAGGGTTTAGCTAAATTAGGGAGTTCCTGTGCAATGGTCTGAATTGACTGCTCTTTCCATTCTTGAAAGGCCACTTCTGCATTCTATTCAAAAGGATCATCACCTTTTCCTTTCAGTGTTTCATATAGAGGCCGAGCTAGTAGACTGTAGTTAGGGATCCAGAAGCAGTAAACCCTGGCCTCCCCAGGAACCCCTAAGCTGTCTTCTAGTTTTAGAAATGGGTAAGGCTTTAAATTGTTTCTTCCCTTTCCTGGGATGGGCTTCTCCGACCTTCTGTGAGAATGAAGCCCAGGCAGGTCACCGTAGTCTGTGATATTTGAGCTTTTTCTTGGACAACTTGTATCCTTTATTGGCTTCGTAGTTCAGAGGTCTCCTTAGTAGGGCTGGCGATCAGAATGTCGTCTGCATATTGAAGGAGTGTTTCCTTTTCCAGAGGTAGAACTTTTAGGTCTTTAGCTGAGCTTTCCCCAAAGATGGTGTGGGAATTTTTGAACCCTTGGGACAACACAGACCGGAAGTATTGTTTTAGTTGTATGTTGAGTCCTGCCACTCACAAGCCAAAATTTCTTGTGACTCTGGGACTAATAGAATACAAAAGAAGGCATCATTGAAGACTAATACAGAATACCATGTCCTGGTGGTTGGTAGAATGACCAGCAGGGTGTAGGGTTTAGGAACTACTGGAGGTATATCCTCAGTGGCTTAACTGACTGTCCTGACATCCTTTACCAGGACTCCAGCAGCCCATGGGGCTCTCGAGGTCAGGCCAATCCCAGGATATGGAGCTCACCTGGGCAGGTACCCCACCCAAGCCCACGGGGCTCTCATGTTCAGGACCCTCCCAGGATATGGTGTTCCCTGGGCAGGTCCCCCTGCAGCCCATGGGGCTCTCGTGGTCAGGCCCCTCCCAGGATACAGAGCTACCCTTGCAGGTACCATGGCAGGGCTGGGAACACAGGAACCGTGCATATCGCCCTCATTGCAGAGCACTCCCAGCTCACCTGTCACTCAGATCTGACACAGAGCACCTCAGAGCAGGACTTGAACTAACAAACAGCAGCTCCGACAGGTCTGTGACCCTGGGCATCACTCTGTGTGGCCTCCCTCCACCTGGTCTTCCAGAGACTTCCACTGCACCCGGGGCACCAGGCTTCTGTCTCCACCCACCAGCCACCCCTCCTCTCCCTGACTCCTGGGTTCCTCTCATTAGGAGAGGGTTTTCTTGAAGTTGTCTCCCACTCATGGGCCAGATAATATAATTAGAAAACAAGCCAGAGCTGCAGCCCCTTGTCTATCCTGACTCTCAGGAGCCCACACCTGTTCCTTGGACCTGGCCGATTCAGCAAGTTCCAGTTTCTGCAACTGTGAGCCCCTGAGGGGTGATTATTGGCTGGCCTGGGAAGCCTGACCGTGCCGGCCAGCCCTCCCCAGGTGTGCCTGGGTTCAGATCAATATAAACACCGCTCCAGGCAGCAAGAGCCCCTGCAGCTGAGCCTGACGCCATTTTCTCTGCCCTGTCAGCAGTCTTGGGGCTGGACTGGTGGGAGGGAGTGAGAGGCCACGGCTTTGTGGGTGGCCCAGTGTGAGTGGGGCTCTGCTGGACTTTCTGCAGCAGTTGCCAAGATGCCACCTGCTAAAGAAGAGGATGTGTCACCCATACCTGCCGCTGGAATTTCTCCCTGGGCAGAGGTGAGTGAGGAAGAAAGCAGTGGGGGCCGGGACAGCAGGGGTATCTCAGGCAGGGAAATGGAAAGCTTCCAGAAGAGCACCCAGGGCCAGGACCACCCTGGCTGGCCTGCAGGCACCAAGTCGGCTGGCATGCTGTCGCTCATGTGGCTCCATGGCCCTTCCTCTAGGCTTTCAAGTCCTTGTACATATTCAGGTGTTTTACCTGGGAAGGGTGGGAACATTTCAGCAGCAGCTGGCCTGGGGCTCAGCCCACGTTTACTCACAGATGCCTCGGCACGGTCCCCCAGCTTTGCAATGAGGACGCTTGTTGCGTGGGGCCTGCTGGCTGAATGGGAGATGATTCCCCACCACTGACCAACTTCAGAATTGCTTACAACTGGAGCAAGTGCCCTGATACGGTTTTCCTCTGTGTAACTGGTGGGTTCTGTTTTTTTTTCTTTTTTTCGTTTTTGGTTCAAGGTAGATTTTATTCCTCTTTTTTGTATTTACAGATATAAGCATGGAAATAATTTATTCATATAAATACATGTATGTGAAGGGAAGAATATTTTCTCTGTTTTACTTTTTGTAATTTGAATTTTATTTTATTTTTTTATACAGCAGGTTCTTTTTGGTTATCTATTTTATACATATAAATGTATATATGCCAATCCCAATCTCTCAACTCCTCCCACCACCACCCCCCAACAGCTTTCCCCCCTTGGTGTCCATACGTTTGTTGTCTACATCTGTTACTCTATTTCTGCCTTGCAAAACGGTTCATCTGTAAAATTTGTCTAGGTTCCACATATAGGCATTAATATACAAGATTTGTTTTTCTATTTCTGACTTACTTCACTCTGTATGACAGTCTCTAGATCCATCAACGTCTCTACAAATGACCCAATTTCATTCCTTTTTATGGCTTAGTAATATTCCATTTTATATATGTACCACTTCTTTATGCATTCGTCTGTCTGTGGGCATTTAGGTTGCTTCCATTACCTGGATATTGTAAATAGTGATGCAATGAACATTGCGGTGAATGTCTCTTTTTGATTTATGGTTTTGTCTGGGTATATGCCCAGTAGTGGGATTGCTGTATCATATGGTAATTCTATTCTTAATTTTATAAGAAACTCCATAATGTTCTCCACAGTGACTGTATCAATTTACATTCCCAACAATAGTGGAAGAGGGTTCCTTATCTCCACACCCTTTCCAGCATTTGTTGTTTGTAGATTTTCTGATGATGCCCATTCTAACATGTGTGAGGTGATACACCATGGATGAGTCTATTTCGTTGAGCAAAGAGTAGGTCTTGTCTAGTACATATTTGGCTTATGGAACGGTATGTGTGCTAATTTCAATCTCTGGTTTTATACAGCACCCCAACTCAACATTCCCCTTAAGCAAGCATAAGTTTTTATCTAAATGTGAGACTCTGTTCGGTTTTGTATTTCAGTTTATGTGTAGCCAAGTTTACACTCCCTCTATTAGTGATATCTTATGATACTTATCTTTCTCTGTGTGACGTATTTCTCTTAGAATCATCATATTTAAATCCACTCAATTTGCTGCTACAGGCCTGATGACATTGATTTCATTGCTGAGTGATATTCCGTTGTACGTAAGTAGCACAACTCCTTTATCCATTTTTTTCTTTCTGGGATATTTAATTTGTACTGGACTCGAGTTTCTTGTAAACACAGCAGCCCTAAATTTTGTGCTGGCTGTGTCTTGTTGATTTTAATTTTCCTAAGCTATAGGGCTAAAAGTGGAAGTACCCTAGGCTCTGTAGCTTTGTTTTTCAGATGTTTCAGGATATACCATAAACATCTCCAGAGTGTCTGTTGGCAATTTACATCCCGCCCATCAGCATAACAAGGCTCCCTGTTCTCCATGGCCTGTCCTGTGTTTCTGGTTTTTACACATTTTTCAGATGGCCCTTTTGACGAATGGGAAATGAGACTTCATTGTAGTGCGGATTTCCATTGCTGGAGTGCTTGGTTGGCCAAAAAGGGCATATGCGTTTTTTCCTGAATATATTCAGGAAAAAATGTTTACGCACTTTTGTCCAAGTGCATCAGTGTCAAAGATCTGCCGCTTTTCACATGCTTTAAATGCAATTCCAATCTACCTCCTGAAATATGATTCCTGCAATTCTGCCTCGTTTTCAAGTCCTCTTTGCAGACTTACTTCAATATATTTTTGCCAATAGCTGTCATTTATATCTCTGCAGGTTTGTGAATTATAGTGCCCGTGATTTCCTTTCTTAACTCGTTTCCTTGAAAGCTGGCCACAGAACCGCAGGTTTGCTTTAGGCCATAATCAGGGTCCGACACGGCACTCTGAGCCTTTGGTTAATTCCTCTTCCTGGTGGGAAATTAGAGTTAAATGTGCCCCTCCGGACACCTGCCTCACTCCCAGCCCCTTGGTTATGTGTGTCCTGTAGTTTGACGCCACATGTGCTGGGTTCCTCACCTTTGGCTGATGTGGCCCCACTGGTGTGAGGACACTCCTGCCTGGTTCCCATCCCCTTGGTGATGTGGACCCTCCGGTGAGAGTCTGATCCTGGCTGGGTTCCTCACACTTCTGAGAGGTGGGCCCTCTTCTCTGAGGTCACTCCTGCCTGGCTGGCCCACCCCGCCTTGACGACGTCGGCTCTCTCGTGGGAGTTGGTGCCTGCTGCGAGTCTCCTCCCCTTGGTAATGAGGGCCCTCTGGCGTCAGGCCCTAACTCCTGGCCTCCCAAAATTTTCTGATGTGCGCCCTGTGGTGCGAGTACACTCCTGCCAGGTTCCCAACACCATGGGAATGTGGGCCTTCTGCTCTGAGGTCCCAACGGTGGGTTGCTCAGTTTCATGATGAGGGCCCTCTGGTGTGAGTTCACTCCGGCCTGGATCCCATAGCCTCGCTGCTCCTGGCCACCTGCGGGGAGGTTACAACTGCGGGATTCCTCACCTTTTTTCTTCTATGGGCCCTCTGTTTTGAGACTCCTCCTGCCTGCCTCACTCCCAGCCCCTTGGTGATGTGTGTCCTCTGGTTTGAGGCCACGTGTGCTGGGTCCCTCACCTTTCGATGATGTGGCCCCACTGGTGTGAGGACACTCTTGCCTGGTTCCTATCCCCTTGAAGATGTGGGCTCTCTGGTGAGAGTCTGATCCTGGCTGGGTTCCTCACCCTTCTGTGAGGTGGGCCCTCTGCTGTGAGGTCACTCCTGCCTGGCTGGCACACCCCGCCTGGGCAACATCGGCCCTCTTGTGGCAGTTGGAGCATGCTGAGAGCCTCCTCCCCTCGGTGATGAGGGCCCTCTTGCGTCAGGCCCTAACTGCTGGGTACCCACATTTTCTGATACGTGCTAAGTGGTGCGAGGACACTCCTGCGAGGTTCCCATCCCCATGGGGATGTGGGCCTTCTGCTCTGAGGTCCCAATGGCTGGGTTGCTCACAGTTTCATGATGTGGGCCCTCTGCTGTGAGTTCACTGCAGCCTGGATCACATAGACTCGGTGCTCTGGGCCGCCTGCTGGGAGGTTCCCACTGCAGGATTCCTCACCTTTTTTATTCTATTGGCCCTGTGTTGTGAGGCTACTCATGCCTGCCTCAATCCGAGCCCCTTGGAGATGTGGGTCCTCTGGTTTAGGCCTCATGTGCTGGTTTCCTCACCTTTCTATGATGTGGTCACCCTGGTGTGAAGACAGTCCTGCCTGGTTCTGATCCCCTTGGTGATGTGGGCCCTCTGGTGAGAGTCTTATCCTGGCTGGGTTCCTCACCCTTCTGTGAGGTAGGCCCTCTGCTGTGAGGTCACTCCTGCCTGGCTGTCACACGTCACCTTGTCGACATGGGCCCTCAGTTGGGAGTTGGTGCCTGCTTGGAGTCTCCTCCCCTTGGTAATGAGGGCCCTCTGGCGTCAGACCCTAACTTCTGGGCTCCCAAAATTCTCTGATGTGTGCCCTGAGGTGCGAGTACACTTATGCCATGTTTCCAACCACATAGGAATGTGGGCCTTCTGCTCTGAGGTCCCAAAGCCTGGGTTGCTCACAGTTTCATGATGAGGGCCCTCTGTTTTGAGTTCAGTCAGGTCTGGATCCCATAGCCTCGCTGCTCCTGGCCGCCTGCTGGGAGGTTCCAACTGCGTGATTCCTCACCTTTTTTCTTCTATGGGCCCTCTGTTTTGAGACTCCTCCTGCCTGCCTCACTCCCAGCCCCTTGGTGATGTGTGTCCTCTGGTTTGAGGCCACGTGTGCTGGGTCACTCACATTTCGTTGATGAGGTCCCACTGGTGTGAGGACACTCCAGCCTGGTTCCCATTCTCTTGGTGATGTGGGCCCTCTGGTGAGAGTCTGATCCTCCTTGGGTTCCTCACACTTTTGTGAGGTGGGCCCTCTGCTCTGAGGTCACTCTTGCCTGGCTGGCACACCCCGCATTGGCGACGGCGGCCCACTGGTAGCAGTTGGAGCCTGCTGGGAGCCTCCTCTCCTCGGTGATGAGAGCCCTCTGGTGTCAGGCCCTAACTGCTGGGCTCCCCACATTTTCTGATGTGTGCCCACTGGTGCGATGACACTCCTACTTGGTTCCCTTCCCCATGGGGATGTGGGCCTTGTGCTCTGAGGTCACAACGGCTGGTTTGCTCACAGTTTCATGATGAGGGCCCTCTGTTGTGAGTTCATCACTGCCTGGATCCCATAGCCTCGGTGCTCTGGGCCGCCTGCTGGGATGTTCCAACTGCTGGATTCCTCACCTTTTTTATACAATGGGCCATGTGTTGTGAGGTTAATCCTGCCTGCCTCGCTCCAAGACCCATGGTGATGTGGGTCCTCTGGTTTGAGGCCACATTTTCTTGTTACCTCAACTTTTGATGATATGGCCCCACGGGTGTGATGACACTCCTGCCTGGTTCACAGCCCCTTGCTGATGTGGGCACTCTGGTGAGAGTCTGATCCTGGCTGGGTTCCTTACCCTTCTGTGAGGTGGGCCCTCTGATGTGAGGTCACTCCTGCCTGGCTGGCTCACGTCGCCTTGATGATGTGGGCCCTCTGTTGGCCACTAAAGCATTCTGGGAGCCTCCTACCCTCTTTAATGAGGGCCCTGGAAAAAACGCATATGCACATTTTGACCAAGTGCATCATTGTCCAGGATCTGCCTCTTCTCCTATGCTTTCAGAGCACTTCCCGTCTACGTCCTGAAATCATATTCCAGGAATACTGCCCCGCTTTCAAGTCCTCCTCGCAGCCTTACTTCAATATATTTTTGTATGATACCTGTCATTAATAACTCTGCAGGTTTGTTAAATACAGTGTCCCTGAGCTCCTTTCTTCAACATGCTTTCTTGTGAGCTGGCCGCAAAACCGCAGGATTGCTTCAGGCCGTAATCTGGTTTCGGCACGGCACGCTGAGCCTTTGGTAAATTCCTCTTTCTGGTGAGAAATGAGCATTCAATTTGCCCGTGGAGACACCTACAGCTAGTCTCTCATTGGTTCTCCCTATTCCTGTTCATCTTGTGCAGAAATTGCAAACTGTGCCAAACAGGAGGTTAAAGGCACTGACTCTCCAAGTGGGTAGAGGGTTAGTAAAGCATCTGGAATGGTGAACCCGAGTACCAGGGAACGAAACCTGAGAGCCATTTAAAATGGTTTCCCAGTCTCACAGTGGACAATACTCTGGGTTTCCCATGCATGTTTTAGCTGAAGGAAGAATTCCTTAAACCTGGAGATTATTGACCCATGGAATGGGTACCATGCAGTATGACTAAAAAGGGTCTGAATTTGCTCACCGAACCTCACCAATGCTATCAGTTCGAAGTGTCCAGCCTTATGCCTCACCCAGCTCTGGGTGTAGATGTGGTAAATCCAGGTTTCATCACAAGCCCTGAATCAATTATTTAAGAATTGCCTTCTCTTTCACTGTCATTGTGTTTTGTTTTTGTAATTTAGTTTGATAATGGGATTTATCGGATTTTCACTGCTGCGTTCATGCCGCTGTACAAACGCTTGATTCTCCAACAGAGAAATATAAATCCACGGGTTTTAAGATTCTTACTAGTCAGGTATATTCCTAGGCATTGAATATGTGGTGTTGAGTCCATGTCGTTGAACAAGGAGTAGGTCTTGACTATTACATATTTGGCTTATGGAACGGTATCTGTGCTATTTTCAATCTCTGGTTTTATGCAGCACCCCAACTCACCTTTGCCCTTAAGCAAGCATAAGTTAGTTTTCTAAATTTGAGTCCCTGTTCTGTTTTGTAATTCAGTTCATGTGTAGCCAAGTTTACATTCCGTGTATTAGTGATATCTTATGATGTTTCATTTTCTGTGTGACTTATTTCACTTAGAATCACTGTAGCTGAATCCACTCATTATGCCGTGATGGGCCTGATGACATAGATTTCATTGCTGAGTGATATTCCATTGTACGTACGAACCACATCTTCTTTATCCATTTTTCACATTCTGGGATATTTAACTTGTACCGTAGATGAGGTTCTTGTAAACAGAGCCGTCCGAAAATTTGGGGTGGCTGTGTGTTTTTGATTTTAATTTCCCTAAGCTATAGGACCATAACTGGAAGTGCCGTAGGCTCCGTTGCTTTGTTTTTTAGGTGTTTCAGGAAACACCATACACTTCTCCAGGGTGGCTGTTGGCAATTTACATCCCGCCCATCAGCATAACAAGGCTCCCTGTTCTCCATGGCCTGTGCTGTCTTTCTGGATTTTACACTTTTTTTAGATGGCCCTTTTGACCAGGGGGCTGTGAGACTTCATTGTAGTGCATAATTCTTTAACATGCTTGCATGGTTGGCCAAAAAGGGCGTATGCGTTTTTTCCTGAATATATTCAGGAAAAAACGCATACGCCCTTTTTGGCCAAGTGCATCATTGTCGACGTTCTGCCTCTTTTCCTATGCTTTAAATGCAATTCCAGTCTACCCCCTGAAATCGTTTTCTTGCAATTCTGCCCACTTACAAGTCCTCTTCGCAGCCTTCCTTCAATATATTTTTGGACGATAGCTGTCATTTATAACTCTGCAGGTTTGTGAATTACAGTGCCCCTGAGCTCCTTTCTTCAACTCGCTTTCTTGTGAGCTGGCCGCAAACACACATGATTGCTTCAGGCCCTAATCTGGTTCCGGCACGGCATGCTGAGCCTTTGGTGAATTCCTCTTCCTGGTGGGAAATGAGCGTTAAATTTGCCTGTGCAGACACCTCCAGCTAGTCTCTCATTGATTCCCCCTATTCCTGTTCATCTTGCGCAGATATTGCAAACTGTGCCAAACAGGAGGTTAAAGGCACTGAGTCTCCAAGTGGGGAGAGTGTTAGTAAAGGGTCTGGAATGGTGAACCCGAGTAAAAGGGGACGAAAACTGAGATGCATTTGAAAACGTTTCCCGGTCACATGGTGCACCATACTTGGGTTTTCCATGCATGTTTTAGCTGAAGGAAGAATCCCTCAAACCTGGAGAGTTGGGACCCATGGAATGGGTACCATGCAGTATGACTTCAAAGGGTCTGCACTTGCTCATCGAACCTCACCAATGCTATCAGCCCGAAGTGTCCAACCTTATGTCTCACTCAGCTCTGGGTGTAGATGTGGTAAATCCAGGTTGCATCACAAGCCCTGAATGAATTATTTAAAAATTGCTCTCTATTTCACTGTCATTGTGTTTTGTTTCTGTAATTCATTTTGATAATGGGATTTATCGGATTTTCTCTGCTGCATTCTTGCAGCTGTACACACGCTTGATTCTCTTATGGAGACATATAAATCCATGGGTTTGAAGATTCTGATCAGTCAGGTGTATTCCTAGGCTTTGAATATGGGGTGTTTAGTCCATTTCGTTGAGCAAGGGGTAGGTCTTGAGTATTATATATTTGGCTTATGGAAAGGTATCTGTGCTAATTTCTATCTCTGGTTTTATGCAGCACCCCAACTCACATTTCCCCTTAAGCAAGCATAAGTTGGTTTTCTAAATTTGAGACCCTGTTCTGTTTTGTAATTCAGTTCATGTGTAGCCAAGTTTACATTCCTTGTATTAGTGATATCTTATGATGTTTCATTTTCTGTGTGACTTATTTCACTTAGAATCATCGTACCTGAATCCACTCATTATGCCGCAATGGGCCTGATGACATAGATTTCATTGGTGAGTGATATTCCATTGTACGTACGTACCACAATTTCTTTATCCATTTTTCGCTTTCTTGGATATTTAACTTGTACCGTAGACGAGGTTCTTGTAAACAGAGCCGTCCGAAACTTTGGGGTGGCTGTGTGTTTTTGATTTTAATTTCCCTAAGCTATAGGACCATAAGTGGAAGTGCCATAGGCTGTGTTGCTTTGTTTCCTACGTGTTTCTGGAAACACCATACACTTCTCCAGAGTGGTTGTTGGCAATTTACATCCCGCCCATCAGCATGACAAGGCTCCCTCTTCTCCATGGTCTGTGCTGCCTTTCTGGATTTTACACTTTTTTCAGATGGCCCTTTTGACCGGGGGGCAGTGAGACTTCATTGTAGTGCAGATTTCCTTTACACGCTTGCTTGGTTGTCCAAAAAGGGCGTATGCGTTTTTTCCTGAATATATTCAGGAAAAAACGCATACGCCCTTTTTGGCCAAGTGCATCATTGTCGTCGTTCTGCCTCTTTTCCTATGCTTTAAATGCAATTCCAGTCTACCCCCTGAAATCGTTTTCCTGAAATTCTGCCCCACTTTCAAGTCCTCTTCGCAGCCTTCCTTCAATATATTTTTAGACCATAGCTGTCATTTATAACTCTGCAGGTTTGTGAATTACAGTGCCCCTGAGCTCCTTTCTTCAACTCGCTTTCTTGTGAGCTGGCCGCAAACCCGCAGGAATGCTTCAGGCCCTAATCTGGTTCCGGCACGGCATGCTGAGCCTTTGGTTAATTCCTCTTCCTGGTGGGAAATGAGCGTTAAATTTGCCCGTGCAGACACCTTCACACGAGTCATCATGGTGCCCCTTTGCCCCGGTTATCTCTATGGAGGTTGGAGTTGGAGGGCCTCCTCACTCAAGGTCAGTGTGCCCACGGAGCCAACCCTGCAACTTCAGGGCATGTTTGGTGGTTAGGATCACCACGTGGGGTCCTTTTACCTTAGGAGGGAGGTGGCCTTTTGGGCTGCTGATTTCCAGGTTTTCGGATACTGCCAGTATCTTGGCCAGATGTGGTGGTGGGCCAATCCCCTTGGTGACTGTAGTTTATCCTACCTGGATCGCATTCTTGCATTGTTCCATTTCAAGTGGTCCCAGGTTTTGCACTAATACTCCAATGGCGATTCACCGTTCACCAGGAATGTAAAGGTCAAAGGGTTTAGCTAAATTAGGGAGTTCCTGTGCAAGGGTCTGAATTGACTGCTCTTTCCATTCTTGAAAGGCCACTTCTGCATTCTATTCAAAAGGATCATCACCTTTTCCTTTCAGTGTTTCATATAGAGGCCGAGCTAGTAGACTGTAGTTAGGGATCCAGAAGCAGCAAACCCTGGCCTCCCCAGGAACCCCTAAGCTGTCTTCTAGTTTTAGAAATGGGTAAGGCTGTAAATTGTTTCTTCCCTTTCCTGGGATGGGCTTCTCCGACCTTCTGTGAGAATGAAGCCCAGGCAGGTCACCGTAGTCTGTGATATTTGAGCTTTTTCTTGGACAACTTGTATCCTTTATTGGCTTCGTAGTTCAGAGGTCTCCTTAGTAGGGCTGGCGATCAGAATGTCGTCTGCATATTGAAGGAGTGTTTCCTTTTCCAGAGGTAGAACTTTTAGGTCTTTAGCTGAGCTTTCCCCAAAGATGGTGTGGGAATTTTTGAACTCTTGGGACAACACGGCCCGGAAGTATTGTTTTAGTTGTATGTTGAGTCCTGCCACTCACAAGCCAAAATTTCTTGTGACTCTGGGACTAATAGAATACAAAAGAAGGCATCATTGAAGACTAATACAGAATACCATGTCCTGGTGGTTGGTAGAATGACCAGCAGGGTGTAGGGTTTAGGAACTACTGGAGGTATATCCTCAGTGGCTTAACTGACTGTCCTGACATCCTTTACCAGGACTCCAGCAGCCCATGGGGCTCTCGAGGTCAGGCCAATCCCAGGATATGGAGCTCACCTGGGCAGGTACCCCAACCCAGCCCACGGGGCTCTCATGTTCAGGACCCTCCCAGGATATGGTGTTCCCTGGGCAGGTCCCCCTGCAGCCCATGGGGCTCTCGTGGTCAGGCCCCTCCCAGGATACAGAGCTACCCTTGCAGGTACCATGGCAGGGCTGGGAACACAGGAACCCTGCATATCGCCCTCATTGCAGAGCACTCCCAGCTCACCTGTCACTCAGATCTGACACAGAGCACCTCAGAGCAGGACTTGAACTAACAAACAGCAGCTCCGACAGGTCTGTGACCCTGGGCATCACTCTGTGTGGCCTCCCTCCACCTGGTCTTCCAGACATTTCCACTGCACCCGGGGCACCAGGCCTCTGTCTCCACCCACCAGCCACCCCTCCTCTCCCTGACTCCTGGGTTCCTCTCATTAGGAGAGGGTTTTCTTGAAGTTGTCTCCCACTCATGGGCCAGATAATATAATTAGAAAACAAGCCAGAGCTGCAGCCCCTTGTCTATCCTGACTCTCAGGAGCCCACACCTGTTCCTTGGACCTGGCCGATTCAGCAAGTTCCAGTTTCTGCAACTGTGAGCCCCTGAGGGGTGATTATTGGCTGGCCTGGGAAGCCTGACCGTGCCGGCCAGCCCTCCCCAGGTGTGCCTGGGTTCAGATCAATATAAACACCGCTCCAGGCAGCAAGAGCCCCTGCAGCTGAGCCTGACGCCATTTTCTCTGCCCTGTCAGCAGTCTTGGGGCTGGACTGGTGGGAGGGAGTGAGAGGCCACGGCTTTGTGGGTGGCCCAGTGTGAGTGGGGCTCTGCTGGACTTTCTGCAGCAGTTGCCAAGATGCCACCTGCTAAAGAAGAGGATGTGTCACCCATACCTGCTGCTGGAATTTCTCCCTGGGCAGAGGTGAGTGAGGAAGAAAGCAGTGGGGGCCGGGACAGCAGGGGTATCTCAGGCAGGGAAATGGAAAGCTTCCAGAAGAGCACCCAGGGCCAGGACCACCCTGGCTGGCCTGCAGGCACCAAGTCGTCTGGCATGCTGTCGCTCATGTGGCTCCATGGCCCTTCCTCTAGGCTTTCAAGTCCTTGTACATATTCAGGTGTTTTACCTGGGAAGGGTGGGAACATTTCAGCAGCAGCTGGCCTGGGGCTCAGCCCACGTTTACTCACAGATGCCTCGGCACGGTCCCCCAGCTTTGCAATGAGGACGCTTGTTGCGTGGGGCCTGCTGGCTGAATGGGAGATGATTCCCCACCACTGACCAACTTCAGAATTGCTTACAACTGGAGCAAGTGCCCTGATACGGTTTTCCTCTGTGTAACTGGTGGGTTCTGTTTTTTTTCTTTTTTTCGTTTTTGGTTCAAGGTAGATTTTATTCCTCTTTTTTGTATTTACAGATATAAGCATGGAAATAATTTATTCATATAAATACATGTATGTGAAGGGAAGAATATTTTCTCTGTTTTACTTTTTGTAATTTGAATTTTATTTTATTTTTTTATACAGCAGGTTCTTTTTGGTTATCTCTTTTATACATATAAATGTATATATGCCAATCCCAATCTCTCAACTCCTCCCACCACCACCCCCAAACAGCTTTCCCCCCTTGGTGTCCATACGTTTGTTGTCTACATCTGTTACTCTATTTCTGCCTTGCAAAACGGTTCATCTGTAAAATTTGTCTAGGTTCCACATATAGGCATTAATATACAAGATTTGTTTTTCTATTTCTGACTTACTTCACTCTGTATGACAGTCTCTAGATCCATCAACGTCTCTACAAATGACCCAATTTCATTCCTTTATATGGCTTAGTAATATTCCATTTTATATATGTACCACTTCTTTATGCATTCGTCTGTCTGTGGGCATATAGGTTGCTTCCATTACCTGGATATTGTAAATAGTGATGCAATGAACATTGCGGTGAATGTCTCTTTTTGATTTATGGTTTTGTCTGGGTATATGCCCAGTAGTGGGATTGCTGTATCATATGGTAATTCTATTCTTAATTTTATAAGAAACTCCATAATGTTCTCCACAGTGACTGTATCAATTTACATTCCCAACAATAGTGGAAGAGGGTTCCTTATCTCCACACCCTTTCCAGCATTTGTTGTTTGTAGATTTTCTGATGATGCCCATTCTAACATGTGTGAGGTGATACACCATGGATGAGTCTATTTCGTTGAGCAAAGAGTAGGTCTTGTCTAGTACATATTTGGCTTATGGAACGGTATGTGTGCTAATTTCAATCTCTGGTTTTATACAGCACCCCAACTCAACATTCCCCTTAAGCAAGCATAAGTTTTTATCTAAATGCGAGACTCTGTTCGGTTTTGTATTTCAGTTTATGTGTAGCCAAGTTTACACTCCCTCTATTAGTGATATCTTATGATACTTATCTTTCTCTGTGTGACGTATTTCTCTTAGAATCATCATATTTAAATCCACTCAATTTGCTGCTACAGGCCTGATGACATTGATTTCATTGCTGAGTGATATTCCGTTGTACGTAAGTAGCACAACTCCTTTATCCATTTTTTTCTTTCTGGGATATTTAATTTGTACTGGACTCGAGTTTCTTGTAAACACAGCAGCCCTAAATTTTGTGCTGGCTGTGTCTTGTTGATTTTAATTTTCCTAAGCTATAGGGCTAAAAGTGGAAGTACCCTAGGCTCTGTAGCTTTGTTTTTCAGATGTTTCAGGATACACCATAAACATCTCCAGAGTGTCTGTTGGCAATTTACATCCCGCCCATCAGCATAACAAGGCTCCCTGTTCTCCATGGCCTGTCCTGTGTTTCTGGTTTTTACACTTTTTTCAGATGGCCCTTTTGACGAATGGGAAATGAGACTTCATTGTAGTGCGGATTTCCATTGCTGGAGTGCTTGGTTGGCCAAAAAGGGCATATGCGTTTTTTCCTGAATATATTCAGGAAAAAATGTTTACGCACTTTTGTCCAAGTGCATCAGTGTCAAAGATCTGCCGCTTTTCACATGCTTTAAATGCAATTCCAATCTACCTCCTGAAATATGATTCCTGCAATTCTGCCTCGTTTTCAAGTCCTCTTTGCAGACTTACTTCAATATATTTTTGCCAATAGCTGTCATTTATATCTCTGCAGGTTTGTGAATTACAGTGCCCGTGATTTCCTTTCTTAACTCGTTTCCTTGAAAGCTGGCCACAGAACCGCAGGTTTGCTTTAGGCCATAATCAGGGTCCGACACGGCACTCTGAGCCTTTGGTTAATTCCTCTTCCTGGTGGGAAATTAGAGTTAAATGTGCCCCTCCGGACACCTGCCTCACTCCCAGCCCCTTGGTTATGTGTGTCCTGTAGTTTGAGGCCACATGTGCTGGGTTCCTCACCTTTGGCTGATGTGGCCCCACTGGTGTGAGGACACTCCTGCCTGGTTCCCATCCCCTTGGTGATGTGGACCCTCCGGTGAGAGTCTGATCCTGGCTGGGTTTCTCACACTTCTGAGAGGTGGGCCCTCTTCTCTGAGGTCACTCCTGCCTGGCTGGCCCACCCCGCCTTGACGACGTCGGCTCTCTCGTGGGAGTTGGTGCCTGCTGCGAGTCTCCTCCCCTTGGTAATGAGGGCCCTCTGGCGTCAGGCCCTAACTCCTGGCCTCCCAAAATTTTCTGATGTGCGCCCTGTGGTGCGAGTACACTCCTGCCAGGTTCCCAACACCATGGGAATGTGGGCCTTCTGCTCTGAGGTCCCAACGGTGGGTTGCTCAGTTTCATGATGAGGGCCCTCTGGTGTGAGTTCACTCCGGCCTGGATCCCATAGCCTCCCTGCTCCTGGCCACCTGCGGGGAGGTTACAACTGCGGGATTCCTCACCTTTTTTCTTCTATGGGCCCTCTGTTTTGAGACTCCTCCTGCCTGCCTCACTCCCAGCCCCTTGGTGATGTGTGTCCTCTGGTTTGAGGCCACGTGTGCTGGGTCCCTCACCTTTCGATGATGTGGCCCCACTGGTGTGAGGACACTCTTGCCTGGTTCCTATCCCCTTGAAGATGTGGGCTCTCTGGTGAGAGTCTGATCCTGGCTGGGTTCCTCACCCTTCTGTGAGGTGGGCCCTCTGCTGTGAGGTCACTCCTGCCTGGCTGGCACACCCCGCCTGGGCAACATTGGCCCTCTTGTGGCAGTTGGAGCATGCTGAGAGCCTCCTCCCCTCGGTGATGAGGGCCCTCTTGCGTCAGGCCCTAACTGCTGGGTACCCACATTTTCTGATACGTGCTAAGTGGTGCGAGGACACTCCTGCGAGGTTCCCATCCCCATGGGGATGTGGGCCTTCTGCTCTGAGGTCCCAATGGCTGGGTTGCTCACAGTTTCATGATGTGGGCCCTCTGCTGTGAGTTCACTGCAGCCTGGATCACATAGACTCGGTGCTCTGGGCCGCCTGCTGGGAGGTTCCCACTGCAGGATTCCTCACCTTTTTTATTCTATTGGCCCTGTGTTGTGAGGCTACTCATGCCTGCCTCAATCCGAGCCCCTTGGAGATGTGGGTCCTCTGGTTTAGGCCTCATGTGCTGGTTTCCTCACCTTTCTATGATGTGGTCACCCTGGTGTGAAGACAGTCCTGCCTGGTTCTGATCCCCTTGGTGATGTGGGCCCTCTGGTGAGAGTCTTATCCTGGCTGGGTTCCTCACCCTTCTGTGAGGTAGGCCCTCTGCTGTGAGGTCACTCCTGCCTGGCTGTCACACGTCACCTTGTCGACATGGGCCCTCAGTTGGGAGTTGGTGCCTGCTTGGAGTCTCCTCCCCTTGGTAATGAGGGCCCTCTGGCGTCAGACCCTAACTTCTGGGCTCCCAAAATTCTCTGATGTGTGCCCTGAGGTGCGAGTACACTTATGCCATGTTTCCAACCACATAGGAATGTGGGCCTTCTGCTCTGAGGTCCCAAAGCCTGGGTTGCTCACAGTTTCATGCTGAGGGCCCTCTGTTTTGAGTTCAGTCAGGTCTGGATCCCATAGCCTCGCTGCTCCTGGCCGCCTGCTGGGAGGTTCCAACTGCGGGATTCCTCACCTTTTTTCTTCTATGGGCCCTCTGTTTTGAGACTCCTCCTGCCTGCCTCACTCCCAGCCCCTTGGTGATGTGTGTCCTCTGGTTTGAGGCCACGTGTGCTGGGTCACTCACATTTCGTTGATGAGGTCCCACTGGTGTGAGGACACTCCAGCCTGGTTCCCATTCTCTTGGTGATGTGGGCCCTCTGGTGAGAGTCTGATCCTCCTTGGGTTCCTCACACTTTTGTGAGGTGGGCCCTCTGCTCTGAGGTCACTCTTGCCTGGCTGGCACACCCCGCATTGGCGACGGCGGCCCACTGGTAGCAGTTGGAGCCTGCTGGGAGCCTCCTCTCCTCGGTGATGAGAGCCCTCTGGTGTCAGGCCCTAACTGCTGGGCTCCCCACATTTTCTGATGTGTGCCCACTGGTGCGATGACACTCCTACTTGGTTCCCTTCCCCATGGGGATGTGGGCCTTGTGCTCTGAGGTCACAACGGCTGGTTTGCTCACAGTTTCATGATGAGGGCCCTCTGTTGTGAGTTCATCACTGCCTGGATCCCATAGCCTCGGTGCTCTGGGCCGCCTGCTGGGATGTTCCAACTGCTGGATTCCTCACCTTTTTTATACAATGGGCCATGTGTTGTGAGGTTAATCCTGCCTGCCTCGCTCCAAGACCCATGGTGATGTGGGTCCTCTGGTTTGAGGCCACATTTTCTTGTTACCTCAACTTTTGATGATATGGCCCCACGGGTGTGATGACACTCCTGCCTGGTTCACAGCCCCTTGCTGATGTGGGCACTCTGGTGAGAGTCTGATCCTGGCTGGGTTCCTTACCCTTCTGTGAGGTGGGCCCTCTGATGTGAGGTCACTCCTGCCTGGCTGGCTCACGTCGCCTTGATGATGTGGGCCCTCTGTTGGCCACTAAAGCATTCTGGGAGCCTCCTACCCTCTTTAATGAGGGCCCTGGAAAAAACGCATATGCACATTTTGACCAAGTGCATCATTGTCCAGGATCTGCCTCTTCTCCTATGCTTTCAGAGCACTTCCCGTCTACGTCCTGAAATCATATTCCAGGAATACTGCCCCGCTTTCAAGTCCTCCTCGCAGCCTTACTTCAATATATTTTTGTATGATACCTGTCATTAATAACTCTGCAGGTTTGTTAAATACAGTGTCCCTGAGCTCCTTTCTTCAACATGCTTTCTTGTGAGCTGGCCGCAAAACCGCAGGATTGCTTCAGGCCGTAATCTGGTTTCGGCACGGCACGCTGAGCCTTTGGTAAATTCCTCTTTCTGGTGAGAAATGAGCATTCAATTTGCCCGTGGAGACACCTACAGCTAGTCTCTCATTGGTTCTCCCTATTCCTGTTCATCTTGTGCAGAAATTGCAAACTGTGCCAAACAGGAGGTTAAAGGCACTGACTCTCCAAGTGGGTAGAGGGTTAGTAAAGCATCTGGAATGGTGAACCCGAGTACCAGGGAACGAAACCTGAGAGCCATTTAAAATGGTTTCCCAGTCTCACAGTGGACAATACTCTGGGTTTCCCATGCATGTTTTAGCTGAAGGAAGAATTCCTTAAACCTGGAGATTATTGACCCATGGAATGGGTACCATGCAGTATGACTAAAAAGGGTCTGAATTTGCTCACCGAACCTCACCAATGCTATCAGTTCGAAGTGTCCAGCCTTATGCCTCACCCAGCTCTGGGTGTAGATGTGGTAAATCCAGGTTTCATCACAAGCCCTGAATCAATTATTTAAGAATTGCTGTCTCTTTCACTGTCATTGTGTTTTGTTTTTGTAATTTAGTTTGATAATGGGATTTATCGGATTTTCACTGCTGCGTTCATGCCGCTGTACAAACGCTTGATTCTCCTACAGAGAAATATAAATCCACGGGTTTTAAGATTCTTACTAGTCAGGTATATTCCTAGGCGTTGAATATGTGGTGTTGAGTCCATGTCGTTGAACAAGGAGTAGGTCTTGACTATTACATATTTGGCTTATGGAACGGTATCTGTGCTATTTTCAATCTCTGGTTTTATGCAGCACCCCAACTCACCTTTGCCCTTAAGCAAGCATAAGTTGGTTTTCTAAATTTGAGACCCTGTTCTGTTTTGTAATTCAGTTCATGTGTAGCCAAGTTTACATTCCTTGTATTCGTGATATCTTATGATGTTTCATTTTCTGTGTGACTTATTTCACTTAGAATCATCGTACCTGAGTCCACTCATTATGCCGCAATGGGCCTGATGACATAGATTTCATTGGTGAGTGAAATTCCATTGTACGTACGTACCACAATTTCTTTATCCATTTTTCGCTTTCTTGGATATTTAACTTGTACCGTAGACGAGGTTCTTGTAAACAGAGCCGTCCGAAACTTTGGGGTGGCTGTGTGTTTTTGATTTTAATTTCCCTAAGCTATAGGACCATAAGTGGAAGTGCCATAGGCTGTGTTGCTTTGTTTCCTACGTGTTTCTGGAAACACCATACACTTCTCCAGAGTGGTTGTTGGCAATTTACATCCCGCCCATCAGCATGACAAGGCTCCCTCTTCTCCATGGTCTGTGCTGCCTTTCTGGATTTTACACTTTTTTCAGATGGCCCTTTTGACCGGGGGGCAGTGAGACTTCATTGTAGTGCAGATTTCCTTTACACGCTTGCTTGGTTGTCCAAAAAGGGCGTATGCGTTTTTTCCTGAATATATTCAGGAAAAAACGCATACGCCCTTTTTGGCCAAGTGCATCATTGTCGTCGTTCTGCCTCTTTTCCTATGCTTTAAATGCAATTCCAGTCTACCCCCTGAAATCGTTTTCCTGAAATTCTGCCCCACTTTCAAGTCCTCTTCGCAGCCTTCCTTCAATATATTTTTAGACCATAGCTGTCATTTATAACTCTGCAGGTTTGTGAATTACAGTGCCCCTGAGCTCCTTTCTTCAACTCGCTTTCTTGTGAGCTGGCCGCAAACCCGCAGGAATGCTTCAGGCCCTAATCTGGTTCCGGCACGGCATGCTGAGCCTTTGGTTAATTCCTCTTCCTGGTGGGAAATGAGCGTTAAATTTGCCCGTGCAGACACCTTCACACGAGTCGTCATGGTGCCCCTTTGCCCCGGTTATCTCTATGGAGGTTGGAGTTGGAGGGCCTCCTCACTCAAGGTCAGTGTGCCCACGGAGCCAACCCTGCAACTTCAGGGCATGTTTGGTGGTTAGGATCACCACGTGGGGTCCTTTTACCTTAGGAGGGAGGTGGCCTTTTGGGCTGCTGATTTCCAGGTTTTCGGATACTGCCAGTATCTTGGCCAGATGTGGTGGTGGGCCAATCCCCTTGGTGACTGTAGTTTATCCTACCTGGATCGCATTCTTGCATTGTTCCATTTCAAGTGGTCCCAGGTTTTGCACTAATACTCCAATGGCGATTCACCGTTCACCAGGAATGTAAAGGTCAAAGGGTTTAGCTAAATTAGGGAGTTCCTGTGCAAGGGTCTGAATTGACTGCTCTTTCCATTCTTGAAAGGCCACTTCTGCATTCTATTCAAAAGGATCATCACCTTTTCCTTTCAGTGTTTCATATAGAGGCCGAGCTAGTAGACTGTAGTTAGGGATCCAGAAGCAGCAAACCCTGGCCTCCCCAGGAACCCCTAAGCTGTCTTCTAGTTTTAGAAATGGGTAAGGCTGTAAATTGTTTCTTCCCTTTCCTGGGATGGGCTTCTCCGACCTTCTGTGAGAATGAAGCCCAGGCAGGTCACCGTAGTCTGTGATATTTGAGCTTTTTCTTGGACAACTTGTATCCTTTATTGGCTTCGTAGTTCAGAGGTCTCCTTAGTAGGGCTGGCGATCAGAATGTCGTCTGCATATTGAAGGAGTGTTTCCTTTTCCAGAGGTAGAACTTTTAGGTCTTTAGCTGAGCTTTCCCCAAAGATGGTGTGGGAATTTTTGAACCCTTGGGACAACACGGCCCGGAAGTATTGTTTTAGTTGTATGTTGAGTCCTGCCACTCACAAGCCAAAATTTCTTGTGACTCTGGGACTAATAGAATACAAAAGAAGGCATCATTGAAGACTAATACAGAATACCATGTCCTGGTGGTTGGTAGAATGACCAGCAGGGTGTAGGGTTTAGGAACTACTGGAGGTATATCCTCAGTGGCTTAACTGACTGTCCTGACATCCTTTACCAGGACTCCAGCAGCCCATGGGGCTCTCGAGGTCAGGCCAATCCCAGGATATGGAGCTCACCTGGGCAGGTACCCCAACCCAGCCCACGGGGCTCTCATGTTCAGGACCCTCCCAGGATATGGTGTTCCCTGGGCAGGTCCCCCTGCAGCCCATGGGGCTCTCGTGGTCAGGCCCCTCCCAGGATACAGAGCTACCCTTGCAGGTACCATGGCAGGGCTGGGAACACAGGAACCCTGCATATCGCCCTCATTGCAGAGCACTCCCAGCTCACCTGTCACTCAGATCTGACATAGAGCACCTCAGAGCAGGACTTGAACTAACAAACAGCAGCTCCGACAGGTCTGTGACCCTGGGCATCACTCTGTGTGGCCTCCCTCCACCTGGTCTTCCAGACATTTCCACTGCACCCGGGGCACCAGGCCTCTGTCTCCACCCACCAGCCACCCCTCCTCTCCCTGACTCCTGGGTTCCTCTCATTAGGAGAGGGTTTTCTTGAAGTTGTCTCCCACTCATGGGCCAGATAATATAATTAGAAAACAAGCCAGAGCTGCAGCCCCTTGTCTATCCTGACTCTCAGGAGCCCACACCTGTTCCTTGGACCTGGCCGATTCAGCAAGTTCCAGTTTCTGCAACTGTGAGCCCCTGAGGGGTGATTATTGGCTGGCCTGGGAAGCCTGACCGTGCCGGCCAGCCCTCCCCAGGTGTGCCTGGGTTCAGATCAATATAAACACCGCTCCAGGCAGCAAGAGCCCCTGCAGCTGAGCCTGACGCCATTTTCTCTGCCCTGTCAGCAGTTTTGGGGCTGGACTGGTGGGAGGGAGTGAGAGGCCACGGCTTTGTGGGTGGCCCAGTGTGAGTGGGGCTCTGCTGGACTTTCTGCAGCAGTTGCCAAGATGCCACCTGCTAAAGAAGAGGATGTGTCACCCATACCTGCCGCTGGAATTTCTCCCTGGGCAGAGGTGAGTGAGGAAGAAAGCAGTGGGGGCCGGGACAGCAGGGGTATCTCAGGCAGGGAAATGGAAAGCTTCCAGAAGAGCACCCAGGGCCAGGACCACCCTGGCTGGCCTGCAGGCACCAAGTCGGCTGGCATGCTGTCGCTCATGTGGCTCCATGGCCCTTCCTCTAGGCTTTCAAGTCCTTGTACATATTCAGGTGTTTTACCTGGGAAGGGTGGGAACATTTCAGCAGCAGCTGGCCTGGGGCTCAGCCCACGTTTACTCACAGATGCCTCGGCACGGTCCCCCAGCTTTGCAATGAGGACGCTTGTTGCGTGGGGCCTGCTGGCTGAATGGGAGATGATTCCCCACCACTGACCAACTTCAGAATTGCTTACAACTGGAGCAAGTGCCCTGATACGGTTTTCCTCTGTGTAACTGGTGGGTTCTGTTTTTTTTCTTTTTTTCGTTTTTGGTTCAAGGTAGATTTTATTCCTCTTTTTTGTATTTACAGATATAAGCATGGAAATAATTTATTCATATAAATACATGTATGTGAAGGGAAGAATATTTTCTCTGTTTTACTTTTTGTAATTTGAATTTTATTTTATTTTTTTATACAGCAGGTTCTTTTTGGTTATCTCTTTTATACATATAAATGTATATATGCCAATCCCAATCTCTCAACTCCTCCCACCACCACCCCCCAACAGCTTTCCCCCCTTGGTGTCCATACGTTTGTTGTCTACATCTGTTACTCTATTTCTGCCTTGCAAAACGGTTCATCTGTAAAATTTGTCTAGGTTCCACATATAGGCATTAATATACAAGATTTGTTTTTCTATTTCTGACTTACTTCACTCTGTATGACAGTCTCTAGATCCATCAACGTCTCTACAAATGACCCAATTTCATTCCTTTTTATGGCTTAGTAATATTCCATTTTATATATGTACCACTTCTTTATGCATTCGTCTGTCTGTGGGCATTTAGGTTGCTTCCATTACCTGGATATTGTAAATAGTGATGCAATGAACATTGCGGTGAATGTCTCTTTTTGATTTATGGTTTTGTCTGGGTATATGCCCAGTAGTGGGATTGCTGTATCATATGGTAATTCTATTCTTAATTTTATATGAAACTCCATAATGTTCTCCACAGTGACTGTATCAATTTACATTCCCAACAATAGTGGAAGAGGGTTCCTTATCTCCACACCCTTTCCAGCATTTGTTGTTTGTAGATTTTCTGATGATGCCCATTCTAACATGTGTGAGGTGATACACCATGGATGAGTCTATTTCGTTGAGCAAAGAGTAGGTCTTGTCTAGTACATATTTGGCTTATGGAACGGTATGTGTGCTAATTTCAATCTCTGGTTTTATACAGCACCCCAACTCAACATTCCCCTTAAGCAAGCATAAGTTTTTATCTAAATGCGAGACTCTGTTCGGTTTTGTATTTCAGTTTATGTGTAGCCAAGTTTACACTCCCTCTATTAGTGATATCTTATGATACTTATCTTTCTCTGTGTGACGTATTTCTCTTAGAATCATCATATTTAAATCCACTCAATTTGCTGCTACAGGCCTGATGACATTGATTTCATTGCTGAGTGATATTCCGTTGTACGTAAGTAGCACAACTCCTTTATCCATTTTTTTCTTTCTGGGATATTTAATTTGTACTGGACTCGAGTTTCTTGTAAACACAGCAGCCCTAAATTTTGTGCTGGCTGTGTCTTGTTGATTTTAATTTTCCTAAGCTATAGGGCTAAAAGTGGAAGTACCCTAGGCTCTGTAGCTTTGTTTTTCAGATGTTTCAGGATACACCATAAACATCTCCAGAGTGTCTGTTGGCAATTTACATCCCGCCCATCAGCATAACAAGGCTCCCTGTTCTCCATGGCCTGTCCTGTGTTTCTGGTTTTTACACTTTTTTCAGATGGCCCTTTTGACGAATGGGAAATGAGACTTCATTGTAGTGCGGATTTCCATTGCTGGAGTGCTTGGTTGGCCAAAAAGGGCATATGCGTTTTTTCCTGAATATATTCAGGAAAAAATGTTTACGCACTTTTGTCCAAGTGCATCAGTGTCAAAGATCTGCCGCTTTTCACATGCTTTAAATGCAATTCCAATCTACCTCCTGAAATATGATTCCTGCAATTCTGCCTCGTTTTCAAGTCCTCTTTGCAGACTTACTTCAATATATTTTTGCCAATAGCTGTCATTTATATCTCTGCAGGTTTGTGAATTACAGTGCCCGTGATTTCCTTTCTTAACTCGTTTCCTTGAAAGCTGGCCACAGAACCGCAGGTTTGCTTTAGGCCATAATCAGGGTCCGACACGGCACTCTGAGCCTTTGGTTAATTCCTCTTCCTGGTGGGAAATTAGAGTTAAATGTGCCCCTCCGGACACCTGCCTCACTCCCAACCCCTTGGTTATGTGTGTCCTGTAGTTTGAGGCCACATGTGCTGGGTTCCTCACCTTTGGCTGATGTGGCCCCACTGGTGTGAGGACACTCCTGCCTGGTTCCCATCCCCTTGGTGATGTGGACCCTCCGGTGAGAGTCTGATCCTGGCTGGGTTTCTCACACTTCTGAGAGGTGGGCCCTCTTCTCTGAGGTCACTCCTGCCTGGCTGGCCCACCCCGCCTTGACGACGTCGGCTCTCTCGTGGGAGTTGGTGCCTGCTGCGAGTCTCCTCCCCTTGGTAATGAGGGCCCTCTGGCGTCAGGCCCTAACTCCTGGCCTCCCAAAATTTTCTGATGTGCGCCCTGTGGTGCGAGTACACTCCTGCCAGGTTCCCAACACCATGGGAATGTGGGCCTTCTGCTCTGAGGTCCCAACGGTGGGTTGCTCAGTTTCATGATGAGGGCCCTCTGGTGTGAGTTCACTCCGGCCTGGATCCCATAGCCTCCCTGCTCCTGGCCACCTGCGGGGAGGTTACAACTGCGGGATTCCTCACCTTTTTTCTTCTATGGGCCCTCTGTTTTGAGACTCCTCCTGCCTGCCTCACTCCCAGCCCCTTGGTGATGTGTGTCCTCTGGTTTGAGGCCACGTGTGCTGGGTCCCTCACCTTTCGATGATGTGGCCCCACTGGTGTGAGGACACTCTTGCCTGGTTCCTATCCCCTTGAAGATGTGGGCTCTCTGGTGAGAGTCTGATCCTGGCTGGGTTCCTCACCCTTCTGTGAGGTGGGCCCTCTGCTGTGAGGTCACTCCTGCCTGGCTGGCACACCCCGCCTGGGCAACATCGGCCCTCTTGTGGCAGTTGGAGCATGCTGAGAGCCTCCTCCCCTCGGTGATGAGGGCCCTCTTGCGTCAGGCCCTAACTGCTGGGTACCCACATTTTCTGATACGTGCTAAGTGGTGCGAGGACACTCCTGCGAGGTTCCCATCCCCATGGGGATGTGGGCCTTCTGCTCTGAGGTCCCAATGGCTGGGTTGCTCACAGTTTCATGATGTGGGCCCTCTGCTGTGAGTTCACTGCAGCCTGGATCACATAGACTCGGTGCTCTGGGCCGCCTGCTGGGAGGTTCCCACTGCAGGATTCCTCACCTTTTTTATTCTATTGGCCCTGTGTTGTGAGGCTACTCATGCCTGCCTCAATCCGAGCCCCTTGGAGATGTGGGTCCTCTGGTTTAGGCCTCATGTGCTGGTTTCCTCACCTTTCTATGATGTGGTCACCCTGGTGTGAAGACAGTCCTGCCTGGTTCTGATCCCCTTGGTGATGTGGGCCCTCTGGTGAGAGTCTTATCCTGGCTGGGTTCCTCACCCTTCTGTGAGGTAGGCCCTCTGCTGTGAGGTCACTCCTGCCTGGCTGTCACACGTCACCTTGTCGACATGGGCCCTCAGTTGGGAGTTGGTGCCTGCTTGGAGTCTCCTCCCCTTGGTAATGAGGGCCCTCTGGCGTCAGACCCTAACTTCTGGGCTCCCAAAATTCTCTGATGTGTGCCCTGAGGTGCGAGTACACTTATGCCATGTTTCCAACCACATAGGAATGTGGGCCTTCTGCTCTGAGGTCCCAAAGCCTGGGTTGCTCACAGTTTCATGCTGAGGGCCCTCTGTTTTGAGTTCAGTCAGGTCTGGATCCCATAGCCTCGCTGCTCCTGGCCGCCTGCTGGGAGGTTCCAACTGCGGGATTCCTCACCTTTTTTCTTCTATGGGCCCTCTGTTTTGAGACTCCTCCTGCCTGCCTCACTCCCAGCCCCTTGGTGATGTGTGTCCTCTGGTTTGAGGCCACGTGTGCTGGGTCACTCACATTTCGTTGATGAGGTCCCACTGGTGTGAGGACACTCCAGCCTGGTTCCCATTCTCTTGGTGATGTGGGCCCTCTGGTGAGAGTCTGATCCTCCTTGGGTTCCTCACACTTTTGTGAGGTGGGCCCTCTGCTCTGAGGTCACTCTTGCCTGGCTGGCACACCCCGCATTGGCGACGGCGGCCCACTGGTAGCAGTTGGAGCCTGCTGGGAGCCTCCTCTCCTCGGTGATGAGAGCCCTCTGGTGTCAGGCCCTAACTGCTGGGCTCCCCACATTTTCTGATGTGTGCCCACTGGTGCGATGACACTCCTACTTGGTTCCCTTCCCCATGGGGATGTGGGCCTTGTGCTCTGAGGTCACAACGGCTGGTTTGCTCACAGTTTCATGATGAGGGCCCTCTGTTGTGAGTTCATCACTGCCTGGATCCCATAGCCTCGGTGCTCTGGGCCGCCTGCTGGGATGTTCCAACTGCTGGATTCCTCACCTTTTTTATACAATGGGCCATGTGTTGTGAGGTTAATCCTGCCTGCCTCGCTCCAAGACCCATGGTGATGTGGGTCCTCTGGTTTGAGGCCACATTTTCTTGTTACCTCAACTTTTGATGATATGGCCCCACGGGTGTGATGACACTCCTGCCTGGTTCACAGCCCCTTGCTGATGTGGGCACTCTGGTGAGAGTCTGATCCTGGCTGGGTTCCTTACCCTTCTGTGAGGTGGGCCCTCTGATGTGAGGTCACTCCTGCCTGGCTGGCTCACGTCGCCTTGATGATGTGGGCCCTCTGTTGGCCACTAAAGCATTCTGGGAGCCTCCTACCCTCTTTAATGAGGGCCCTGGAAAAAACGCATATGCACATTTTGACCAAGTGCATCATTGTCCAGGATCTGCCTCTTCTCCTATGCTTTCAGAGCACTTCCCGTCTACGTCCTGAAATCATATTCCAGGAATACTGCCCCGCTTTCAAGTCCTCCTCGCAGCCTTACTTCAATATATTTTTGTATGATACCTGTCATTAATAACTCTGCAGGTTTGTTAAATACAGTGTCCCTGAGCTCCTTTCTTCAACATGCTTTCTTGTGAGCTGGCCGCAAAACCGCAGGATTGCTTCAGGCCGTAATCTGGTTTCGGCACGGCACGCTGAGCCTTTGGTAAATTCCTCTTTCTGGTGAGAAATGAGCATTCAATTTGCCCGTGGAGACACCTACAGCTAGTCTCTCATTGGTTCTCCCTATTCCTGTTCATCTTGTGCAGAAATTGCAAACTGTGCCAAACAGGAGGTTAAAGGCACTGACTCTCCAAGTGGGTAGAGGGTTAGTAAAGCATCTGGAATGGTGAACCCGAGTACCAGGGAACGAAACCTGAGAGCCATTTAAAATGGTTTCCCAGTCTCACAGTGGACAATACTCTGGGTTTCCCATGCATGTTTTAGCTGAAGGAAGAATTCCTTAAACCTGGAGATTATTGACCCATGGAATGGGTACCATGCAGTATGACTAAAAAGGGTCTGAATTTGCTCACCGAACCTCACCAATGCTATCAGTTCGAAGTGTCCAGCCTTATGCCTCACCCAGCTCTGGGTGTAGATGTGGTAAATCCAGGTTTCATCACAAGCCCTGAATCAATTATTTAAGAATTGCTGTCTCTTTCACTGTCATTGTGTTTTGTTTTTGTAATTTAGTTTGATAATGGGATTTATCGGATTTTCACTGCTGCGTTCATGCCGCTGTACAAACGCTTGATTCTCCTACAGAGAAATATAAATCCACGGGTTTTAAGATTCTTACTAGTCAGGTATATTCCTAGGCGTTGAATATGTGGTGTTGAGTCCATGTCGTTGAACAAGGAGTAGGTCTTGACTATTACATATTTGGCTTATGGAACGGTATCTGTGCTATTTTCAATCTCTGGTTTTATGCAGCACCCCAACTCACCTTTGCCCTTAAGCAAGCATAAGTTGGTTTTCTAAATTTGAGACCCTGTTCTGTTTTGTAATTCAGTTCATGTGTAGCCAAGTTTACATTCCTTGTATTCGTGATATCTTATGATGTTTCATTTTCTGTGTGACTTATTTCACTTAGAATCATCGTACCTGAGTCCACTCATTATGCCGCAATGGGCCTGATGACATAGATTTCATTGGTGAGTGAAATTCCATTGTACGTACGTACCACAATTTCTTTATCCATTTTTCGCTTTCTTGGATATTTAACTTGTACCGTAGACGAGGTTCTTGTAAACAGAGCCGTCCGAAACTTTGGGGTGGCTGTGTGTTTTTGATTTTAATTTCCCTAAGCTATAGGACCATAAGTGGAAGTGCCATAGGCTGTGTTGCTTTGTTTCCTACGTGTTTCTGGAAACACCATACACTTCTCCAGAGTGGTTGTTGGCAATTTACATCCCGCCCATCAGCATGACAAGGCTCCCTCTTCTCCATGGTCTGTGCTGCCTTTCTGGATTTTACACTTTTTTCAGATGGCCCTTTTGACCGGGGGGCAGTGAGACTTCATTGTAGTGCAGATTTCCTTTACACGCTTGCTTGGTTGTCCAAAAAGGGCGTATGCGTTTTTTCCTGAATATATTCAGGAAAAAACGCATACGCCCTTTTTGGCCAAGTGCATCATTGTCGTCGTTCTGCCTCTTTTCCTATGCTTTAAATGCAATTCCAGTCTACCCCCTGAAATCGTTTTCCTGAAATTCTGCCCCACTTTCAAGTCCTCTTCGCAGCCTTCCTTCAATATATTTTTAGACCATAGCTGTCATTTATAACTCTGCAGGTTTGTGAATTACAGTGCCCCTGAGCTCCTTTCTTCAACTCGCTTTCTTGTGAGCTGGCCGCAAACCCGCAGGAATGCTTCAGGCCCTAATCTGGTTCCGGCACGGCATGCTGAGCCTTTGGTTAATTCCTCTTCCTGGTGGGAAATGAGCGTTAAATTTGCCCGTGCAGACACCTTCACACGAGTCGTCATGGTGCCCCTTTGCCCCGGTTATCTCTATGGAGGTTGGAGTTGGAGGGCCTCCTCACTCAAGGTCAGTGTGCCCATGGAGCCAACCCTGCAACTTCAGGGCATGTTTGGTGGTTAGGATCACCACGTGGGGTCCTTTTACCTTAGGAGGGAGGTGGCCTTTTGGGCTGCTGATTTCCAGGTTTTCGGATACTGCCAGTATCTTGGCCAGATGTGGTGGTGGGCCAATCCCCTTGGTGACTGTAGTTTATCCTACCTGGATCGCATTCTTGCATTGTTCCATTTCAAGTGGTCCCAGGTTTTGCACTAATACTCCAATGGCGATTCACCGTTCACCAGGAATGTAAAGGTCAAAGGGTTTAGCTAAATTAGGGAGTTCCTGTGCAAGGGTCTGAATTGACTGCTCTTTCCATTCTTGAAAGGCCACTTCTGCATTCTATTCAAAAGGATCATCACCTTTTCCTTTCAGTGTTTCATATAGAGGCCGAGCTAGTAGACTGTAGTTAGGGATCCAGAAGCAGCAAACCCTGGCCTCCCCAGGAACCCCTAAGCTGTCTTCTAGTTTTAGAAATGGGTAAGGCTGTAAATTGTTTCTTCCCTTTCCTGGGATGGGCTTCTCCGACCTTCTGTGAGAATGAAGCCCAGGCAGGTCACCGTAGTCTGTGATATTTGAGCTTTTTCTTGGACAACTTGTATCCTTTATTGGCTTCGTAGTTCAGAGGTCTCCTTAGTAGGGCTGGCGATCAGAATGTCGTCTGCATATTGAAGGAGTGTTTCCTTTTCCAGAGGTAGAACTTTTAGGTCTTTAGCTGAGCTTTCCCCAAAGATGGTGTGGGAATTTTTGAACCCTTGGGACAACACGGCCCGGAAGTATTGTTTTAGTTGTATGTTGAGTCCTGCCACTCACAAGCCAAAATTTCTTGTGACTCTGGGACTAATAGAATACAAAAGAAGGCATCATTGAAGACTAATACAGAATACCATGTCCTGGTGGTTGGTAGAATGACCAGCAGGGTGTAGGGTTTAGGAACTACTGGAGGTATATCCTCAGTGGCTTAACTGACTGTCCTGACATCCTTTACCAGGACTCCAGCAGCCCATGGGGCTCTCGAGGTCAGGCCAATCCCAGGATATGGAGCTCACCTGGGCAGGTACCCCAACCCAGCCCACGGGGCTCTCATGTTCAGGACCCTCCCAGGATATGGTGTTCCCTGGGCAGGTCCCCCTGCAGCCCATGGGGCTCTCGTGGTCAGGCCCCTCCCAGGATACAGAGCTACCCTTGCAGGTACCATGGCAGGGCTGGGAACACAGGAACCCTGCATATCGCCCTCATTGCAGAGCACTCCCAGCTCACCTGTCACTCAGATCTGACATAGAGCACCTCAGAGCAGGACTTGAACTAACAAACAGCAGCTCCGACAGGTCTGTGACCCTGGGCATCACTCTGTGTGGCCTCCCTCCACCTGGTCTTCCAGACATTTCCACTGCACCCGGGGCACCAGGCCTCTGTCTCCACCCACCAGCCACCCCTCCTCTCCCTGACTCCTGGGTTCCTCTCATTAGGAGAGGGTTTTCTTGAAGTTGTCTCCCACTCATGGGCCAGATAATATAATTAGAAAACAAGCCAGAGCTGCAGCCCCTTGTCTATCCTGACTCTCAGGAGCCCACACCTGTTCCTTGGACCTGGCCGATTCAGCAAGTTCCAGTTTCTGCAACTGTGAGCCCCTGAGGGGTGATTATTGGCTGGCCTGGGAAGCCTGACCGTGCCGGCCAGCCCTCCCCAGGTGTGCCTGGGTTCAGATCAATATAAACACCGCTCCAGGCAGCAAGAGCCCCTGCAGCTGAGCCTGACGCCATTTTCTCTGCCCTGTCAGCAGTTTTGGGGCTGGACTGGTGGGAGGGAGTGAGAGGCCACGGCTTTGTGGGTGGCCCAGTGTGAGTGGGGCTCTGCTGGACTTTCTGCAGCAGTTGCCAAGATGCCACCTGCTAAAGAAGAGGATGTGTCACCCATACCTGCCGCTGGAATTTCTCCCTGGGCAGAGGTGAGTGAGGAAGAAAGCAGTGGGGGCCGGGACAGCAGGGGTATCTCAGGCAGGGAAATGGAAAGCTTCCAGAAGAGCACCCAGGGCCAGGACCACCCTGGCTGGCCTGCAGGCACCAAGTCGGCTGGCATGCTGTCGCTCATGTGGCTCCATGGCCCTTCCTCTAGGCTTTCAAGTCCTTGTACATATTCAGGTGTTTTACCTGGGAAGGGTGGGAACATTTCAGCAGCAGCTGGCCTGGGGCTCAGCCCACGTTTACTCACAGATGCCTCGGCACGGTCCCCCAGCTTTGCAATGAGGACGCTTGTTGCGTGGGGCCTGCTGGCTGAATGGGAGATGATTCCCCACCACTGACCAACTTCAGAATTGCTTACAACTGGAGCAAGTGCCCTGATACGGTTTTCCTCTGTGTAACTGGTGGGTTCTGTTTTTTTTCTTTTTTTCGTTTTTGGTTCAAGGTAGATTTTATTCCTCTTTTTTGTATTTACAGATATAAGCATGGAAATAATTTATTCATATAAATACATGTATGTGAAGGGAAGAATATTTTCTCTGTTTTACTTTTTGTAATTTGAATTTTATTTTATTTTTTTATACAGCAGGTTCTTTTTGGTTATCTCTTTTATACATATAAATGTATATATGCCAATCCCAATCTCTCAACTCCTCCCACCACCACCCCCCAACAGCTTTCCCCCCTTGGTGTCCATACGTTTGTTGTCTACATCTGTTACTCTATTTCTGCCTTGCAAAACGGTTCATCTGTAAAATTTGTCTAGGTTCCACATATAGGCATTAATATACAAGATTTGTTTTTCTATTTCTGACTTACTTCACTCTGTATGACAGTCTCTAGATCCATCAACGTCTCTACAAATGACCCAATTTCATTCCTTTTTATGGCTTAGTAATATTCCATTTTATATATGTACCACTTCTTTATGCATTCGTCTGTCTGTGGGCATTTAGGTTGCTTCCATTACCTGGATATTGTAAATAGTGATGCAATGAACATTGCGGTGAATGTCTCTTTTTGATTTATGGTTTTGTCTGGGTATATGCCCAGTAGTGGGATTGCTGTATCATATGGTAATTCTATTCTTAATTTTATATGAAACTCCATAATGTTCTCCACAGTGACTGTATCAATTTACATTCCCAACAATAGTGGAAGAGGGTTCCTTATCTCCACACCCTTTCCAGCATTTGTTGTTTGTAGATTTTCTGATGATGCCCATTCTAACATGTGTGAGGTGATACACCATGGATGAGTCTATTTCGTTGAGCAAAGAGTAGGTCTTGTCTAGTACATATTTGGCTTATGGAACGGTATGTGTGCTAATTTCAATCTCTGGTTTTATACAGCACCCCAACTCAACATTCCCCTTAAGCAAGCATAAGTTTTTATCTAAATGCGAGACTCTGTTCGGTTTTGTATTTCAGTTTATGTGTAGCCAAGTTTACACTCCCTCTATTAGTGATATCTTATGATACTTATCTTTCTCTGTGTGACGTATTTCTCTTAGAATCATCATATTTAAATCCACTCAATTTGCTGCTACAGGCCTGATGACATTGATTTCATTGCTGAGTGATATTCCGTTGTACGTAAGTAGCACAACTCCTTTATCCATTTTTTTCTTTCTGGGATATTTAATTTGTACTGGACTCGAGTTTCTTGTAAACACAGCAGCCCTAAATTTTGTGCTGGCTGTGTCTTGTTGATTTTAATTTTCCTAAGCTATAGGGCTAAAAGTGGAAGTACCCTAGGCTCTGTAGCTTTGTTTTTCAGATGTTTCAGGATACACCATAAACATCTCCAGAGTGTCTGTTGGCAATTTACATCCCGCCCATCAGCATAACAAGGCTCCCTGTTCTCCATGGCCTGTCCTGTGTTTCTGGTTTTTACACTTTTTTCAGATGGCCCTTTTGACGAATGGGAAATGAGACTTCATTGTAGTGCGGATTTCCATTGCTGGAGTGCTTGGTTGGCCAAAAAGGGCATATGCGTTTTTTCCTGAATATATTCAGGAAAAAATGTTTACGCACTTTTGTCCAAGTGCATCAGTGTCAAAGATCTGCCGCTTTTCACATGCTTTAAATGCAATTCCAATCTACCTCCTGAAATATGATTCCTGCAATTCTGCCTCGTTTTCAAGTCCTCTTTGCAGACTTACTTCAATATATTTTTGCCAATAGCTGTCATTTATATCTCTGCAGGTTTGTGAATTACAGTGCCCGTGATTTCCTTTCTTAACTCGTTTCCTTGAAAGCTGGCCACAGAACCGCAGGTTTGCTTTAGGCCATAATCAGGGTCCGACACGGCACTCTGAGCCTTTGGTTAATTCCTCTTCCTGGTGGGAAATTAGAGTTAAATGTGCCCCTCCGGACACCTGCCTCACTCCCAACCCCTTGGTTATGTGTGTCCTGTAGTTTGAGGCCACATGTGCTGGGTTCCTCACCTTTGGCTGATGTGGCCCCACTGGTGTGAGGACACTCCTGCCTGGTTCCCATCCCCTTGGTGATGTGGACCCTCCGGTGAGAGTCTGATCCTGGCTGGGTTCCTCACACTTCTGAGAGGTGGGCCCTCTTCTCTGAGGTCACTCCTGCCTGGCTGGCCCACCCCGCCTTGACGACGTCGGCTCTCTCGTGGGAGTTGGTGCCTGCTGCGAGTCTCCTCCCCTTGGTAATGAGGGCCCTCTGGCGTCAGGCCCTAACTCCTGGCCTCCCAAAATTTTCTGATGTGCGCCCTGTGGTGCGAGTACACTCCTGCCAGGTTCCCAACACCATGGGAATGTGGGCCTTCTGCTCTGAGGTCCCAACGGTGGGTTGCTCAGTTTCATGATGAGGGCCCTCTGGTGTGAGTTCACTCCGGCCTGGATCCCATAGCCTCCCTGCTCCTGGCCACCTGCGGGGAGGTTACAACTGCGGGATTCCTCACCTTTTTTCTTCTATGGGCCCTCTGTTTTGAGACTCCTCCTGCCTGCCTCACTCCCAGCCCCTTGGTGATGTGTGTCCTCTGGTTTGAGGCCACGTGTGCTGGGTCCCTCACCTTTCGATGATGTGGCCCCACTGGTGTGAGGACACTCTTGCCTGGTTCCTATCCCCTTGAAGATGTGGGCTCTCTGGTGAGAGTCTGATCCTGGCTGGGTTCCTCACCCTTCTGTGAGGTGGGCCCTCTGCTGTGAGGTCACTCCTGCCTGGCTGGCACACCCCGCCTGGGCAACATCGGCCCTCTTGTGGCAGTTGGAGCATGCTGAGAGCCTCCTCCCCTCGGTGATGAGGGCCCTCTTGCGTCAGGCCCTAACTGCTGGGTACCCACATTTTCTGATACGTGCTAAGTGGTGCGAGGACACTCCTGCGAGGTTCCCATCCCCATGGGGATGTGGGCCTTCTGCTCTGAGGTCCCAATGGCTGGGTTGCTCACAGTTTCATGATGTGGGCCCTCTGCTGTGAGTTCACTGCAGCCTGAATCACATAGACTCGGTGCTCTGGGCCGCCTGCTGGGAGGTTCCCACTGCAGGATTCCTCACCTTTTTTATTCTATTGGCCCTGTGTTGTGAGGCTACTCATGCCTGCCTCAATCCGAGCCCCTTGGAGATGTGGGTCCTCTGGTTTAGGCCTCATGTGCTGGTTTCCTCACCTTTCTATGATGTGGTCACCCTGGTGTGAAGACAGTCCTGCCTGGTTCTGATCCCCTTGGTGATGTGGGCCCTCTGGTGAGAGTCTTATCCTGGCTGGGTTCCTCACCCTTCTGTGAGGTAGGCCCTCTGCTGTGAGGTCACTCCTGCCTGGCTGTCACACGTCACCTTGTCGACATGGGCCCTCAGTTGGGAGTTGGTGCCTGCTTGGAGTCTCCTCCCCTTGGTAATGAGGGCCCTCTGGCGTCAGACCCTAACTTCTGGGCTCCCAAAATTCTCTGATGTGTGCCCTGAGGTGCGAGTACACTTATGCCATGTTTCCAACCACATAGGAATGTGGGCCTTCTGCTCTGAGGTCCCAAAGCCTGGGTTGCTCACAGTTTCATGCTGAGGGCCCTCTGTTTTGAGTTCAGTCAGGTCTGGATCCCATAGCCTCGCTGCTCCTGGCCGCCTGCTGGGAGGTTCCAACTGCGGGATTCCTCACCTTTTTTCTTCTATGGGCCCTCTGTTTTGAGACTCCTCCTGCCTGCCTCACTCCCAGCCCCTTGGTGATGTGTGTCCTCTGGTTTGAGGCCACGTGTGCTGGGTCACTCACATTTCGTTGATGAGGTCCCACTGGTGTGAGGACACTCCAGCCTGGTTCCCATTCTCTTGGTGATGTGGGCCCTCTGGTGAGAGTCTGATCCTCCTTGGGTTCCTCACACTTTTGTGAGGTGGGCCCTCTGCTCTGAGGTCACTCTTGCCTGGCTGGCACACCCCGCATTGGCGACGGCGGCCCACTGGTAGCAGTTGGAGCCTGCTGGGAGCCTCCTCTCCTCGGTGATGAGAGCCCTCTGGTGTCAGGCCCTAACTGCTGGGCTCCCCACATTTTCTGATGTGTGCCCACTGGTGCGATGACACTCCTACTTGGTTCCCTTCCCCATGGGGATGTGGGCCTTGTGCTCTGAGGTCACAACGGCTGGTTTGCTCACAGTTTCATGATGAGGGCCCTCTGTTGTGAGTTCATCACTGCCTGGATCCCATAGCCTCGGTGCTCTGGGCCGCCTGCTGGGATGTTCCAACTGCTGGATTCCTCACCTTTTTTATACAATGGGCCATGTGTTGTGAGGTTAATCCTGCCTGCCTCGCTCCAAGACCCATGGTGATGTGGGTCCTCTGGTTTGAGGCCACATTTTCTTGTTACCTCAACTTTTGATGATATGGCCCCACGGGTGTGATGACACTCCTGCCTGGTTCACAGCCCCTTGCTGATGTGGGCACTCTGGTGAGAGTCTGATCCTGGCTGGGTTCCTTACCCTTCTGTGAGGTGGGCCCTCTGATGTGAGGTCACTCCTGCCTGGCTGGCTCACGTCGCCTTGATGATGTGGGCCCTCTGTTGGCCACTAAAGCATTCTGGGAGCCTCCTACCCTCTTTAATGAGGGCCCTGGAAAAAACGCATATGCACATTTTGACCAAGTGCATCATTGTCCAGGATCTGCCTCTTCTCCTATGCTTTCAGAGCACTTCCCGTCTACGTCCTGAAATCATATTCCAGGAATACTGCCCCGCTTTCAAGTCCTCCTCGCAGCCTTACTTCAATATATTTTTGTATGATACCTGTCATTAATAACTCTGCAGGTTTGTTAAATACAGTGTCCCTGAGCTCCTTTCTTCAACATGCTTTCTTGTGAGCTGGCCGCAAAACCGCAGGATTGCTTCAGGCCGTAATCTGGTTTCGGCACGGCACGCTGAGCCTTTGGTAAATTCCTCTTTCTGGTGAGAAATGAGCATTCAATTTGCCCGTGGAGACACCTACAGCTAGTCTCTCATTGGTTCTCCCTATTCCTGTTCATCTTGTGCAGAAATTGCAAACTGTGCCAAACAGGAAGTTAAAGGCACTGACTCTCCAAGTGGGTAGAGGGTTAGTAAAGCATCTGGAATGGTGAACCCGAGTACCAGGGAACGAAACCTGAGAGCCATTTAAAATGGTTTCCCAGTCTCACAGTGGACAATAATCTGGGTTTCCCATGCATGTTTTAGCTGAAGGAAGAATTCCTTAAACCTGGAGATTATTGACCCATGGAATGGGTACCATGCAGTATGACTAAAAAGGGTCTGAATTTGCTCACCGAACCTCACCAATGCTATCAGTTCGAAGTGTCCAGCCTTATGCCTCACCCAGCTCTGGGTGTAGATGTGGTAAATCCAGGTTTCATCACAAGCCCTGAATCAATTATTTAAGAATTGCTGTCTCTTTCACTGTCATTGTGTTTTGTTTTTGTAATTTAGTTTGATAATGGGATTTATCGGATTTTCACTGCTGCGTTCATGCCGCTGTACAAACGCTTGATTCTCCTACAGAGAAATATAAATCCACGGGTTTTAAGATTCTTACTAGTCAGGTATATTCCTAGGCGTTGAATATGTGGTGTTGAGTCCATGTCGTTGAACAAGGAGTAGGTCTTGACTATTACATATTTGGCTTATGGAACGGTATCTGTGCTATTTTCAATCTCTGGTTTTATGCAGCACCCCAACTCACCTTTGCCCTTAAGCAAGCATAAGTTGGTTTTCTAAATTTGAGTCCCTGTTCTGTTTTGTAATTCAGTTCATGTGTAGCCAAGTTTACATTCCGTGTATTAGTGATATCTTATGATGTTTCATTTTCTGTGTGACTTATTTCACTTAGAATCACTGTAGCTGAATCCACTCATTATGCCGTGATGGGCCTGATGACATAGATTTCATTGCTGAGTGATATTCCATTGTACGTACGAACCACAACTTCTTTATCCATTTTTCACATTCTGGGATATTTAACTTGTACTGTAGCTGAGGTTCTTGTAAACAGAGCCGTCCGAAAATTTGGGGTGGCTGTGTGTTTTTGATTTTAATTTCCCTAAGCTATAGGACCAAAACTGGAAGTGCCGTAGGCTCCGTTGCTTTGTTTTTTAGGTGTTTCAGGAAACACCATACACTTCTCCAGGGTGGCTGTTGGCAATTTACATCCCGCCCATCAGCATAACAAGGCTCCCTGTTCTCCATGGCCTGTGCTGTCTTTCTGGATTTTACACTTTTTTTAGATGGCCCTTTTGACCAGGGGGCTGTGAGACTTCATTGTAGTGCATAATTCTTTAACATGCTTGCATGGTTGGCCAAAAAGGGCGTATGCGTTTTTTCCTGAATATATTCAGGAAAAAACGCATACGCCCTTTTTGGCCAAGTGCATCATTGTCGACGTTCTGCCTCTTTTCCTATGCTTTAAATGCAATTCCAGTCTACCCCCTGAAATCGTTTTCTTGCAATTCTGCCCACTTACAAGTCCTCTTCGCAGCCTTCCTTCAATATATTTTTGGACGATAGCTGTCATTTATAACTCTGCAGGTTTGTGAATTACAGTGCCCCTGAGCTCCTTTCTTCAACTCGCTTTCTTGTGAGCTGGCCGCAAACACACATGATTGCTTCAGGCCCTAATCTGGTTCCGGCACGGCATGCTGAGCCTTTGGTGAATTCCTCTTCCTGGTGGGAAATGAGCGTTAAATTTGCCTGTGCAGACACCTCCAGCTAGTCTCTCATTGATTCCCCCTATTCCTGTTCATCTTGCGCAGATATTGCAAACTGTGCCAAACAGGAGGTTAAAGGCACTGAGTCTCCAAGTGGGGAGAGTGTTAGTAAAGGGTCTGGAATGGTGAACCCGAGTAAAAGGGGACGAAAACTGAGATGCATTTGAAAACGTTTCCCGGTCACATGGTGCACCATACTTGGGTTTTCCATGCATGTGTTAGCTGAAGGAAGAATCCCTCAAACCTGGAGAGTTGGGACCCATGGAATGGGTACCATGCAGTATGACTTCAAAGGGTCTGCACTTGCTCATCGAACCTCACCAATGCTATCAGCCCGAAGTGTCCAACCTTATGTCTCACTCAGCTCTGGGTGTAGATGTGGTAAATCCAGGTTGCATCACAAGCCCTGAATGAATTATTTAAAAATTGCTCTCTATTTCACTGTCATTGTGTTTTGTTTCTGTAATTCATTTTGATAATGGGATTTATCGGATTTTCTCTGCTGCATTCTTGCAGCTGTACACACGCTTGATTCTCTTATGGAGACATATAAATCCATGGGTTTGAAGATTCTGATCAGTCAGGTGTATTCCTAGGCTTTGAATATGGGGTGTTTAGTCCATTTCGTTGAGCAAGGGGTAGGTCTTGAGTATTATATATTTGGCTTATGGAAAGGTATCTGTGCTAATTTCTATCTCTGGTTTTATGCAACACCCCAACTCACCTTTCCCCTTAAGCAAGCATAAGTTGGTTTTCTAAATTTGAGACCCTGTTCTGTTTTGTAATTCAGGTCATGTGTAGCCAAGTTTACATTCCTTGTATTAGTGATATCTTATGATGTTTCATTTTCTGTGTGACTTATTTCACTTAGAATCATCGTACCTGAATCCACTCATTATGCCGCAATGGGCCTGATGACATAGATTTCATTGGTGAGTGATATTCCATTGTACGTACGTACCACAATTTCTTTATCCATTTTTCGCTTTCTTGGATATTTAACTTGTACCGTAGACGAGGTTCTTGTAAACAGAGCCGTCCGAAACTTTGGGGTGGCTGTGTGTTTTTGATTTTAATTTCCCTAAGCTATAGGACCATAAGTGGAAGTGCCATAGGCTGTGTTGCTTTGTTTCCTACGTGTTTCTGGAAACACCATACACTTCTCCAGAGTGGTTGTTGGCAATTTACATCCCGCCCATCAGCATGACAAGGCTCCCTCTTCTCCATGGTCTGTGCTGCCTTTCTGGATTTTACACTTTTTTCAGATGGCCCTTTTGACCGGGGGGCAGTGAGACTTCATTGTAGTGCAGATTTCCTTTACACGCTTGCTTGGTTGTCCAAAAAGGGCGTATGCGTTTTTTCCTGAATATATTCAGGAAAAAACGCATACGCCCTTTTTGGCCAAGTGCATCATTGTCGTCGTTCTGCCTCTTTTCCTATGCTTTAAATGCAATTCCAGTCTACCCCCTGAAATCGTTTTCCTGAAATTCTGCCCCACTTTCAAGTCCTCTTCGCAGCCTTCCTTCAATATATTTTTAGACCATAGCTGTCATTTATAACTCTGCAGGTTTGTGAATTACAGTGCCCCTGAGCTCCTTTCTTCAACTCGCTTTCTTGTGAGCTGGCCGCAAACCCGCAGGAATGCTTCAGGCCCTAATCTGGTTCCGGCACGGCATGCTGAGCCTTTGGTTAATTCCTCTTCCTGGTGGGAAATGAGCGTTAAATTTGCCCGTGCAGACACCTTCACACGAGTCGTCATGGTGCCCCTTTGCCCCGGTTATCTCTATGGAGGTTGGAGTTGGAGGGCCTCCTCACTCAAGGTCAGTGTGCCCACGGAGCCAACCCTGCAACTTCAGGGCATATTTGGTGGTTAGGATCACCACGTGGGGTCCTTTTACCTTCGGAGGGAGGTGGCCTTTTGGGCTGCTGATTTCCAGGTTTTCGGATACTGCCAGTATCTTGGCCAGATGTGGCGGTGGGCCAATCCCCTTGGTGACCGTAGTTTATCCTACCTGGATCGCATTCTTGCATTGTTCCATTTCAAGTGGTCCCAGGTTTTGCACTAATACTCCAATGGCGATTCACCGTTCACCAGGAATGTAAAGGTCAAAGGGTTTAGCTAAATTAGGGAGTTCCTGTGCAAGGGTCTGAATTGACTGCTCTTTCCATTCTTGAAAGGCCACTTCTGCATTCTATTCAAAAGGATCATCACCTTTTCCTTTCAGTGTTTCATATAGAGGCCGAGCTAGTAGACTGTAGTTAGGGATCCAGAAGCAGCAAACCCTGGCCTCCCCAGGAACCCCTAAGCTGTCTTCTAGTTTTAGAAATGGGTAAGGCTGTAAATTGTTTCTTCCCTTTCCTGGGATGGGCTTCTCCGACCTTCTGTGAGAATGAAGCCCAGGCAGGTCACCGTAGTCTGTGATATTTGAGCTTTTTCTTGGACAACTTGTATCCTTTATTGGCTTCGTAGTTCAGAGGTCTCCTTAGTAGGGCTGGCGATCAGAATGTCGTCTGCATATTGAAGGAGTGTTTCCTTTTCCAGAGGTAGAACTTTTAGGTCTTTAGCTGAGCTTTCCCCAAAGATGGTGTGGGAATTTTTGAACCCTTGGGACAACACGGCCCGGAAGTATTGTTTTAGTTGTATGTTGAGTCCTGCCACTCACAAGCCAAAATTTCTTGTGACTCTGGGACTAATAGAATACAAAAGAAGGCATCATTGAAGACTAATACAGAATACCATGTCCTGGTGGTTGGTAGAATGACCAGCAGGGTGTAGGGTTTAGGAACTACTGGAGGTATATCCTCAGTGGCTTAACTGACTGTCCTGACATCCTTTACCAGGACTCCAGCAGCCCATGGGGCTCTCGAGGTCAGGCCAATCCCAGGATATGGAGCTCACCTGGGCAGGTACCCCAACCCAGCCCACGGGGCTCTCATGTTCAGGACCCTCCCAGGATATGGTGTTCCCTGGGCAGGTCCCCCTGCAGCCCATGGGGCTCTCGTGGTCAGGCCCCTCCCAGGATACAGAGCTACCCTTGCAGGTACCATGGCAGGGCTGGGAACACAGGAACCCTGCATATCGCCCTCATTGCAGAGCACTCCCAGCTCACCTGTCACTCAGATCTGACACAGAGCACCTCAGAGCAGGACTTGAACTAACAAACAGCAGCTCCGACAGGTCTGTGACCCTGGGCATCACTCTGTGTGGCCTCCCTCCACCTGGTCTTCCAGAGACTTCCACTGCACCCGGGGCACCAGGCCTCTGTCTCCACCCACCAGCCACCCCTCCTCTCCCTGACTCCTGGGTTCCTCTCATTAGGAGAGGGTTTTCTTGAAGTTGTCTCCCACTCATGGGCCAGATAATATAATTAGAAAACAAGCCAGAGCTGCAGCCCCTTGTCTATCCTGACTCTCAGGAGCCCACACCTGTTCCTTGGACCTGGCCGATTCAGCAAGTTCCAGTTTCTGCAACTGTGAGCCCCTGAGGGGTGATTATTGGCTGGCCTGGGAAGCCTGACCGTGCCGGCCAGCCCTCCCCAGGTGTGCCTGGGTTCAGATCAATATAAACACCGCTCCAGGCAGCAAGAGCCCCTGCAGCTGTGCCTGACGCCATTTTCTCTGCCCTGTCAGCAGTCTTGGGGCTGGACTGGTGGGAGGGAGTGAGAGGCCACGGCTTTGTGGGTGGCCCAGTGTGAGTGGGGCTCTGCTGGACTTTCTGCAGCAGTTGCCAAGATGCCACCTGCTAAAGAAGAGGATGTGTCACCCATACCTGCCGCTGGAATTTCTCCCTGGGCAGAGGTGAGTGAGGAAGAAAGCAGTGGGGGCCGGGACAGCAGGGGTATCTCAGGCAGGGAAATGGAAAGCTTCCAGGAGAGCACCCAGGGCCAGGACCACCCTGGCTGGCCTGCAGGCACCAAGTCGGCTGGCATGCTGTCGCTCATGTGGCTCCATGGCCCTTCCTCTAGGCTTTCAAGTCCTTGTACATATTCAGGTGTTTTACCTGGGAAGGGTGGGAACATTTCAGCAGCAGCTGGCCTGGGGCTCAGCCCACGTTTACTCACAGATGCCTCGGCACGGTCCCCCAGCTTTGCAATGAGGACGCTTGTTGCGTGGGGCCTGCTGGCTGAATGGGAGATGATTCCCCACCACTGACCAACTTCAGAATTGCTTACAACTGGAGCAAGTGCCCTGATACGGTTTTCCTCTGTGTAACTGGTGGGTTCTGTTTTTTTTTCTTTTTTTCGTTTTTGGTTCAAGGTAGATTTTATTCCTCTTTTTTGTATTTACAGATATAAGCATGGAAATAATTTATTCATATAAATACATGTATGTGAAGGGAAGAATATTTTCTCTGTTTTACTTTTTGTAATTTGAATTTTATTTTATTTTTTTATACAGCAGGTTCTTTTTGGTTATCTCTTTTATACATATAAATGTATATATGCCAATCCCAATCTCTCAACTCCTCCCACCACCACCCCCCAACAGCTTTCCCCCCTTGGTGTCCATACGTTTGTTGTCTACATCTGTTACTCTATTTCTGCCTTGCAAAACGGTTCATCTGTAAAATTTGTCTAGGTTCCACATATAGGCATTAATATACAAGATTTGTTTTTCTATTTCTGACTTACTTCACTCTGTATGACAGTCTCTAGATCCATCAACGTCTCTACAAATGACCCAATTTCATTCCTTTTTATGGCTTAGTAATATTCCATTTTATATATGTACCACTTCTTTATGCATTCGTCTGTCTGTGGGCATTTAGGTTGCTTCCATTACCTGGATATTGTAAATAGTGATGCAATGAACATTGCGGTGAATGTCTCTTTTTGATTTATGGTTTTGTCTGGGTATATGCCCAGTAGTGGGATTGCTGTATCATATGGTAATTCTATTCTTAATTTTATAAGAAACTCCATAATGTTCTCCACAGTGACTGTATCAATTTACATTCCCAACAATAGTGGAAGAGGGTTCCTTATCTCCACACCCTTTCCAGCATTTGTTGTTTGTAGATTTTCTGATGATGCCCATTCTAACATGTGTGAGGTGATACACCATGGATGAGTCTATTTCGTTGAGCAAAGAGTAGGTCTTGTCTAGTACATATTTGGCTTATGGAACGGTATGTGTGCTAATTTCAATCTCTGGTTTTATACAGCACCCCAACTCAACATTCCCCTTAAGCAAGCATAAGTTTTTATCTAAATGCGAGACTCTGTTCGGTTTTGTATTTCAGTTTATGTGTAGCCAAGTTTACACTCCCTCTATTAGTGATATCTTATGATACTTATCTTTCTCTGTGTGACGTATTTCTCTTAGAATCATCATATTTAAATCCACTCAATTTGCTGCTACAGGCCTGATGACATTGATTTCATTGCTGAGTGATATTCCGTTGTACGTAAGTAGCACAACTCCTTTATCCATTTTTTTCTTTCTGGGATATTTAATTTGTACTGGACTCGAGTTTCTTGTAAACACAGCAGCCCTAAATTTTGTGCTGGCTGTGTCTTGTTGATTTTAATTTTCCTAAGCTATAGGGCTAAAAGTGGAAGTACCCTAGGCTCTGTAGCTTTGTTTTTCAGATGTTTCAGGATACACCATAAACATCTCCAGAGTGTCTGTTGGCAATTTACATCCCGCCCATCAGCATAACAAGGCTCCCTGTTCTCCATGGCCTGTCCTGTGTTTCTGGTTTTTACACTTTTTTCAGATGGCCCTTTTGACGAATGGGAAATGAGACTTCATTGTAGTGCGGATTTCCATTGCTGGAGTGCTTGGTTGGCCAAAAAGGGCATATGCGTTTTTTCCTGAATATATTCAGGAAAAAATGTTTACGCACTTTTGTCCAAGTGCATCAGTGTCAAAGATCTGCCGCTTTTCACATGCTTTAAATGCAATTCCAATCTACCTCCTGAAATATGATTCCTGCAATTCTGCCTCGTTTTCAAGTCCTCTTTGCAGACTTACTTCAATATATTTTTGCCAATAGCTGTCATTTATATCTCTGCAGGTTTGTGAATTACAGTGCCCGTGATTTCCTTTCTTAACTCGTTTCCTTGAAAGCTGGCCACAGAACCGCAGGTTTGCTTTAGGCCATAATCAGGGTCCGACACGGCACTCTGAGCCTTTGGTTAATTCCTCTTCCTGGTGGGAAATTAGAGTTAAATGTGCCCCTCCGGACACCTGCCTCACTCCCAGCCCCTTGGTTATGTGTGTCCTGTAGTTTGAGGCCACATGTGCTGGGTTCCTCACCTTTGGCTGATGTGGCCCCACTGGTGTGAGGACACTCCTGCCTGGTTCCCATCCCCTTGGTGATGTGGACCCTCCGGTGAGAGTCTGATCCTGGCTGGGTTCCTCACACTTCTGAGAGGTGGGCCCTCTTCTCTGAGGTCACTCCTGCCTGGCTGGCCCACCCCGCCTTGACGACGTCGGCTCTCTCGTGGGAGTTGGTGCCTGCTGCGAGTCTCCTCCCCTTGGTAATGAGGGCCCTCTGGCGTCAGGCCCTAACTCCTGGCCTCCCAAAATTTTCTGATGTGCGCCCTGTGGTGCGAGTACACTCCTGCCAGGTTCCCAACACCATGGGAATGTGGGCCTTCTGCTCTGAGGTCCCAACGGTGGGTTGCTCAGTTTCATGATGAGGGCCCTCTGGTGTGAGTTCACTCCGACCTGGATCCAATAGCCTCGCTGATCCTGGCCACCTGCGGGGAGGTTACAACTGCGGGATTCCTCACCTTTTTTCTTCTATGGGCCCTCTGTTTTGAGACTCCTCCTGCCTGCCTCACTCCCAGCCCCTTGGTGATGTGTGTCCTCTGGTTTGAGGCCACGTGTGCTGGGTCCCTCACCTTTCGATGATGTAGCCCCACTGGTGTGAGGACACTCTTGCCTGGTTCCTATCCCCTTGATGATGTGGGCCCTCTGGTGAGAGTCTGATCCTGGCTGGGTTCCTCACCCTTCTGTGAGGTGGGCCCTCTGCTGTGAGGTCACTCCTGCCTGGCTGGCACACCCCGCCTGGGCAACATCGGCCCTCTTGTGGCAGTTGGAGCATGCTGGGAGCCTCCTCCCCTCGGTGATGAGGGCCCTCTTGCGTCAGGCCCTAACTGCTGGGTACCCACATTTTCTGATACGTGCTAAGTGGTGCGAGGACACTCCTGCGAGGTTCCCATCCCCATGGGGATGTGGGCCTTCTGCTCTGAGGTCCCAATGGCTGGGTTGCTCACAGTTTCATGATGTGGGCCCTCTGCTGTGAGTTCACTGCAGCCTGAATCACATAGACTCGGTGCTCTGGGCCGCCTGCTGGGAGGTTCCCACTGCAGGATTCCTCACCTTTTTTATTCTATTGGCCCTGTGTTGTGAGGCTACTCATGCCTGCCTCAATCCGAGCCCCTTGGAGATGTGGGTCCTCTGGTTTAGGCCTCATGTGCTGGTTTCCTCACCTTTCTATGATGTGGTCACCCTGGTGTGAAGACAGTCCTGCCTGGTTCTGATCCCCTTGGTGATGTGGGCCCTCTGGTGAGAGTCTTATCCTGGCTGGGTTCCTCACCCTTCTGTGAGGTAGGCCCTCTGCTGTGAGGTCACTCCTGCCTGGCTGTCACACGTCACCTTGTCGACATGGGCCCTCAGTTGGGAGTTGGTGCCTGCTTGGAGTCTCCTCCCCTTGGTAATGAGGGCCCTCTGGCGTCAGACCCTAACTTCTGGGCTCCCAAAATTCTCTGATGTGTGCCCTGAGGTGCGAGTACACTTATGCCATGTTCCCAACCACATAGGAATGTGGGCCTTCTGCTCTGAGGTCCCAAAGCCTGGGTTGCTCACAGTTTCATGCTGAGGGCCCTCTGTTTTGAGTTCAGTCAGGTCTGGATCCCATAGCCTCGCTGCTCCTGGCCGCCTGCTGGGAGGTTCCCACTGCGGGATTCCTCACCTTTTTTCTTCTATGGGCCCTCTGTTTTGAGACTCCTCCTGCCTGCCTCACTCCCAGCCCCTTGGTGATGTGTGTCCTCTGGTTTGAGGCCACGTGTGCTGGGTCACTCACATTTCGTTGATGAGGTCCCACTGGTGTGAGGACACTCCAGCCTGGTTCCCATTCTCTTGGTGATGTGGGCCCTCTGGTGAGAGTCTGATCCTCCTTGGTTTCCTCACACTTTTGTGAGGTGGGCCCTCTGCTCTGAGGTCACTCTTGCCTGGCTGGCACACCCCGCATTAGTGACGGCGGCCCACTGGTAGCAGTTGGAGCCTGCTGGGAGCCTCCTCTCCTCGGTGATGAGAGCCCTCTGGTGTCAGGCCCTAACTGCTGGGCTCCCCACATTTTCTGATGTGTGCCCACTGGTGCGATGACACTCCTACTTGGTTCCCTTCCCCATGGGGATGTGGGCCTTGTGCTCTGAGGTCACAACGGCTGGTTTGCTCACAGTTTCATGATGAGGGCCCTCTGTTGTGAGTTCATCACTGCCTGGATCCCATAGCCTCGGTGCTCTGGGCCGCCTGCTGGGATGTTCCAACTGCTGGATTCCTCACCTTTTTTATACAATGGGCCATGTGTTGTGAGGTTAATCCTGCCTGCCTCGCTCCAAGACCCATGGTGATGTGGGTCCTCTGGTTTGAGGCCACATTTTCTTGTTACCTCAACTTTTGATGATATGGCCCCACGGGTGTGATGACACTCCTGCCTGGTTCACAGCCCCTTGCTGATGTGGGCACTCTGGTGAGAGTCTGATCCTGGCTGGGTTCCTTACCCTTCTGTGAGGTGGGCCCTCTGATGTGAGGTCACTCCTGCCTGGCTGGCTCACGTCGCCTTGATGATGTGGGCCCTCTGTTGGCCACTAAAGCATTCTGGGAGCCTCCTACCCTCTTTAATGAGGGCCCTGGAAAAAACGCATATGCACATTTTGACCAAGTGCATCATTGTCCAGGATCTGCCTCTTCTCCTATGCTTTCAGAGCACTTCCCGTCTACGTCCTGAAATCATATTCCAGGAATACTGCCCCGCTTTCAAGTCCTCCTCGCAGCCTTACTTCAATATATTTTTGTATGATACCTGTCATTAATAACTCTGCAGGTTTGTTAAATACAGTGTCCCTGAGCTCCTTTCTTCAACATGCTTTCTTGTGAGCTGGCCGCAAAACCGCAGGATTGCTTCAGGCCGTAATCTGGTTTCGGCACGGCACGCTGAGCCTTTGGTAAATTCCTCTTTCTGGTGAGAAATGAGCATTCAATTTGCCCGTGGAGACACCTACAGCTAGTCTCTCATTGGTTCTCCCTATTCCTGTTCATCTTGTGCAGAAATTGCAAACTGTGCCAAACAGGAGGTTAAAGGCACTGACTCTCCAAGTGGGTAGAGGGTTAGTAAAGCATCTGGAATGGTGAACCCGAGTACCAGGGAACGAAACCTGAGAGCCATTTAAAATGGTTTCCCAGTCTCACAGTGGACAATAATCTGGGTTTCCCATGCATGTTTTAGCTGAAGGAAGAATTCCTTAAACCTGGAGATTATTGACCCATGGAATGGGTACCATGCAGTATGACTAAAAAGGGTCTAAATTTGCTCACCGAACCTCACCAATGCTATCAGTTCGAAGTGTCCAGCCTTATGCCTCACCCAGCTCTGGGTGTAGATGTGGTAAATCCAGGTTTCATCACAAGCCCTGAATCAATTATTTAAGAATTGCTGTCTCTTTCACTGTCATTGTGTTTTGTTTTTGTAATTTGGTTTGATAATGGGATTTATCGGATTTTCACTGCTGCGTTCATGCCGCTGTACAAACGCTTGATTCTCCTACAGAGAAATATAAATCCACGGGTTTTAAGATTCTTACTAGTCAGGTATATTCCTAGGCGTTGAATATGTGGTGTTGAGTCCATGTCGTTGAACAAGGAGTAGGTCTTGACTATTACATATTTGGCTTATGGAACGGTATCTGTGCTATTTTCAATCTCTGGTTTTATGCAGCACCCCAACTCACCTTTGCCCTTAAGCAAGCATAAGTTGGTTTTCTAAATTTGAGTCCCTGTTCTGTTTTGTAATTCAGTTCATGTGTAGCCAAGTTTACATTCCGTGTATTAGTGATATCTTATGATGTTTCATTTTCTGTGTGACTTATTTCACTTAGAATCACTGTAGCTGAATCCACTCATTATGCCGTGATGGGCCTGATGACATAGATTTCATTGCTGAGTGATATTCCATTGTACGTACGAACCACAACTTCTTTATCCATTTTTCACATTCTGGGATATTTAACTTGTACCGTAGATGAGGTTCTTGTAAACAGAGCCGTCCGAAAATTTGGGGTGGCTGTGTGTTTTTGATTTTAATTTCCCTAAGCTATAGGACCATAACTGGAAGTGCCGTAGGCTCCGTTGCTTTGTTTTTTAGGTGTTTCAGGAAACACCATACACTTCTCCAGGGTGGCTGTTGGCAATTTACATCCCGCCCATCAGCATAACAAGGCTCCCTGTTCTCCATGGCCTGTGCTGTCTTTCTGGATTTTACACTTTTTTTAGATGGCCCTTTTGACCAGGGGGCTGTGAGACTTCATTGTAGTGCATAATTCTTTAACATGCTTGCATGGTTGGCCAAAAAGGGCGTATGCGTTTTTTCCTGAATATATTCAGGAAAAAACGCATACGCCCTTTTTGGCCAAGTGCATCATTGTCGACGTTCTGCCTCTTTTCCTATGCTTTAAATGCAATTCCAGTCTACCCCCTGAAATCGTTTTCTTGCAATTCTGCCCACTTACAAGTCCTCTTCGCAGCCTTCCTTCAATATATTTTTGGACGATAGCTGTCATTTATAACTCTGCAGGTTTGTGAATTACAGTGCCCCTGAGCTCCTTTCTTCAACTCGCTTTCTTGTGAGCTGGCCGCAAACACACATGATTGCTTCAGGCCCTAATCTGGTTCCGGCACGGCATGCTGAGCCTTTGGTGAATTCCTCTTCCTGGTGGGAAATGAGCGTTAAATTTGCCTGTGCAGACACCTCCAGCTAGTCTCTCATTGATTCCCCCTATTCCTGTTCATCTTGCGCAGATATTGCAAACTGTGCCAAACAGGAGGTTAAAGGCACTGAGTCTCCAAGTGGGGAGAGTGTTAGTAAAGGGTCTGGAATGGTGAACCCGAGTAAAAGGGGACGAAAACTGAGATGCATTTGAAAACGTTTCCCGGTCACATGGTGCACCATACTTGGGTTTTCCATGCATGTGTTAGCTGAAGGAAGAATCCCTCAAACCTGGAGAGTTGGGACCCATGGAATGGGTACCATGCAGTATGACTTCAAAGGGTCTGCACTTGCTCATCGAACCTCACCAATGCTATCAGCCCGAAGTGTCCAACCTTATGTCTCACTCAGCTCTGGGTGTAGATGTGGTAAATCCAGGTTGCATCACAAGCCCTGAATGAATTATTTAAAAATTGCTCTCTATTTCACTGTCATTGTGTTTTGTTTCTGTAATTCATTTTGATAATGGGATTTATCGGATTTTCTCTGCTGCATTCTTGCAGCTGTACACACGCTTGATTCTCTTATGGAGACATATAAATCCATGGGTTTGAAGATTCTGATCAGTCAGGTGTATTCCTAGGCTTTGAATATGGGGTGTTTAGTCCATTTCGTTGAGCAAGGGGTAGGTCTTGAGTATTATATATTTGGCTTATGGAAAGGTATCTGTGCTAATTTCTATCTCTGGTTTTATGCAGCACCCCAACTCACCTTTGCCCTTAAGCAAGCATAAGTTGGTTTTCTAAATTTGAGACCCTGTTCTGTTTTGTAATTCAGTTCATGTGTAGCCAAGTTTACATTCCTTGTATTAGTGATATCTTATGATGTTTCATTTTCTGTGTGACTTATTTCACTTAGAATCATCGTACCTGAATCCACTCATTATGCCGCAATGGGCCTGATGACATAGATTTCATTGGTGAGTGATATTCCATTGTACGTACGTACCACAATTTCTTTATCCATTTTTCGCTTTCTTGGATATTTAACTTGTACCGTAGACGAGGTTCTTGTAAACAGAGCCGTCCGAAACTTTGGGGTGGCTGTGTGTTTTTGATTTTAATTTCCCTAAGCTATAGGACCATAAGTGGAAGTGCCATAGGCTGTGTTGCTTTGTTTCCTACGTGTTTCTGGAAACACCATACACTTCTCCAGAGTGGTTGTTGGCAATTTACATCCCGCCCATCAGCATGACAAGGCTCCCTCTTCTCCATGGTCTGTGCTGCCTTTCTGGATTTTACACTTTTTTCAGATGGCCCTTTTGACCGGGGGGCAGTGAGACTTCATTGTAGTGCAGATTTCCTTTACACGCTTGCTTGGTTGTCCAAAAAGGGCGTATGCGTTTTTTCCTGAATATATTCAGGAAAAAACGCATACGCCCTTTTTGGCCAAGTGCATCATTGTCGTCGTTCTGCCTCTTTTCCTATGCTTTAAATGCAATTCCAGTCTACCCCCTGAAATCGTTTTCCTGAAATTCTGCCCCACTTTCAAGTCCTCTTCGCAGCCTTCCTTCAATATATTTTTAGACCATAGCTGTCATTTATAACTCTGCAGGTTTGTGAATTACAGTGCCCCTGAGCTCCTTTCTTCAACTCGCTTTCTTGTGAGCTGGCCGCAAACCCGCAGGAATGCTTCAGGCCCTAATCTGGTTCCGGCACGGCATGCTGAGCCTTTGGTTAATTCCTCTTCCTGGTGGGAAATGAGCGTTAAATTTGCCCGTGCAGACACCTTCACACGAGTCGTCATGGTGCCCCTTTGCCCCGGTTATCTCTATGGAGGTTGGAGTTGGAGGGCCTCCTCACTCAAGGTCAGTGTGCCCACGGAGCCAACCCTGCAACTTCAGGGCATGTTTGGTGGTTAGGATCACCACGTGGGGTCCTTTTACCTTAGGAGGGAGGTGGCCTTTTGGGCTGCTGATTTCCAGGTTTTCGGATACTGCCAGTATCTTGGCCAGATGTGGCGGTGGACCAATCCCCTTGGTGACCGTAGTTTATCCTACCTGGATCGCATTCTTGCATTGTTCCATTTCAAGTGGTCCCAGGTTTTGCACTAATACTCCAATGGCGATTCACCGTTCACCAGGAATGTAAAGGTCAAAGGGTTTAGCTAAATTAGGGAGTTCCTGTGCAAGGGTCTGAATTGACTGCTCTTTCCATTCTTGAAAGGCCACTTCTGCATTCTATTCAAAAGGATCATCACCTTTTCCTTTCAGTGTTTCATATAGAGGCCGAGCTAGTAGACTGTAGTTAGGGATCCAGAAGCAGCAAACCCTGGCCTCCCCAGGAACCCCTTAGCTGTCTTCTAGTTTTAGAAATGGGTAAGGCTGTAAATTGTTTCTTCCCTTTCCTGGGATGGGCTTCTCCGACCTTCTGTGAGAATGAAGCCCAGGCAGGTCACCGTAGTCTGTGATATTTGAGCTTTTTCTTGGACAACTTGTATCCTTTATTGGCTTCGTAGTTCAGAGGTCTCCTTAGTAGGGCTGGCGATCAGAATGTCGTCTGCATATTGAAGGAGTGTTTCCTTTTCCAGAGGTAGAACTTTTAGGTCTTTAGCTGAGCTTTCCCCAAAGATGGTGTGGGAATTTTTGAACCCTTGGGACAACACGGCCCGGAAGTATTGTTTTAGTTGTATGTTGAGTCCTGCCACTCACAAGCCAAAATTTCTTGTGACTCTGGGACTAATAGAATACAAAAGAAGGCATCATTGAAGACTAATACAGAATACCATGTCCTGGTGGTTGGTAGAATGACCAGCAGGGTGTAGGGTTTAGGAACTACTGGAGGTATATCCTCAGTGGCTTAACTGACTGTCCTGACATCCTTTACCAGGACTCCAGCAGCCCATGGGGCTCTCGAGGTCAGGCCAATCCCAGGATATGGAGCTCACCTGGGCAGGTACCCCAACCCAGCCCACGGGGCTCTCATGTTCAGGACCCTCCCAGGATATGGTGTTCCCTGGGCAGGTCCCCCTGCAGCCCATGGGGCTCTCGTGGTCAGGCCCCTCCCAGGATACAGAGCTACCCTTGCAGGTACCATGGCAGGGCTGGGAACACAGGAACCGTGCATATCGCCCTCATTGCAGAGCACTCCCAGCTCACCTGTCACTCAGATCTGACACAGAGCACCTCAGAGCAGGACTTGAACTAACAAACAGCAGCTCCGACAGGTCTGTGACCCTGGGCATCACTCTGTGTGGCCTCCCTCCACCTGGTCTTCCAGAGACTTCCACTGCACCCGGGGCACCAGGCCTCTGTCTCCACCCACCAGCCACCCCTCCTCTCCCTGACTCCTGGGTTCCTCTCATTAGGAGAGGGTTTTCTTGAAGTTGTCTCCCACTCATGGGCCAGATAATATAATTAGAAAACAAGCCAGAGCTGCAGCCCCTTGTCTATCCTGACTCTCAGGAGCCCACACCTGTTCCTTGGACCTGGCCGATTCAGCAAGTTCCAGTTTCTGCAACTGTGAGCCCCTGAGGGGTGATTATTGGCTGGCCTGGGAAGCCTGACCGTGCCGGCCAGCCCTCCCCAGGTGTGCCTGGGTTCAGATCAATATAAACACCGCTCCAGGCAGCAAGAGCCCCTGCAGCTGTGCCTGACGCCATTTTCTCTGCCCTGTCAGCAGTCTTGGGGCTGGACTGGTGGGAGGGAGTGAGAGGCCACGGCTTTGTGGGTGGCCCAGTGTGAGTGGGGCTCTGCTGGACTTTCTGCAGCAGTTGCCAAGATGCCACCTGCTAAAGAAGAGGATGTGTCACCCATACCTGCCGCTGGAATTTCTCCCTGGGCAGAGGTGAGTGAGGAAGAAAGCAGTGGGGGCCGGGACAGCAGGGGTATCTCAGGCAGGGAAATGGAAAGCTTCCAGAAGAGCACCCAGGGCCAGGACCACCCTGGCTGGCCTGCAGGCACCAAGTCGGCTGGCATGCTGTCGCTCATGTGGCTCCATGGCCCTTCCTCTAGGCTTTCAAGTCCTTGTACATATTCAGGTGTTTTACCTGGGAAGGGTGGGAACATTTCAGCAGCAGCTGGCCTGGGGCTCAGCCCACGTTTACTCACAGATGCCTCGGCACGGTCCCCCAGCTTTGCAATGAGGACGCTTGTTGCGTGGGGCCTGCTGGCTGAATGGGAGATGATTCCCCACCACTGACCAACTTCAGAATTGCTTACAACTGGAGCAAGTGCCCTGATACGGTTTTCCTCTGTGTAACTGGTGGGTTCTGTTTTTTTTTCTTTTTTTCGTTTTTGGTTCAAGGTAGATTTTATTCCTCTTTTTTGTATTTACAGATATAAGCATGGAAATAATTTATTCATATAAATACATGTATGTGAAGGGAAGAATATTTTCTCTGTTTTACTTTTTGTAATTTGAATTTTATTTTATTTTTTTATACAGCAGGTTCTTTTTGGTTATCTCTTTTATACATATAAATGTATATATGCCAATCCCAATCTCTCAACTCCTCCCACCACCACCCCCCAACAGCTTTCCCCCCTTGGTGTCCATACGTTTGTTGTCTACATCTGTTGCTCTATTTCTGCCTTGCAAAACGGTTCATCTGTAAAATTTGTCTAGGTTCCACATATAGGCATTAATATACAAGATTTGTTTTTCTATTTCTGACTTACTTCACTCTGTATGACAGTCTCTAGATCCATCAACGTCTCTACAAATGACCCAATTTCATTCCTTTTTATGGCTTAGTAATATTCCATTTTATATATGTACCACTTCTTTATGCATTCGTCTGTCTGTGGGCATTTAGGTTGCTTCCATTACCTGGATATTGTAAATAGTGATGCAATGAACATTGCGGTGAATGTCTCTTTTTGATTTATGGTTTTGTCTGGGTATATGCCCAGTAGTGGGATTGCTGTATCATATGGTAATTCTATTCTTAATTTTATAAGAAACTCCATAATGTTCTCCACAATGACTGTATCAATTTACATTCCCAACAATAGTGGAAGAGGGTTCCTTATCTCCACACCCTTTCCAGCATTTGTTGTTTGTAGATTTTCTGATGATGCCCATTCTAACATGTGTGAGGTGATACACCATGGATGAGTCTATTTCGTTGAGCAAAGAGTAGGTCTTGTCTAGTACATATTTGGCTTATGGAACGGTATGTGTGCTAATTTCAATCTCTGGTTTTATACAGCACCCCAACTCAACATTCCCCTTAAGCAAGCATAAGTTTTTATCTAAATGTGAGACTCTGTTCGGTTTTGTATTTCAGTTTATGTGTAGCCAAGTTTACACTCCCTCTATTAGTGATATCTTATGATACTTATCTTTCTCTGTGTGACGTATTTCTCTTAGAATCATCATATTTAAATCCACTCAATTTGCTGCTACAGGCCTGATGACATTGATTTCATTGCTGAGTGATATTCCGTTGTACGTAAGTAGCACAACTCCTTTATCCATTTTTTTCTTTCTGGGATATTTAATTTGTACTGGACTCGAGTTTCTTGTAAACACAGCAGCCCTAAATTTTGTGCTGGCTGTGTCTTGTTGATTTTAATTTTCCTAAGCTATAGGGCTAAAAGTGGAAGTACCCTAGGCTCTGTAGCTTTGTTTTTCAGATGTTTCAGGATACACCATAAACATCTCCAGAGTGTCTGTTGGCAATTTACATCCCGCCCATCAGCATAACAAGGCTCCCTGTTCTCCATGGCCTGTCCTGTGTTTCTGGTTTTTACACTTTTTTCAGATGGCCCTTTTGACGAATGGGAAATGAGACTTCATTGTAGTGCGGATTTCCATTGCTGGAGTGCTTGGTTGGCCAAAAAGGGCATATGCGTTTTTTCCTGAATATATTCAGGAAAAAATGTTTACGCACTTTTGTCCAAGTGCATCAGTGTCAAAGATCTGCCGCTTTTCACATGCTTTAAATGCAATTCCAATCTACCTCCTGAAATATGATTCCTGCAATTCTGCCTCGTTTTCAAGTCCTCTTTGCAGACTTACTTCAATATATTTTTGCCAATAGCTGTCATTTATATCTCTGCAGGTTTGTGAATTACAGTGCCCGTGATTTCCTTTCTTAACTCGTTTCCTTGAAAGCTGGCCACAGAACCGCAGGTTTGCTTTAGGCCATAATCAGGGTCCGACACGGCACTCTGAGCCTTTGGTTAATTCCTCTTCCTGGTGGGAAATTAGAGTTAAATGTGCCCCTCCGGACACCTGCCTCACTCCCAGCCCCTTGGTTATGTGTGTCCTGTAGTTTGAGGCCACATGTGCTGGGTTCCTCACCTTTGGCTGATGTGGCCCCACTGGTGTGAGGACACTCCTGCCTGGTTCCCATCCCCTTGGTGATGTGGACCCTCCGGTGAGAGTCTGATCCTGGCTGGGTTCCTCACACTTCTGAGAGGTGGGCCCTCTTCTCTGAGGTCACTCCTGCCTGGCTGGCCCACCCCGCCTTGACGACGTCGGCTCTCTCGTGGGAGTTGGTGCCTGCTGCGAGTCTCCTCCCCTTGGTAATGAGGGCCCTCTGGCGTCAGGCCCTAACTCCTGGCCTCCCAAAATTTTCTGATGTGCGCCCTGTGGTGCGAGTACACTCCTGCCAGGTTCCCAACACCATGGGAATGTGGGCCTTCTGCTCTGAGGTCCCAACGGTGGGTTGCTCAGTTTCATGATGAGGGCCCTCTGGTGTGAGTTCACTCCGGCCTGGATCCCATAGCCTCGCTGCTCCTGGCCACCTGCGGGGAGGTTACAACTGCGGGATTCCTCACCTTTTTTCTTCTATGGGCCCTCTGTTTTGAGACTCCTCCTGCCTGCCTCACTCCCAGCCCCTTGGTGATGTGTGTCCTCTGGTTTGAGGCCACGTGTGCTGGGTCCCTCACCTTTCGATGATGTGGCCCCACTGGTGTGAGGACACTCTTGCCTGGTTCCTATCCCCTTGAAGATGTGGGCTCTCTGGTGAGAGTCTGATCCTGGCTGGGTTCCTCACCCTTCTGTGAGGTGGGCCCTCTGCTGTGAGGTCACTCCTGCCTGGCTGGCACACCCCGCCTGGGCAACATCGGCCCTCTTGTGGCAGTTGGAGCATGCTGGGAGCCTCCTCCCCTCGGTGATGAGGGCCCTCTTGCGTCAGGCCCTAACTGCTGGGTACCCACATTTTCTGATACGTGCTAAGTGGTGCGAGGACACTCCTGCGAGGTTCCCATCCCCATGGGGATGTGGGCCTTCTGCTCTGAGGTCCCAATGGCTGGGTTGCTCACAGTTTCATGATGTGGGCCCTCTGCTGTGAGTTCACTGCAGCCTGGATCACATAGACTCGGTGCTCTGGGCCGCCTGCTGGGAGGTTCCCACTGCAGGATTCCTCACCTTTTTTATTCTATTGGCCCTGTGTTGTGAGGCTACTCATGCCTGCCTCAATCCGAGCCCCTTGGAGATGTGGGTCCTCTGGTTTAGGCCTCATGTGCTGGTTTCCTCACCTTTCTATGATGTGGTCACCCTGGTGTGAAGACAGTCCTGCCTGGTTCTGATCCCCTTGGTGATGTGGGCCCTCTGGTGAGAGTCTTATCCTGGCTGGGTTCCTCACCCTTCTGTGAGGTAGGCCCTCTGCTGTGAGGTCACTCCTGCCTGGCTGTCACACGTCACCTTGTCGACATGGGCCCTCAGTTGGGAGTTGGTGCCTGCTTGGAGTCTCCTCCCCTTGGTAATGAGGGCCCTCTGGCGTCAGACCCTAACTTCTGGGCTCCCAAAATTCTCTGATGTGTGCCCTGAGGTGCGAGTACACTTATGCCATGTTTCCAACCACATAGGAATGTGGGCCTTCTGCTCTGAGGTCCCAAAGCCTGGGTTGCTCACAGTTTCATGCTGAGGGCCCTCTGTTTTGAGTTCAGTCAGGTCTGGATCCCATAGCCTCGCTGCTCCTGGCCGCCTGCTGGGAGGTTCCAACTGCGGGATTTCTCACCTTTTTTCTTCTATGGGCCCTCTGTTTTGAGACTCCTCCTGCCTGCCTCACTCCCAGCCCCTTGGTGATGTGTGTCCTCTGGTTTGAGGCCACGTGTGCTGGGTCACTCACATTTCGTTGATGAGGTCCCACTGGTGTGAGGACACTCCAGCCTGGTTCCCATTCTCTTGGTGATGTGGGCCCTCTGGTGAGAGTCTGATCCTCCTTGGGTTCCTCACACTTTTGTGAGGTGGGCCCTCTGCTCTGAGGTCACTCTTGCCTGGCTGGCACACCCCGCATTGGCGACGGCGGCCCACTGGTAGCAGTTGGAGCCTGCTGGGAGCCTCCTCTCCTTGGTGATGAGAGCCCTCTGGTGTCAGGCCCTAACTGCTGGGCTCCCCACATTTTCTGATGTGTGCCCACTGGTGCGATGACACTCCTACTTGGTTCCCTTCCCCATGGGGATGTGGGCCTTGTGCTCTGAGGTCACAACGGCTGGTTTGCTCACAGTTTCATGATGAGGGCCCTCTGTTGTGAGTTCATCACTGCCTGGATCCCATAGCCTCGGTGCTCTGGGCCGCCTGCTGGGATGTTCCAACTGCTGGATTCCTCACCTTTTTTATACAATGGGCCATGTGTTGTGAGGTTAATCCTGCCTGCCTCGCTCCAAGACCCATGGTGATGTGGGTCCTCTGGTTTGAGGCCACATTTTCTTGTTACCTCAACTTTTGATGATATGGCCCCACGGGTGTGATGACACTCCTGCCTGGTTCACAGCCCCTTGCTGATGTGGGCACTCTGGTGAGAGTCTGATCCTGGCTGGGTTCCTTACCCTTCTGTGAGGTGGGCCCTCTGATGTGAGGTCACTCCTGCCTGGCTGGCTCACGTCGCCTTGATGATGTGGGCCCTCTGTTGGCCACTAAAGCATTCTGGGAGCCTCCTACCCTCTTTAATGAGGGCCCTGGAAAAAACGCATATGCACATTTTGACCAAGTGCATCATTGTCCAGGATCTGCCTCTTCTCCTATGCTTTCAGAGCACTTCCCGTCTACGTCCTGAAATCATATTCCAGGAATACTGCCCCGCTTTCAAGTCCTCCTCGCAGCCTTACTTCAATATATTTTTGTATGATACCTGTCATTAATAACTCTGCAGGTTTGTTAAATACAGTGTCCCTGAGCTCCTTTCTTCAACATGCTTTCTTGTGAGCTGGCCGCAAAACCGCAGGATTGCTTCAGGCCGTAATCTGGTTTCGGCACGGCACACTGAGCCTTTGGTAAATTCCTCTTTCTGGTGAGAAATGAGCATTCAATTTGCCCGTGGAGACACCTACAGCTAGTCTCTCATTGGTTCTCCCTATTCCTGTTCATCTTGTGCAGAAATTGCAAACTGTGCCAAACAGGAGGTTAAAGGCACTGACTCTCCAAGTGGGTAGAGGGTTAGTAAAGCATCTGGAATGGTGAACCCGAGTACCAGGGAACGAAACCTGAGAGCCATTTAAAATGGTTTCCCAGTCTCACAGTGGACAATACTCTGGGTTTCCCATGCATGTTTTAGCTGAAGGAAGAATTCCTTAAACCTGGAGATTATTGACCCATGGAATGGGTACCATGCAGTATGACTAAAAAGGGTCTGAATTTGCTCACCGAACCTCACCAATGCTATCAGTTCGAAGTGTCCAGCCTTATGCCTCACCCAGCTCTGGGTGTAGATGTGGTAAATCCAGGTTTCATCACAAGCCCTGAATCAATTATTTAAGAATTGCTGTCTCTTTCACTGTCATTGTGTTTTGTTTTTGTAATTTAGTTTGATAATGGGATTTATCGGATTTTCACTGCTGCGTTCATGCCGCTGTACAAACGCTTGATTCTCCTACAGAGAAATATAAATCCACGGGTTTTAAGATTCTTACTAGTCAGGTATATTCCTAGGCGTTGAATATGTGGTGTTGAGCCCATGTCGTTGAACAAGGAGTAGGTCTTGACTATTACATATTTGGCTTATGGAACGGTATCTGTGCTATTTTCAATCTCTGGTTTTATGCAGCACCCCAACTCACCTTTGCCCTTAAGCAAGCATAAGTTGGTTTTCTAAATTTGAGTCCCTGTTCTGTTTTGTAATTCAGTTCATGTGTAGCCAAGTTTACATTCCGTGTATTAGTGATATCTTATGATGTTTCATTTTCTGTGTGACTTATTTCACTTAGAATCACTGTAGCTGAATCCACTCATTATGCCGTGATGGGCCTGATGACATAGATTTCATTGCTGAGTGATATTCCATTGTACGTACGAACCACATCTTCTTTATCCATTTTTCACATTCTGGGATATTTAACTTGTACCGTAGCTGAGGTTCTTGTAAACAGAGCCGTCCGAAAATTTGGGGTGGCTGTGTGTTTTTGATTTTAATTTCCCTAAGCTATAGGACCATAACTGGAAGTGCCGTAGGCTCCGTTGCTTTGTTTTTTAGGTGTTTCAGGAAACACCATACACTTCTCCAGGGTGGCTGTTGGCAATTTACATCCCGCCCATCAGCATAACAAGGCTCCCTGTTCTCCATGGCCTGTGCTGTCTTTCTGGATTTTACACTTTTTTTAGATGGCCCTTTTGACCAGGGGGCTGTGAGACTTCATTGTAGTGCATAATTCTTTAACATGCTTGCATGGTTGGCCAAAAAGGGCGTATGCGTTTTTTCCTGAATATATTCAGGAAAAAACGCATATGCCCTTTTTGGCCAAGTGCATCATTGTCGACGTTCTGCCTCTTTTCCTATGCTTTAAATGCAATTCCAGTCTACCCCCTGAAATCGTTTTCTTGCAATTCTGCCCACTTACAAGTCCTCTTCGCAGCCTTCCTTCAATATATTTTTGGACGATAGCTGTCATTTATAACTCTGCAGGTTTGTGAATTACAGTGCCCCTGAGCTCCTTTCTTCAACTCGCTTTCTTGTGAGCTGGCCGCAAACACACATGATTGCTTCAGGCCCTAATCTGGTTCCGGCACGGCATGCTGAGCCTTTGGTGAATTCCTCTTCCTGGTGGGAAATGAGCGTTAAATTTGCCTGTGCAGACACCTCCAGCTAGTCTCTCATTGATTCCCCCTATTCCTGTTCATCTTGCGCAGATATTGCAAACTGTGCCAAACAGGAGGTTAAAGGCACTGAGTCTCCAAGTGGGGAGAGTGTTAGTAAAGGGTCTGGAATGGTGAACCCGAGTAAAAGGGGACGAAAACTGAGATGCATTTGAAAACGTTTCCCGGTCACATGGTGCACCATACTTGGGTTTTCCATGCATGTTTTAGCTGAAGGAAGAATCCCTCAAACCTGGAGAGTTGGGACCCATGGAATGGGTACCATGCAGTATGACTTCAAAGGGTCTGCACTTGCTCATCGAACCTCACCAATGCTATCAGCCCGAAGTGTCCAACCTTATGTCTCACTCAGCTCTGGGTGTAGATGTGGTAAATCCAGGTTGCATCACAAGCCCTGAATGAATTATTTAAAAATTGCTCTCTATTTCACTGTCATTGTGTTTTGTTTCTGTAATTCATTTTGATAATGGGATTTATCGGATTTTCTCTGCTGCATTCTTGCAGCTGTACACACGCTTGATTCTCTTATGGAGACATATAAATCCATGGGTTTGAAGATGCTGATCAGTCAGGTGTATTCCTAGGCTTTGAATATGGGGTGTTTAGTCCATTTCGTTGAGCAAGGGGTAGGTCTTGAGTATTATATATTTGGCTTATGGAAAGGTATCTGTGCTAATTTCTATCTCTGGTTTTATGCAGCACCCCAACTCACATTTCCCCTTAAGCAAGCATAAGTTGGTTTTCTAAATTTGAGACCCTGTTCTGTTTTGTAATTCAGTTCATGTGTAGCCAAGTTTACATTCCTTGTATTCGTGATATCTTATGATGTTTCATTTTCTGTGTGACTTATTTCACTTAGAATCATCGTACCTGAGTCCACTCATTATGCCGCAATGGGCCTGATGACATAGATTTCATTGGTGAGTGATATTCCATTGTACGTACGTACCACAATTTCTTTATCCATTTTTCGCTTTCTTGGATATTTAACTTGTACCGTAGACGAGGTTCTTGTAAACAGAGCCGTCCAAAACTTTGGGGTGGCTGTGTGTTTTTGATTTTAATTTCCCTAAGCTATAGGACCATAAGTGGAAGTGCCATAGGCTGTGTTGCTTTGTTTCCTACGTGTTTCTGGAAACACCATACACTTCTCCAGAGTGGTTGTTGGCAATTTACATCCCGCCCATCAGCATGACAAGGCTCCCTCTTCTCCATGGTCTGTGCTGCCTTTCTGGATTTTACACTTTTTTCAGATGGCCCTTTTGACCGGGGGGCAGTGAGACTTCATTGTAGTGCAGATTTCCTTTACACGCTTGCTTGGTTGTCCAAAAAGGGCGTATGCGTTTTTTCCTGAATATATTCAGGAAAAAACGCATACGCCCTTTTTGGCCAAGTGCATCATTGTCGTCGTTCTGCCTCTTTTCCTATGCTTTAAATGCAATTCCAGTCTACCCCCTGAAATCGTTTTCCTGAAATTCTGCCCCACTTTCAAGTCCTCTTCGCAGCCTTCCCTCAATATATTTTTAGACCATAGCTGTCATTTATAACTCTGCAGGTTTGTGAATTACAGTGCCCCTGAGCTCCTTTCTTCAACTCGCTTTCTTGTGAGCTGGCCGCAAACCCGCAGGAATGCTTCAGGCCCTAATCTGGTTCCGGCACGGCATGCTGAGCCTTTGGTTAATTCCTCTTCCTGGTGGGAAATGAGCGTTAAATTTGCCCGTGCAGACACCTTCACACGAGTCGTCATGGTGCCCCTTTGCCCCGGTTATCTCTATGGAGGTTGGAGTTGGAGGGCCTCCTCACTCAAGGTCAGTGTGCCCACGGAGCCAACCCTGCAACTTCAGGGCATGTTTGGTGGTTAGGATCACCACGTGGGGTCCTTTTACCTTAGGAGGGAGGTGGCCTTTTGGGCTGCTGATTTCCAGGTTTTCGGATACTGCCAGTATCTTGGCCAGATGTGGCGGTGGACCAATCCCCTTGGTGACCGTAGTTTATCCTACCTGGATCGCATTCTTGCATTGTTCCATTTCAAGTGGTCCCAGGTTTTGCACTAATACTCCAATGGCGATTCACCGTTCACCAGGAATGTAAAGGTCAAAGGGTTTAGCTAAATTAGGGAGTTCCTGTGCAAGGGTCTGAATTGACTGCTCTTTCCATTCTTGAAAGGCCACTTCTGCATTCTATTCAAAAGGATCATCACCTTTTCCTTTCAGTGTTTCATATAGAGGCCGAGCTAGTGGACTGTAGTTAGGGATCCAGAAGCAGCAAACCCTGGCCTCCCCAGGAACCCCTAAGCTGTCTTCTAGTTTTAGAAATGGGTAAGGCTGTAAATTGTTTCTTCCCTTTCCTGGGATGGGCTTCTCCGACCTTCTGTGAGAATGAAGCCCAGGCAGGTCACCGTAGTCTGTGATATTTGAGCTTTTTCTTGGACAACTTGTATCCTTTATTGGCTTGGTAGTTCAGAGGTCTCCTTAGTAGGGCTGGCGATCAGAATGTCGTCTGCATATTGAAGGAGTGTTTCCTTTTCCAGAGGTAGAACTTTTAGGTCTTTAGCTGAGCTTTCCCCAAAGATGGTGTGGGAATTTTTGAACCCTTGGGACAACACGGCCCGGAAGTATTGTTTTAGTTGTATGTTGAGTCCTGCCACTCACAAGCCAAAATTTCTTGTGACTCTGGGACTAATAGAATACAAAAGAAGGCATCATTGAAGACTAATACAGAATACCATGTCCTGGTGGTTGGTAGAATGACCAGCAGGGTGTAGGGTTTAGGAACTACTGGAGGTATATCCTCAGTGGCTTAACTGACTGTCCTGACATCCTTTACCAGGACTCCAGCAGCCCATGGGGCTCTCGAGGTCAGGCCAATCCCAGGATATGGAGCTCACCTGGGCAGGTACCCCAACCCAGCCCACGGGGCTCTCATGTTCAGGACCCTCCCAGGATATGGTGTTCCCTGGGCAGGTCCCCCTGCAGCCCATGGGGCTCTCGTGGTCAGGCCCCTCCCAGGATACAGAGCTACCCTTGCAGGTACCATGGCAGGGCTGGGAACACAGGAACCGTGCATATCGCCCTCATTGCAGAGCACTCCCAGCTCACCTGTCACTCAGATCTGACACAGAGCACCTCAGAGCAGGACTTGAACTAACAAACAGCAGCTCCGACAGGTCTGTGACCCTGGGCATCACTCTGTGTGGCCTCCCTCCACCTGGTCTTCCAGAGACTTCCACTGCACCCGGGGCACCAGGCCTCTGTCTCCACCCACCAGCCACCCCTCCTCTCCCTGACTCCTGGGCTCCTCTCATTAGGAGAGGGTTTTCTTGAAGTTGTCTCCCACTCATGGGCCAGATAATATAATTAGAAAACAAGCCAGAGCTGCAGCCCCTTGTCTATCCTGACTCTCAGGAGCCCACACCTGTTCCTTGGACCTGGCCGATTCAGCAAGTTCCAGTTTCTGCAACTGTGAGCCCCTGAGGGGTGATTATTGGCTGGCCTGGGAAGCCTGACCGTGCCGGCCAGCCCTCCCCAGGTGTGCCTGGGTTCAGATCAATATAAACACCGCTCCAGGCAGCAAGAGCCCCTGCAGCTGAGCCTGACGCCATTTTCTCTGCCCTGTCAGCAGTTTTGGGGCTGGACTGGTGGGAGGGAGTGAGAGGCCACGGCTTTGTGGGTGGCCCAGTGTGAGTGGGGCTCTGCTGGACTTTCTGCAGCAGTTGCCAAGATGCCACCTGCTAAAGAAGAGGATGTGTCACCCATACCTGCCGCTGGAATTTCTCCCTGGGCAGAGGTGAGTGAGGAAGAAAGCAGTGGGGGCCGGGACAGCAGGGGTATCTCAGGCAGGGAAATGGAAAGCTTCCAGAAGAGCACCCAGGGCCAGGACCACCCTGGCTGGCCTGCAGGCACCAAGTCGGCTGGCATGCTGTCGCTCATGTGGCTCCATGGCCCTTCCTCTAGGCTTTCAAGTCCTTGTACATATTCAGGTGTTTTACCTGGGAAGGGTGGGAACATTTCAGCAGCAGCTGGCCTGGGGCTCAGCCCACGTTTACTCACAGATGCCTCGGCACGGTCCCCCAGCTTTGCAATGAGGACGCTTGTTGCGTGGGGCCTGCTGGCTGAATGGGAGATGATTCCCCACCACTGACCAACTTCAGAATTGCTTACAACTGGAGCAAGTGCCCTGATACGGTTTTCCTCTGTGTAACTGGTGGGTTCTGTTTTTTTTTCTTTTTTTCGTTTTTGGTTCAAGGTAGATTTTATTCCTCTTTTTTGTATTTACAGATATAAGCATGGAAATAATTTATTCATATAAATACATGTATGTGAAGGGAAGAATATTTTCTCTGTTTTACTTTTTGTAATTTGAATTTTATTTTATTTTTTTATACAGCAGGTTCTTTTTGGTTATCTCTTTTATACATATAAATGTATATATGCCAATCCCAATCTCTCAACTCCTCCCACCACCACCCCCCAACAGCTTTCCCCCCTTGGTGTCCATACGTTTGTTGTCTACATCTGTTACTCTATTTCTGCCTTGCAAAACGGTTCATCTGTAAAATTTGTCTAGGTTCCACATATAGGCATTAATATACAAGATTTGTTTTTCTATTTCTGACTTACTTCACTCTGTATGACAGTCTCTAGATCCATCAACGTCTCTACAAATGACCCAATTTCATTCCTTTTTATGGCTTAGTAATATTCCATTTTATATATGTACCACTTCTTTATGCATTCGTCTGTCTGTGGGCATTTAGGTTGCTTCCATTACCTGGATATTGTAAATAGTGATGCAATGAACATTGCAGTGAATGTCTCTTTTTGATTTATGGTTTTGTCTGGGTATATGCCCAGTAGTGGGATTGCTGTATCATATGGTAATTCTATTCTTAATTTTATAAGAAACTCCATAATGTTCTCCACAGTGACTGTATCAATTTACATTCCCAACAATAGTGGAAGAGGGTTCCTTATCTCCACACCCTTTCCAGCATTTGTTGTTTGTAGATTTTCTGATGATGCCCATTCTAACATGTGTGAGGTGATACACCATGGATGAGTCTATTTCGTTGAGCAAAGAGTAGGTCTTGTCTAGTACATATTTGGCTTATGGAACGGTATGTGTGCTAATTTCAATCTCTGGTTTTATACAGCACCCCAACTCAACATTCCCCTTAAGCAAGCATAAGTTTTTATCTAAATGTGAGACTCTGTTCGGTTTTGTATTTCAGTTTATGTGTAGCCAAGTTTACACTCCCTCTATTAGTGATATCTTATGATACTTATCTTTCTCTGTGTGACGTATTTCTCTTAGAATCATCATATTTAAATCCACTCAATTTGCTGCTACAGGCCTGATGACATTGATTTCATTGCTGAGTGATATTCCGTTGTACGTAAGTAGCACAACTCCTTTATCCATTTTTTTCTTTCTGGGATATTTAATTTGTACTGGACTCGAGTTTCTTGTAAACACAGCAGCCCTAAATTTTGTGCTGGCTGTGTCTTGTTGATTTTAATTTTCCTAAGCTATAGGGCTAAAAGTGGAAGTACCCTAGGCTCTGTAGCTTTGTTTTTCAGATGTTTCAGGATACACCATAAACATCTCCAGAGTGTCTGTTGGCAATTTACATCCCGCCCATCAGCATAACAAGGCTCCCTGTTCTCCATGGCCTGTCCTGTGTTTCTGGTTTTTACACTTTTTTCAGATGGCCCTTTTGACGAATGGGAAATGAGACTTCATTGTAGTGCGGATTTCCATTGCTGGAGTGCTTGGTTGGCCAAAAAGGGCATATGCGTTTTTTCCTGAATATATTCAGGAAAAAATGTTTACGCACTTTTGTCCAAGTGCATCAGTGTCAAAGATCTGCCGCTTTTCACATGCTTTAAATGCAATTCCAATCTACCTCCTGAAATATGATTCCTGCAATTCTGCCTCGTTTTCAAGTCCTCTTTGCAGACTTACTTCAATATATTTTTGCCAATAGCTGTCATTATATCTCTGCAGGTTTGTGAATTACAGTGCCCGTGATTTCCTTTCTTAACTCGTTTCCTTGAAAGCTGGCCACAGAACCGCAGGTTTGCTTTAGGCCATAATCAGGGTCCGACACGGCACTCTGAGCCTTTGGTTAATTCCTCTTCCTGGTGGGAAATTAGAGTTAAATGTGCCCCTCCGGACACCTGTCTCACTCCCAGCCCCTTGGTTATGTGTGTCCTGTAGTTTGAGGCCACATGTGCTGGGTTCCTCACCTTTGGCTGATGTGGCCCCACTGGTGTGAGGACACTCCTGCCTGGTTCCCATCCCCTTGGTGATGTGGACCCTCCGGTGAGAGTCTGATCCTGGCTGGGTTCCTCACACTTCTGAGAGGTGGGCCCTCTTCTCTGAGGTCACTCCTGCCTGGCTGGCCCACCCCGCCTTGACGACGTCGGCTCTCTCGTGGGAGTTGGTGCCTGCTGCGAGTCTCCTCCCCTTGGTAATGAGGGCCCTCTGGCGTCAGGCCCTAACTCCTGGCCTCCCAAAATTTTCTGATGTGCGCCCTGTGGTGCGAGTACACTCCTGCCAGGTTCCCAACACCATGGGAATGTGGGCCTTCTGCTCTGAGGTCCCAACGGTGGGTTGCTCAGTTTCATGATGAGGGCCCTCTGGTGTGAGTTCACTCCGGCCTGGATCCCATAGCCTCGCTGCTCCTGGCCACCTGCGGGGAGGTTACAACTGCGGGATTCCTCACCTTTTTTCTTCTATGGGCCCTCTGTTTTGAGACTCCTCCTGCCTGCCTCACTCCCAGCCCCTTGGTGATGTGTGTCCTCTGGTTTGAGGCCACGTGTGCTGGGTCCCTCACCTTTCGATGATGTGGCCCCACTGGTGTGAGGACACTCTTGCCTGGTTCCTATCCCCTTGAAGATGTGGGCTCTCTGGTGAGAGTCTGATCCTGGCTGGGTTCCTCACCCTTCTGTGAGGTGGGCCCTCTGCTGTGAGGTCACTCCTGCCTGGCTGGCACACCCCGCCTGGGCAACATCGGCCCTCTTGTGGCAGTTGGAGCATGCTGGGAGCCTCCTCCCCTCGGTGATGAGGGCCCTCTTGCGTCAGGCCCTAACTGCTGGGTACCCACATTTTCTGATACGTGCTAAGTGGTGCGAGGACACTCCTGCGAGGTTCCCATCCCCATGGGGATGTGGGCCTTCTGCTCTGAGGTCCCAATGGCTGGGTTGCTCACAGTTTCATGATGTGGGCCCTCTGCTGTGAGTTCACTGCAGCCTGGATCACATAGACTCGGTGCTCTGGGCCGCCTGCTGGGAGGTTCCCACTGCAGGATTCCTCACCTTTTTTATTCTATTGGCCCTGTGTTGTGAGGCTACTCATGCCTGCCTCAATCCGAGCCCCTTGGAGATGTGGGTCCTCTGGTTTAGGCCTCATGTGCTGGTTTCCTCACCTTTCTATGATGTGGTCACCCTGGTGTGAAGACAGTCCTGCCTGGTTCTGATCCCCTTGTTGATGTGGGCCCTCTGGTGAGAGTCTTATCCTGGCTGGGTTCCTCACCCTTCTGTGAGGTAGGCCCTCTGCTGTGAGGTCACTCCTGCCTGGCTGTCACACGTCACCTTGTCGACATGGGCCCTCAGTTGGGAGTTGGTGCCTGCTTGGAGTCTCCTCCCCTTGGTAATGAGGGCCCTCTGGCGTCAGACCCTAACTTCTGGGCTCCCAAAATTCTCTGATGTGTGCCCTGAGGTGCGAGTACACTTATGCCATGTTTCCAACCACATAGGAATGTGGGCCTTCTGCTCTGAGGTCCCAAAACCTGGGTTGCTCACAGTTTCATGCTGAGGGCCCTCTGTTTTGAGTTCAGTCAGGTCTGGATCCCATAGCCTCGCTGCTCCTGGCCGCCTGCTGGGAGGTTCCAACTGCGGGATTCCTCACCTTTTTTCTTCTATGGGCCCTCTGTTTTGAGACTCCTCCTGCCTGCCTCACTCCCAGCCCCTTGGTGATGTGTGTCCTCTGGTTTGAGGCCACGTGTGCTGGGTCACTCACATTTCGTTGATGAGGTCCCACTGGTGTGAGGACACTCCAGCCTGGTTCCCATTCTCTTGGTGATGTGGGCCCTCTGGTGAGAGTCTGATCCTCCTTGGGTTCCTCACACTTTTGTGAGGTGGGCCCTCTGCTCTGAGGTCACTCTTGCCTGGCTGGCACACCCCGCATTGGCGACGGCGGCCCACTGGTAGCAGTTGGAGCCTGCTGGGAGCCTCCTCTCCTCGGTGATGAGAGCCCTCTGGTGTCAGGCCCTAACTGCTGGGCTCCCCACATTTTCTGATGTGTGCCCACTGGTGCGATGACACTCCTACTTGGTTCCCTTCCCCATGGGGATGTGGGCCTTGTGCTCTGAGGTCACAACGGCTGGTTTGCTCACAGTTTCATGATGAGGGCCCTCTGTTGTGAGTTCATCACTGCCTGGATCCCATAGCCTCGGTGCTCTGGGCCGCCTGCTGGGATGTTCCAACTGCTGGATTCCTCACCTTTTTTATACAATGGGCCATGTGTTGTGAGGTTAATCCTGCCTGCCTCGCTCCAAAACCCATGGTGATGTGGGTCCTCTGGTTTGAGGCCACATTTTCTTGTTACCTCAACTTTTGATGATATGGCCCCACGGGTGTGATGACACTCCTGCCTGGTTCACAGCCCCTTGCTGATGTGGGCACTCTGGTGAGAGTCTGATCCTGGCTGGGTTCCTTACCCTTCTGTGAGGTGGGCCCTCTGATGTGAGGTCACTCCTGCCTGGCTGGCTCACGTCGCCTTGATGATGTGGGCCCTCTGTTGGCCACTAAAGCATTCTGGGAGCCTCCTACCCTCTTTAATGAGGGCCCTGGAAAAAACGCATATGCACATTTTGACCAAGTGCATCATTGTCCAGGATCTGCCTCTTCTCCTATGCTTTCAGAGCACTTCCCGTCTACGTCCTGAAATCATATTCCAGGAATACTGCCCCGCTTTCAAGTCCTCCTCGCAGCCTTACTTCAATATATTTTTGTATGATACCTGTCATTAATAACTCTGCAGGTTTGTTAAATACAGTGTCCCTGAGCTCCTTTCTTCAACATGCTTTCTTGTGAGCTGGCCGCAAAACCGCAGGATTGCTTCAGGCCGTAATCTGGTTTCGGCACGGCACGCTGAGCCTTTGGTAAATTCCTCTTTCTGGTGAGAAATGAGCATTCAATTTGCCCGTGGAGACACCTACAGCTAGTCTCTCATTGGTTCTCCCTATTCCTGTTCATCTTGTGCAGAAATTGCAAACTGTGCCAAACAGGAGGTTAAAGGCACTGACTCTCCAAGTGGGTAGAGGGTTAGTAAAGCATCTGGAATGGTGAACCCGAGTACCAGGGAACGAAACCTGAGAGCCATTTAAAATGGTTTCCCAGTCTCACAGTGGACAATACTCTGGGTTTCCCATGCATGTTTTAGCTGAAGGAAGAATTCCTTAAACCTGGAGATTATTGACCCATGGAATGGGTACCATGCAGTATGACTAAAAAGGGTCTGAATTTGCTCACCGAACCTCACCAATGCTATCAGTTCGAAGTGTCCAGCCTTATGCCTCACCCAGCTCTGGGTGTAGATGTGGTAAATCCAGGTTTCATCACAAGCCCTGAATCAATTATTTAAGAATTGCTGTCTCTTTCACTGTCATTGTGTTTTGTTTTTGTAATTTAGTTTGATAATGGGATTTATCGGATTTTCACTGCTGCGTTCATGCCGCTGTACAAACGTTTGATTCTCCTACAGAGAAATATAAATCCACGGGTTTTAAGATTCTTACTAGTCAGGTATATTCCTAGGCGTTGAATATGTGGTGTTGAGTCCATGTCGTTGAACAAGGAGTAGGTCTTGACTATTACATATTTGGCTTATGGAACGGTATCTGTGCTATTTTCAATCTCTGGTTTTATGCAGCACCCCAACTCACCTTTGCCCTTAAGCAAGCATAAGTTGGTTTTCTAAATTTGAGTCCCTGTTCTGTTTTGTAATTCAGTTCATGTGTAGCCAAGTTTACATTCCGTGTATTAGTGATATCTTATGATGTTTCATTTTCTGTGTGACTTATTTCACTTAGAATCACTGTAGCTGAATCCACTCATTATGCCGTGATGGGCCTGATGACATAGATTTCATTGCTGAGTGATATTCCATTGTACGTACGAACCACAACTTCTTTATCCATTTTTCACATTCTGGGATATTTAACTTGTACCGTAGATGAGGTTCTTGTAAACAGAGCCGTCCGAAAATTTGGGGTGGCTGTGTGTTTTTGATTTTAATTTCCCTAAGCTATAGGACCATAACTGGAAGTGCCGTAGGCTCCGTTGCTTTGTTTTTTAGGTGTTTCAGGAAACACCATACACTTCTCCAGGGTGGCTGTTGGCAATTTACATCCCGCCCATCAGCATAACAAGGCTCCCTGTTCTCCATGGCCTGTGCTGTCTTTCTGGATTTTACACTTTTTTTAGATGGCCCTTTTGACCAGGGGGCTGTGAGACTTCATTGTAGTGCATAATTCTTTAACATGCTTGCATGGTTGGCCAAAAAGGGCGTATGCGTTTTTTCCTGAATATATTCAGGAAAAAACGCATACGCCCTTTTTGGCCAAGTGCATCATTGTCGACGTTCTGCCTCTTTTCCTATGCTTTAAATGCAATTCCAGTCTACCCCCTGAAATCGTTTTCTTGCAATTCTGCCCACTTACAAGTCCTCTTCGCAGCCTTCCTTCAATATATTTTTGGACGATAGCTGTCATTTATAACTCTGCAGGTTTGTGAATTACAGTGCCCCTGAGCTCCTTTCTTCAACTCGCTTTCTTGTGAGCTGGCCGCAAACACACATGATTGCTTCAGGCCCTAATCTGGTTCCGGCACGGCATGCTGAGCCTTTGGTGAATTCCTCTTCCTGGTGGGAAATGAGCGTTAAATTTGCCTGTGCAGACACCTCCAGCTAGTCTCTCATTGATTCCCCCTATTCCTGTTCATCTTGCGCAGATATTGCAAACTGTGCCAAACAGGAGGTTAAAGGCACTGAGTCTCCAAGTGGGGAGAGTGTTAGTAAAGGGTCTGGAATGGTGAACCCGAGTAAAAGGGGACGAAAACTGAGATGCATTTGAAAACGTTTCCCGGTCACATGGTGCACCATACTTGGGTTTTCCATGCATGTGTTAGCTGAAGGAAGAATCCCTCAAACCTGGAGAGTTGGGACCCATGGAATGGGTACCATGCAGTATGACTTCAAAGGGTCTGCACTTGCTCATCGAACCTCACCAATGCTATCAGCCCGAAGTGTCCAACCTTATGTCTCACTCAGCTCTGGGTGTAGATGTGGTAAATCCAGGTTGCATCACAAGCCCTGAATGAATTATTTAAAAATTGCTCTCTATTTCACTGTCATTGTGTTTTGTTTCTGTAATTCATTTTGATAATGGGATTTATCGGATTTTCTCTGCTGCATTCTTGCAGCTGTACACACGCTTGATTCTCTTATGGAGACATATAAATCCATGGGTTTGAAGATTCTGATCAGTCAGGTGTATTCCTAGGCTTTGAATATGGGGTGTTTAGTCCATTTCGTTGAGCAAGGGGTAGGTCTTGAGTATTATATATTTGGCTTATGGAAAGGTATCTGTGCTAATTTCTATCTCTGGTTTTATGCAACACCCCAACTCACCTTTCCCCTTAAGCAAGCATAAGTTGGTTTTCTAAATTTGAGACCCTGTTCTGTTTTGTAATTCAGGTCATGTGTAGCCAAGTTTACATTCCTTGTATTCGTGATATCTTATGATGTTTCATTTTCTGTGTGACTTATTTCACTTAGAATCATCGTACCTGAGTCCACTCATTATGCCGCGATGGGCCTGATGACATAGATTTCATTGGTGAGTGATATTCCATTGTACGTACGTACCACAATTTCTTTATCCATTTTTCGCTTTCTTGGATATTTAACTTGTACCGTAGACGAGGTTCTTGTAAACAGAGCCGTCCGAAACTTTGGGGTGGCTGTGTGTTTTTGATTTTAATTTCCCTAAGCTATAGGACCATAAGTGGAAGTGCCATAGGCTGTGTTGCTTTGTTTCCTACGTGTTTCTGGAAACACCATACACTTCTCCAGAGTGGTTGTTGGCAATTTACATCCCGCCCATCAGCATGACAAGGCTCCCTCTTCTCCATGGTCTGTGCTGCCTTTCTGGATTTTACACTTTTTTCAGATGGCCCTTTTGACCGGGGGGCAGTGAGACTTCATTGTAGTGCAGATTTCCTTTACACGCTTGCTTGGTTGTCCAAAAAGGGCGTATGCGTTTTTTCCTGAATATATTCAGGAAAAAACGCATACGCCCTTTTTGGCCAAGTGCATCATTGTCGTCGTTCTGCCTCTTTTCCTATGCTTTAAATGCAATTCCAGTCTACCCCCTGAAATCGTTTTCCTGAAATTCTGCCCCACTTTCAAGTCCTCTTCGCAGCCTTCCCTCAATATATTTTTAGACCATAGCTGTCATTTATAACTCTGCAGGTTTGTGAATTACAGTGCCCCTGAGCTCCTTTCTTCAACTCGCTTTCTTGTGAGCTGGCCGCAAACCCGCAGGAATGCTTCAGGCCCTAATCTGGTTCCGGCACGGCATGCTGAGCCTTTGGTTAATTCCTCTTCCTGGTGGGAAATGAGCGTTAAATTTGCCCGTGCAGACACCTTCACACGAGTCGTCATGGTGCCCCTTTGCCCCGGTTATCTCTATGGAGGTTGGAGTTGGAGGGCCTCCTCACTCAAGGTCAGTGTGCCCACGGAGCCAACCCTGCAACTTCAGGGCATGTTTGGTGGTTAGGATCACCACGTGGGGTCCTTTTACCTTAGGAGGGAGGTGGCCTTTTGGGCTGCTGATTTCCAGGTTTTCGGATACTGCCAGTATCTTGGCCAGATGTGGCGGTGGACCAATCCCCTTGGTGAACGTAGTTTATCCTACCTGGATCGCATTCTTGAATTGTTCCATTTCAAGTGGTCCCAGGTTTTGCACTAATACTCCAATTGCGATTCACCGTTCACCAGGAATGTAAAGGTCAAAGGGTTTAGCTAAATTAGGGAGTTCCTGTGCAATGGTCTGAATTGACTGCTCTTTCCATTCTTGAAAGGCCACTTCTGCATTCTATTCAAAAGGATCATCACCTTTTCCTTTCAGTGTTTCATATAGAGGCCGAGCTAGTAGACTGTAGTTAGGGATCCAGAAGCAGCAAACCCTGGCCTCCCCAGGAACCCCTAAGCTGTCTTCTAGTTTTAGAAATGGGTAAGGCTGTAAATTGTTTCTTCCCTTTCCTGGGATGGGCTTCTCCGACCTTCTGTGAGAATGAAGCCCAGGCAGGTCACCGTAGTCTGTGATATTTGAGCTTTTTCTTGGACAACTTGTATCCTTTATTGGCTTCGTAGTTCAGAGGTCTCCTTAGTAGGGCTGGCGATCAGAATGTCGTCTGCATATTGAAGGAGTGTTTCCTTTTCCAGAGGTAGAACTTTTAGGTCTTTAGCTGAGCTTTCCCCAAAGATGGTGTGGGAATTTTTGAACCCTTGGGACAACACGGCCCGGAAGTATTGTTTTAGTTGTATGTTGAGTCCTGCCACTCACAAGCCAAAATTTCTTGTGACTCTGGGACTAATAGAATACAAAAGAAGGCATCATTGAAGACTAATACAGAATACCATGTCCTGGTGGTTGGTAGAATGACCAGCAGGGTGTAGGGTTTAGGAACTACTGGAGGTATATCCTCAGTGGCTTAACTGACTGTCCTGACATCCTTTACCAGGACTCCAGCAGCCCATGGGGCTCTCGAGGTCAGGCCAATCCCAGGATATGGAGCTCACCTGGGCAGGTACCCCAACCCAGCCCACGGGGCTCTCATGTTCAGGACCCTCCCAGGATATGGTGTTCCCTGGGCAGGTCCCCCTGCAGCCCATGGGGCTCTCGTGGTCAGGCCCCTCCCAGGATACAGAGCTACCCTTGCAGGTACCATGGCAGGGCTGGGAACACAGGAACCCTTCATATCGCCCTCATTGCAGAGCACTCCCAGCTCACCTGTCACTCAGATCTGACACAGAGCACCTCAGAGCAGGACTTGAACTAACAAACAGCAGCTCCGACAGGTCTGTGACCCTGGGCATCACTCTGTGTGGCCTCCCTCCACCTGGTCTTCCAGAGACTTCCACTGCACCCGGGGCACCAGGCCTCTGTCTCCACCCACCAGCCACCCCTCCTCTCCCTGACTCCTGGGTTCCTCTCATTAGGAGAGGGTTTTCTTGAAGTTGTCTCCCACTCATGGGCCAGATAATATAATTAGAAAACAAGCCAGAGCTGCAGCCCCTTGTCTATCCTGACTCTCAGGAGCCCACACCTGTTCCTTGGACCTGGCCGATTCAGCAAGTTCCAGTTTCTGCAACTGTGAGCCCCTGAGGGGTGATTATTGGCTGGCCTGGGAAGCCTGACCGTGCCGGCCAGCCCTCCCCAGGTGTGCCTGGGTTCAGATCAATATAAACACCGCTCCAGGCAGCAAGAGCCCCTGCAGCTGTGCCTGACGCCATTTTCTCTGCCCTGTCAGCAGTCTTGGGGCTGGACTGGTGGGAGGGAGTGAGAGGCCACGGCTTTGTGGGTGGCCCAGTGTGAGTGGGGCTCTGCTGGACTTTCTGCAGCAGTTGCCAAGATGCCACCTGCTAAAGAAGAGGATGTGTCACCCATACCTGCCGCTGGAATTTCTCCCTGGGCAGAGGTGAGTGAGGAAGAAAGCAGTGGGGGCCGGGACAGCAGGGGTATCTCAGGCAGGGAAATGGAAAGCTTCCAGAAGAGCACCCAGGGCCAGGACCACCCTGGCTGGCCTGCAGGCACCAAGTCGGCTGGCATGCTGTCGCTCATGTGGCTCCATGGCCCTTCCTCTAGGCTTTCAAGTCCTTGTACATATTCAGGTGTTTTACCTGGGAAGGGTGGGAACATTTCAGCAGCAGCTGGCCTGGGGCTCAGCCCACGTTTACTCACAGATGCCTCGGCACGGTCCCCCAGCTTTGCAATGAGGACGCTTGTTGCGTGGGGCCTGCTGGCTGAATGGGAGATGATTCCCCACCACTGACCAACTTCAGAATTGCTTACAACTGGAGCAAGTGCCCTGATACGGTTTTCCTCTGTGTAACTGGTGGGTTCTGTTTTTTTTTCTTTTTTTCGTTTTTGGTTCAAGGTAGATTTTATTCCTCTTTTTTGTATTTACAGATATAAGCATGGAAATAATTTATTCATATAAATACATGTATGTGAAGGGAAGAATATTTTCTCTGTTTTACTTTTTGTAATTTGAATTTTATTTTATTTTTTTATACAGCAGGTTCTTTTTGGTTATCTCTTTTATACATATAAATGTATATATGCCAATCCCAATCTCTCAACTCCTCCCACCACCACCCCCCAACAGCTTTCCCCCCTTGGTGTCCATACGTTTGTTGTCTACATCTGTTGCTCTATTTCTGCCTTGCAAAACGGTTCATCTGTAAAATTTGTCTAGGTTCCACATATAGGCATTAATATACAAGATTTGTTTTTCTATTTCTGACTTACTTCACTCTGTATGACAGTCTCTAGATCCATCAACGTCTCTACAAATGACCCAATTTCATTCCTTTTTATGGCTTAGTAATATTCCATTTTATATATGTACCACTTCTTTATGCATTCGTCTGTCTGTGGGCATTTAGGTTGCTTCCATTACCTGGATATTGTAAATAGTGATGCAATGAACATTGCGGTGAATGTCTCTTTTTGATTTATGGTTTTGTCTGGGTATATGCCCAGTAGTGGGATTGCTGTATCATATGGTAATTCTATTCTTAATTTTATAAGAAACTCCATAATGTTCTCCACAGTGACTGTATCAATTTACATTCCCAACAATAGTGGAAGAGGGTTCCTTATCTCCACACCCTTTCCAGCATTTGTTGTTTGTAGATTTTCTGATGATGCCCATTCTAACATGTGTGAGGTGATACACCATGGATGAGTCTATTTCGTTGAGCAAAGAGTAGGTCTTGTCTAGTACATATTTGGCTTATGGAACGGTATGTGTGCTAATTTCAATCTCTGGTTTTATACAGCACCCCAACTCAACATTCCCCTTAAGCAAGCATAAGTTTTTATCTAAATGTGAGACTCTGTTCGGTTTTGTATTTCAGTTTATGTGTAGCCAAGTTTACACTCCCTCTATTAGTGATATCTTATGATACTTATCTTTCTCTGTGTGACGTATTTCTCTTAGAATCATCATATTTAAATCCACTCAATTTGCTGCTACAGGCCTGATGACATTGATTTCATTGCTGAGTGATATTCCGTTGTACGTAAGTAGCACAACTCCTTTATCCATTTTTTTCTTTCTGGGATATTTAATTTGTACTGGACTCGCGTTTCTTGTAAACACAGCAGCCCTAAATTTTGTGCTGGCTGTGTCTTGTTGATTTTAATTTTCCTAAGCTATAGGGCTAAAAGTGGAAGTACCCTAGGCTCTGTAGCTTTGTTTTTCAGATGTTTCAGGATATACCATAAACATCTCCAGAGTGTCTGTTGGCAATTTACATCCCGCCCATCAGCATAACAAGGCTCCCTGTTCTCCATGGCCTGTCCTGTGTTTCTGGTTTTTACACATTTTTCAGATGGCCCTTTTGACGAATGGGAAATGAGACTTCATTGTAGTGCGGATTTCCATTGCTGGAGTGCTTGGTTGGCCAAAAAGGGCATATGCGTTTTTTCCTGAATATATTCAGGAAAAAATGTTTACGCACTTTTGTCCAAGTGCATCAGTGTCAAAGATCTGCCGCTTTTCACATGCTTTAAATGCAATTCCAATCTACCTCCTGAAATATGATTCCTGCAATTCTGCCTCGTTTTCAAGTCCTCTTTGCAGACTTACTTCAATATATTTTTGCCAATAGCTGTCATTTATATCTCTGCAGGTTTGTGAATTACAGTGCCCGTGATTTCCTTTCTTAACTCGTTTCCTTGAAAGCTGGCCACAGAACCGCAGGTTTGCTTTAGGCCATAATCAGGGTCCGACACGGCACTCTGAGCCTTTGGTTAATTCCTCTTCCTGGTGGGAAATTAGAGTTAAATGTGCCCCTCCGGACACCTGCCTCACTCCCAGCCCCTTGGTTATGTGTGTCCTGTAGTTTGACGCCACATGTGCTGGGTTCCTCACCTTTGGCTGATGTGGCCCCACTGATGTGAGGACACTCCTGCCTGGTTCCAATCCCCTTGGTGATGTGGACCCTCCGGTGAGAGTCTGATCCTGGCTGGGTTCCTCACACTTCTGAGAGGTGGGCCCTCTTCTCTGAGGTCACTCCTGCCTGGCTGGCCCACCCCGCCTTGACGACGTCGGCTCTCTCGTGGGAGTTGGTGCCTGCTGCGAGTCTCCTCCCCTTGGTAATGAGGGCCCTCTGGCGTCAGGCCCTAACTCCTGGCCTCCCAAAATTTTCTGATGTGCACCCTGTGGTGCGAGTACACTCCTGCCAGGTTCCCAACACCATGGGAATGTGGGCCTTCTGCTCTGAGGTCCCAACGGTGGGTTGCTCAGTTTCATGATGAGGGCCCTCTGGTGTGAGTTCACTCCGGCCTGGATCCCATAGCCTTGCTGCTCCTGGCCACCTGCGGGGAGGTTACAACTGCGGGATTCCTCACCTTTTTTCTTCTATGGGCCCTCTGTTTTTAGACTACTCCTGCCTGCCTCACTCCCAGCCCCTTGGTGATGTGTGTCCTCTGGTTTGAGGCCACGTGTGCTGGGTCCCTCACCTTTCGATGATGTGGCCCCACTGGTGTGAGGACACTCTTGCCTGGTTCCTATCCCCTTGAAGATGTGGGCTCTCTGGTGAGAGTCTGATCCTGGCTGGGTTCCTCACCCTTCTGTGAGGTGGGCCCTCTGCTGTGAGGTCACTCCTGCCTGGGTGGCACACCCCGCCTGGGCAACATCGGCCCTCTTGTGGCAGTTGGAGCATGCTGGGAGCCTCCTCCCCTCGGTGATGAGGGCCCTCTTGCGTCAGGTCCTAACTGCTGGGTACCCACATTTTCTGATACGTGCTAAGTGGTGCGAGGACACTCCTGCGAGGTTCCCATCCCCATGGGGATGTGGGCCTTCTGCTCTGAGGTCCCAATGGCTGGGTTGCTCACAGTTTCATGATGTGGGCCCTCTACTGTGAGTTCACTGCAGCCTGGATCACATAGACTCGGTGCTCTGGGCCGCCTGCTGGGAGGTTCCCACTGCAGGATTCCTCACCTTTTTTATTCTATTGGCCCTGTGTTGTGAGGCTACTCATGCCTGCCTCAATCCGAGCCCCTTGGAGATGTGGGTCCTCTGGTTTAAGCCTCATGTGCTGGTTTCCTCACCTTTCTATGATGTGGTCACCCTGGTGTGAAGACAGTCCTGCCTGGTTCTGATCCCCTTGGTGATGTGGGCCCTCTGGTGAGAGTCTTATCCTGGCTGGGTTCCTCACCCTTCTGTGAGGTAGGCCCTCTGCTGTGAGGTCACTCCTGCCTGGCTGTCACACGTCACCTTGTCGACATGGGCCCTCAGTTGGGAGTTGGTGCCTGCTTGGAGTCTCCTCCCCTTGGTAATGAGGGCCCTCTGGCGTCAGACCCTAACTTCTGGGCTCCCAAAATTCTCTGATGTGTGCCCTGAGGTGCGAGTACACTTATGCCATGTTTCCAACCACATAGGAATGTGGGCCTTCTGCTCTGAGGTCCCAAAGCCTGGGTTGCTCACAGTTTCATGCTGAGGGCCCTCTGTTTTGAGTTCAGTCAGGTCTGGATCCCATAGCCTCGCTGCTCCTGGCCGCCTGCTGGGAGGTTCCAACTGCGGGATTCCTCACCTTTTTTCTTCTATGGGCCCTCTGTTTTGAGACTCCTCCTGCCTGCCTCACTCCCAGCCCCTTGGTGATGTGTGTCCTCTGGTTTGAGGCCACGTGTGCTGGGTCACTCACATTTCGTTGATGAGGTCCCACTGGTGTGAGGACACTCCAGCCTGGTTCCCATTCTCTTGGTGATGTGGGCCCTCTGGTGAGAGTCTGATCCTCCTTGGGTTCCTCACACTTTTGTGAGGTGGGCCCTCTGCTCTGAGGTCACTCTTGCCTGGCTGGCACACCCCGCATTGGCGACGGCGGCCCACTGATAGCAGTTGGAGCCTGCTGGGAGCCTCCTCTCCTCGGTGATGAGAGCCCTCTGGTGTCAGGCCCTAACTGCTGGGCTCCCCACATTTTCTGATGTGTGCCCACTGGTGCGATGACACTCCTACTTGGTTCCCTTCCCCATGGGGATGTGGGCCTTGTGCTCTGAGGTCACAACGGCTGGTTTGCTCACAGTTTCATGATGAGGGCCCTCTGTTGTGAGTTCATCACTGCCTGGATCCCATAGCCTCGGTGCTCTGGGCCGCCTGCTGGGATGTTCCAACTGCTGGATTCCTCACCTTTTTTATACAATGGGCCATGTGTTGTGAGGTTAATCCTGCCTGCCTCGCTCCAAAACCCATGGTGATGTGGGTCCTCTGGTTTGAGGCCACATTTTCTTGTTACCTCAACTTTTGATGATATGGCCCCACGGGTGTGATGACACTCCTGCCTGGTTCACAGCCCCTTGCTGATGTGGGCACTCTGGTGAGAGTCTGATCCTGGCTGGGTTCCTTACCCTTCTGTGAGGTGGGCCCTCTGATGTGAGGTCACTCCTGCCTGGCTGGCTCACGTCGCCTTGATGATGTGGGCCCTCTGTTGGCCACTAAAGCATTCTGGGAGCCTCCTACCCTCTTTAATGAGGGCCCTGGAAAAAACGCATATGCACATTTTGACCAAGTGCATCATTGTCCAGGATCTGCCTCTTCTCCTATGCTTTCAGAGCACTTCCCGTCTACGTCCTGAAATCATATTCCAGGAATACTGCCCCGCTTTCAAGTCCTCCTCGCAGCCTTACTTCAATATATTTTTGTATGATACCTGTCATTAATAACTCTGCAGGTTTGTTAAATACAGTGTCCCTGAGCTCCTTTCTTCAACATGCTTTCTTGTGAGCTGGCCGCAAAACCGCAGGATTGCTTCAGGCCGTAATCTGGTTTCGGCACGGCACGCTGAGCCTTTGGTAAATTCCTCTTTCTGGTGAGAAATGAGCATTCAATTTGCCCGTGGAGACACCTACAGCTAGTCTCTCATTGGTTCTCCCTATTCCTGTTCATCTTGTGCAGAAATTGCAAACTGTGCCAAACAGGAGGTTAAAGGCACTGACTCTCCAAGTGGGTAGAGGGTTAGTAAAGCATCTGGAATGGTGAACCCGAGTACCAGGGAACGAAACCTGAGAGCCATTTAAAATGGTTTCCCAGTCTCACAGTGGACAATACTCTGGGTTTCCCATGCATGTTTTAGCTGAAGGAAGAATTCCTTAAACCTGGAGATTATTGACCCATGGAATGGGTACCATGCAGTATGACTAAAAAGGGTCTGAATTTGCTCACCGAACCTCACCAATGCTATCAGTTCGAAGTGTCCAGCCTTATGCCTCACCCAGCTCTGGGTGTAGATGTGGTAAATCCAGGTTTCATCACAAGCCCTGAATCAATTATTTAAGAATTGCTGTCTCTTTCACTGTCATTGTGTTTTGTTTTTGTAATTTAGTTTGATAATGGGATTTATCGGATTTTCACTGCTGCGTTCATGCCGCTGTACAAACGTTTGATTCTCCTACAGAGAAATATAAATCCACGGGTTTTAAGATTCTTACTAGTCAGGTATATTCCTAGGCGTTGAATATGTGGTGTTGAGTCCATGTCGTTGAACAAGGAGTAGGTCTTGACTATTACATATTTGGCTTATGGAACGGTATCTGTGCTATTTTCAATCTCTGGTTTTATGCAGCACCCCAACTCACCTTTGCCCTTAAGCAAGCATAAGTTGGTTTTCTAAATTTGAGTCCCTGTTCTGTTTTGTAATTCAGTTCATGTGTAGCCAAGTTTACATTCCGTGTATTAGTGATATCTTATGATGTTTCATTTTCTGTGTGACTTATTTCACTTAGAATCACTGTAGCTGAATCCACTCATTATGCCGTGATGGGCCTGATGACATAGATTTCATTGCTGAGTGATATTCCATTGTACGTACGAACCACAACTTCTTTATCCATTTTTCACATTCTGGGATATTTAACTTGTACCGTAGATGAGGTTCTTGTAAACAGAGCCGTCCGAAAATTTGGGGTGGCTGTGTGTTTTTGATTTTAATTTCCCTAAGCTATAGGACCATAACTGGAAGTGCCGTAGGCTCCGTTGCTTTGTTTTTTAGGTGTTTCAGGAAACACCATACACTTCTCCAGGGTGGCTGTTGGCAATTTACATCCCGCCCATCAGCATAACAAGGCTCCCTGTTCTCCATGGCCTGTGCTGTCTTTCTGGATTTTACACTTTTTTTAGATGGCCCTTTTGACCAGGGGGCTGTGAGACTTCATTGTAGTGCATAATTCTTTAACATGCTTGCATGGTTGGCCAAAAAGGGCGTATGCGTTTTTTCCTGAATATATTCAGGAAAAAACGCATACGCCCTTTTTGGCCAAGTGCATCATTGTCGACGTTCTGCCTCTTTTCCTATGCTTTAAATGCAATTCCAGTCTACCCCCTGAAATCGTTTTCTTGCAATTCTGCCCACTTACAAGTCCTCTTCGCAGCCTTCCTTCAATATATTTTTGGACGATAGCTGTCATTTATAACTCTGCAGGTTTGTGAATTACAGTGCCCCTGAGCTCCTTTCTTCAACTCGCTTTCTTGTGAGCTGGCCGCAAACACACATGATTGCTTCAGGCCCTAATCTGGTTCCGGCACGGCATGCTGAGCCTTTGGTGAATTCCTCTTCCTGGTGGGAAATGAGCGTTAAATTTGCCTGTGCAGACACCTCCAGCTAGTCTCTCATTGATTCCCCCTATTCCTGTTCATCTTGCGCAGATATTGCAAACTGTGCCAAACAGGAGGTTAAAGGCACTGAGTCTCCAAGTGGGGAGAGTGTTAGTAAAGGGTCTGGAATGGTGAACCCGAGTAAAAGGGGACGAAAACTGAGATGCATTTGAAAACGTTTCCCGGTCACATGGTGCACCATACTTGGGTTTTCCATGCATGTGTTAGCTGAAGGAAGAATCCCTCAAACCTGGAGAGTTGGGACCCATGGAATGGGTACCATGCAGTATGACTTCAAAGGGTCTGCACTTGCTCATCGAACCTCACCAATGCTATCAGCCCGAAGTGTCCAACCTTATGTCTCACTCAGCTCTGGGTGTAGATGTGGTAAATCCAGGTTGCATCACAAGCCCTGAATGAATTATTTAAAAATTGCTCTCTATTTCACTGTCATTGTGTTTTGTTTCTGTAATTCATTTTGATAATGGGATTTATCGGATTTTCTCTGCTGCATTCTTGCAGCTGTACACACGCTTGATTCTCTTATGGAGACATATAAATCCATGGGTTTGAAGATTCTGATCAGTCAGGTGTATTCCTAGGCTTTGAATATGGGGTGTTTAGTCCATTTCGTTGAGCAAGGGGTAGGTCTTGAGTATTATATATTTGGCTTATGGAAAGGTATCTGTGCTAATTTCTATCTCTGGTTTTATGCAACACCCCAACTCACCTTTCCCCTTAAGCAAGCATAAGTTGGTTTTCTAAATTTGAGACCCTGTTCTGTTTTGTAATTCAGGTCATGTGTAGCCAAGTTTACATTCCTTGTATTCGTGATATCTTATGATGTTTCATTTTCTGTGTGACTTATTTCACTTAGAATCATCGTACCTGAGTCCACTCATTATGCCGCGATGGGCCTGATGACATAGATTTCATTGGTGAGTGATATTCCATTGTACGTACGTACCACAATTTCTTTATCCATTTTTCGCTTTCTTGGATATTTAACTTGTACCGTAGACGAGGTTCTTGTAAACAGAGCCGTCCGAAACTTTGGGGTGGCTGTGTGTTTTTGATTTTAATTTCCCTAAGCTATAGGACCATAAGTGGAAGTGCCATAGGCTGTGTTGCTTTGTTTCCTACGTGTTTCTGGAAACACCATACACTTCTCCAGAGTGGTTGTTGGCAATTTACATCCCGCCCATCAGCATGACAAGGCTCCCTCTTCTCCATGGTCTGTGCTGCCTTTCTGGATTTTACACTTTTTTCAGATGGCCCTTTTGACCGGGGGGCAGTGAGACTTCATTGTAGTGCAGATTTCCTTTACACGCTTGCTTGGTTGTCCAAAAAGGGCGTATGCGTTTTTTCCTGAATATATTCAGGAAAAAACGCATACGCCCTTTTTGGCCAAGTGCATCATTGTCGTCGTTCTGCCTCTTTTCCTATGCTTTAAATGCAATTCCAGTCTACCCCCTGAAATCGTTTTCCTGAAATTCTGCCCCACTTTCAAGTCCTCTTCGCAGCCTTCCCTCAATATATTTTTAGACCATAGCTGTCATTTATAACTCTGCAGGTTTGTGAATTACAGTGCCCCTGAGCTCCTTTCTTCAACTCGCTTTCTTGTGAGCTGGCCGCAAACCCGCAGGAATGCTTCAGGCCCTAATCTGGTTCCGGCACGGCATGCTGAGCCTTTGGTTAATTCCTCTTCCTGGTGGGAAATGAGCGTTAAATTTGCCCGTGCAGACACCTTCACACGAGTCGTCATGGTGCCCCTTTGCCCCGGTTATCTCTATGGAGGTTGGAGTTGGAGGGCCTCCTCACTCAAGGTCAGTGTGCCCACGGAGCCAACCCTGCAACTTCAGGGCATGTTTGGTGGTTAGGATCACCACGTGGGGTCCTTTTACCTTAGGAGGGAGGTGGCCTTTTGGGCTGCTGATTTCCAGGTTTTCGGATACTGCCAGTATCTTGGCCAGATGTGGCGGTGGACCAATCCCCTTGGTGAACGTAGTTTATCCTACCTGGATCGCATTCTTGAATTGTTCCATTTCAAGTGGTCCCAGGTTTTGCACTAATACTCCAATTGCGATTCACCGTTCACCAGGAATGTAAAGGTCAAAGGGTTTAGCTAAATTAGGGAGTTCCTGTGCAATGGTCTGAATTGACTGCTCTTTCCATTCTTGAAAGGCCACTTCTGCATTCTATTCAAAAGGATCATCACCTTTTCCTTTCAGTGTTTCATATAGAGGCCGAGCTAGTAGACTGTAGTTAGGGATCCAGAAGCAGCAAACCCTGGCCTCCCCAGGAACCCCTAAGCTGTCTTCTAGTTTTAGAAATGGGTAAGGCTGTAAATTGTTTCTTCCCTTTCCTGGGATGGGCTTCTCCGACCTTCTGTGAGAATGAAGCCCAGGCAGGTCACCGTAGTCTGTGATATTTGAGCTTTTTCTTGGACAACTTGTATCCTTTATTGGCTTCGTAGTTCAGAGGTCTCCTTAGTAGGGCTGGCGATCAGAATGTCGTCTGCATATTGAAGGAGTGTTTCCTTTTCCAGAGGTAGAACTTTTAGGTCTTTAGCTGAGCTTTCCCCAAAGATGGTGTGGGAATTTTTGAACCCTTGGGACAACACGGCCCGGAAGTATTGTTTTAGTTGTATGTTGAGTCCTGCCACTCACAAGCCAAAATTTCTTGTGACTCTGGGACTAATAGAATACAAAAGAAGGCATCATTGAAGACTAATACAGAATACCATGTCCTGGTGGTTGGTAGAATGACCAGCAGGGTGTAGGGTTTAGGAACTACTGGAGGTATATCCTCAGTGGCTTAACTGACTGTCCTGACATCCTTTACCAGGACTCCAGCAGCCCATGGGGCTCTCGAGGTCAGGCCAATCCCAGGATATGGAGCTCACCTGGGCAGGTACCCCAACCCAGCCCACGGGGCTCTCATGTTCAGGACCCTCCCAGGATATGGTGTTCCCTGGGCAGGTCCCCCTGCAGCCCATGGGGCTCTCGTGGTCAGGCCCCTCCCAGGATACAGAGCTACCCTTGCAGGTACCATGGCAGGGCTGGGAACACAGGAACCCTTCATATCGCCCTCATTGCAGAGCACTCCCAGCTCACCTGTCACTCAGATCTGACACAGAGCACCTCAGAGCAGGACTTGAACTAACAAACAGCAGCTCCGACAGGTCTGTGACCCTGGGCATCACTCTGTGTGGCCTCCCTCCACCTGGTCTTCCAGAGACTTCCACTGCACCCGGGGCACCAGGCCTCTGTCTCCACCCACCAGCCACCCCTCCTCTCCCTGACTCCTGGGTTCCTCTCATTAGGAGAGGGTTTTCTTGAAGTTGTCTCCCACTCATGGGCCAGATAATATAATTAGAAAACAAGCCAGAGCTGCAGCCCCTTGTCTATCCTGACTCTCAGGAGCCCACACCTGTTCCTTGGACCTGGCCGATTCAGCAAGTTCCAGTTTCTGCAACTGTGAGCCCCTGAGGGGTGATTATTGGCTGGCCTGGGAAGCCTGACCGTGCCGGCCAGCCCTCCCCAGGTGTGCCTGGGTTCAGATCAATATAAACACCGCTCCAGGCAGCAAGAGCCCCTGCAGCTGTGCCTGACGCCATTTTCTCTGCCCTGTCAGCAGTCTTGGGGCTGGACTGGTGGGAGGGAGTGAGAGGCCACGGCTTTGTGGGTGGCCCAGTGTGAGTGGGGCTCTGCTGGACTTTCTGCAGCAGTTGCCAAGATGCCACCTGCTAAAGAAGAGGATGTGTCACCCATACCTGCCGCTGGAATTTCTCCCTGGGCAGAGGTGAGTGAGGAAGAAAGCAGTGGGGGCCGGGACAGCAGGGGTATCTCAGGCAGGGAAATGGAAAGCTTCCAGAAGAGCACCCAGGGCCAGGACCACCCTGGCTGGCCTGCAGGCACCAAGTCGGCTGGCATGCTGTCGCTCATGTGGCTCCATGGCCCTTCCTCTAGGCTTTCAAGTCCTTGTACATATTCAGGTGTTTTACCTGGGAAGGGTGGGAACATTTCAGCAGCAGCTGGCCTGGGGCTCAGCCCACGTTTACTCACAGATGCCTCGGCACGGTCCCCCAGCTTTGCAATGAGGACGCTTGTTGCGTGGGGCCTGCTGGCTGAATGGGAGATGATTCCCCACCACTGACCAACTTCAGAATTGCTTACAACTGGAGCAAGTGCCCTGATACGGTTTTCCTCTGTGTAACTGGTGGGTTCTGTTTTTTTTTCTTTTTTTCGTTTTTGGTTCAAGGTAGATTTTATTCCTCTTTTTTGTATTTACAGATATAAGCATGGAAATAATTTATTCATATAAATACATGTATGTGAAGGGAAGAATATTTTCTCTGTTTTACTTTTTGTAATTTGAATTTTATTTTATTTTTTTATACAGCAGGTTCTTTTTGGTTATCTCTTTTATACATATAAATGTATATATGCCAATCCCAATCTCTCAACTCCTCCCACCACCACCCCCCAACAGCTTTCCCCCCTTGGTGTCCATACGTTTGTTGTCTACATCTGTTGCTCTATTTCTGCCTTGCAAAACGGTTCATCTGTAAAATTTGTCTAGGTTCCACATATAGGCATTAATATACAAGATTTGTTTTTCTATTTCTGACTTACTTCACTCTGTATGACAGTCTCTAGATCCATCAACGTCTCTACAAATGACCCAATTTCATTCCTTTTTATGGCTTAGTAATATTCCATTTTATATATGTACCACTTCTTTATGCATTCGTCTGTCTGTGGGCATTTAGGTTGCTTCCATTACCTGGATATTGTAAATAGTGATGCAATGAACATTGCGGTGAATGTCTCTTTTTGATTTATGGTTTTGTCTGGGTATATGCCCAGTAGTGGGATTGCTGTATCATATGGTAATTCTATTCTTAATTTTATAAGAAACTCCATAATGTTCTCCACAGTGACTGTATCAATTTACATTCCCAACAATAGTGGAAGAGGGTTCCTTATCTCCACACCCTTTCCAGCATTTGTTGTTTGTAGATTTTCTGATGATGCCCATTCTAACATGTGTGAGGTGATACACCATGGATGAGTCTATTTCGTTGAGCAAAGAGTAGGTCTTGTCTAGTACATATTTGGCTTATGGAACGGTATGTGTGCTAATTTCAATCTCTGGTTTTATACAGCACCCCAACTCAACATTCCCCTTAAGCAAGCATAAGTTTTTATCTAAATGTGAGACTCTGTTCGGTTTTGTATTTCAGTTTATGTGTAGCCAAGTTTACACTCCCTCTATTAGTGATATCTTATGATACTTATCTTTCTCTGTGTGACGTATTTCTCTTAGAATCATCATATTTAAATCCACTCAATTTGCTGCTACAGGCCTGATGACATTGATTTCATTGCTGAGTGATATTCCGTTGTACGTAAGTAGCACAACTCCTTTATCCATTTTTTTCTTTCTGGGATATTTAATTTGTACTGGACTCGCGTTTCTTGTAAACACAGCAGCCCTAAATTTTGTGCTGGCTGTGTCTTGTTGATTTTAATTTTCCTAAGCTATAGGGCTAAAAGTGGAAGTACCCTAGGCTCTGTAGCTTTGTTTTTCAGATGTTTCAGGATATACCATAAACATCTCCAGAGTGTCTGTTGGCAATTTACATCCCGCCCATCAGCATAACAAGGCTCCCTGTTCTCCATGGCCTGTCCTGTGTTTCTGGTTTTTACACATTTTTCAGATGGCCCTTTTGACGAATGGGAAATGAGACTTCATTGTAGTGCGGATTTCCATTGCTGGAGTGCTTGGTTGGCCAAAAAGGGCATATGCGTTTTTTCCTGAATATATTCAGGAAAAAATGTTTACGCACTTTTGTCCAAGTGCATCAGTGTCAAAGATCTGCCGCTTTTCACATGCTTTAAATGCAATTCCAATCTACCTCCTGAAATATGATTCCTGCAATTCTGCCTCGTTTTCAAGTCCTCTTTGCAGACTTACTTCAATATATTTTTGCCAATAGCTGTCATTTATATCTCTGCAGGTTTGTGAATTACAGTGCCCGTGATTTCCTTTCTTAACTCGTTTCCTTGAAAGCTGGCCACAGAACCGCAGGTTTGCTTTAGGCCATAATCAGGGTCCGACACGGCACTCTGAGCCTTTGGTTAATTCCTCTTCCTGGTGGGAAATTAGAGTTAAATGTGCCCCTCCGGACACCTGCCTCACTCCCAGCCCCTTGGTTATGTGTGTCCTGTAGTTTGACGCCACATGTGCTGGGTTCCTCACCTTTGGCTGATGTGGCCCCACTGATGTGAGGACACTCCTGCCTGGTTCCAATCCCCTTGGTGATGTGGACCCTCCGGTGAGAGTCTGATCCTGGCTGGGTTCCTCACACTTCTGAGAGGTGGGCCCTCTTCTCTGAGGTCACTCCTGCCTGGCTGGCCCACCCCGCCTTGACGACGTCGGCTCTCTCGTGGGAGTTGGTGCCTGCTGCGAGTCTCCTCCCCTTGGTAATGAGGGCCCTCTGGCGTCAGGCCCTAACTCCTGGCCTCCCAAAATTTTCTGATGTGCACCCTGTGGTGCGAGTACACTCCTGCCAGGTTCCCAACACCATGGGAATGTGGGCCTTCTGCTCTGAGGTCCCAACGGTGGGTTGCTCAGTTTCATGATGAGGGCCCTCTGGTGTGAGTTCACTCCGGCCTGGATCCCATAGCCTTGCTGCTCCTGGCCACCTGCGGGGAGGTTACAACTGCGGGATTCCTCACCTTTTTTCTTCTATGGGCCCTCTGTTTTGAGACTACTCCTGCCTGCCTCACTCCCAGCCCCTTGGTGATGTGTGTCCTCTGGTTTGAGGCCACGTGTGCTGGGTCCCTCACCTTTCGATGATGTGGCCCCACTGGTGTGAGGACACTCTTGCCTGGTTCCTATCCCCTTGAAGATGTGGGCTCTCTGGTGAGAGTCTGATCCTGGCTGGGTTCCTCACCCTTCTGTGAGGTGGGCCCTCTGCTGTGAGGTCACTCCTGCCTGGGTGGCACACCCCGCCTGGGCAACATCGGCCCTCTTGTGGCAGTTGGAGCATGCTGGGAGCCTCCTCCCCTCGGTGATGAGGGCCCTCTTGCGTCAGGTCCTAACTGCTGGGTACCCACATTTTCTGATACGTGCTAAGTGGTGCGAGGACACTCCTGCGAGGTTCCCATCCCCATGGGGATGTGGGCCTTCTGCTCTGAGGTCCCAATGGCTGGGTTGCTCACAGTTTCATGATGTGGGCCCTCTACTGTGAGTTCACTGCAGCCTGGATCACATAGACTCGGTGCTCTGGGCCGCCTGCTGGGAGGTTCCCACTGCAGGATTCCTCACCTTTTTTATTCTATTGGCCCTGTGTTGTGAGGCTACTCATGCCTGCCTCAATCCGAGCCCCTTGGAGATGTGGGTCCTCTGGTTTAAGCCTCATGTGCTGGTTTCCTCACCTTTCTATGATGTGGTCACCCTGGTGTGAAGACAGTCCTGCCTGGTTCTGATCCCCTTGGTGATGTGGGCCCTCTGGTGAGAGTCTTATCCTGGCTGGGTTCCTCACCCTTCTGTGAGGTAGGCCCTCTGCTGTGAGGTCACTCCTGCCTGGCTGTCACACGTCACCTTGTCGACATGGGCCCTCAGTTGGGAGTTGGTGCCTGCTTGGAGTCTCCTCCCCTTGGTAATGAGGGCCCTCTGGCGTCAGACCCTAACTTCTGGGCTCCCAAAATTCTCTGATGTGTGCCCTGAGGTGCGAGTACACTTATGCCATGTTTCCAACCACATAGGAATGTGGGCCTTCTGCTCTGAGGTCCCAAAGCCTGGGTTGCTCACAGTTTCATGCTGAGGGCCCTCTGTTTTGAGTTCAGTCAGGTCTGGATCCCATAGCCTCGCTGCTCCTGGCCGCCTGCTGGGAGGTTCCAACTGCGGGATTCCTCACCTTTTTTCTTCTATGGGCCCTCTGTTTTGAGACTCCTCCTGCCTGCCTCACTCCCAGCCCCTTGGTGATGTGTGTCCTCTGGTTTGAGGCCACGTGTGCTGGGTCACTCACATTTCGTTGATGAGGTCCCACTGGTGTGAGGACACTCCAGCCTGGTTCCCATTCTCTTGGTGATGTGGGCCCTCTGGTGAGAGTCTGATCCTCCTTGGGTTCCTCACACTTTTGTGAGGTGGGCCCTCTGCTCTGAGGTCACTCTTGCCTGGCTGGCACACCCCGCATTGGCGACGGCGGCCCACTGATAGCAGTTGGAGCCTGCTGGGAGCCTCCTCTCCTCGGTGATGAGAGCCCTCTGGTGTCAGGCCCTAACTGCTGGGCTCCCCACATTTTCTGATGTGTGCCCACTGGTGCGATGACACTCCTACTTGGTTCCCTTCCCCATGGGGATGTGGGCCTTGTGCTCTGAGGTCACAACGGCTGGTTTGCTCACAGTTTCATGATGAGGGCCCTCTGTTGTGAGTTCATCACTGCCTGGATCCCATAGCCTCGGTGCTCTGGGCCGCCTGCTGGGATGTTCCAACTGCTGGATTCCTCACCTTTTTTATACAATGGGCCATGTGTTGTGAGGTTAATCCTGCCTGCCTCGCTCCAAAACCCATGGTGATGTGGGTCCTCTGGTTTGAGGCCACATTTTCTTGTTACCTCAACTTTTGATGATATGGCCCCACGGGTGTGATGACACTCCTGCCTGGTTCACAGCCCCTTGCTGATGTGGGCACTCTGGTGAGAGTCTGATCCTGGCTGGGTTCCTTACCCTTCTGTGAGGTGGGCCCTCTGATGTGAGGTCACTCCTGCCTGGCTGGCTCACGTCGCCTTGATGATGTGGGCCCTCTGTTGGCCACTAAAGCATTCTGGGAGCCTCCTACCCTCTTTAATGAGGGCCCTGGAAAAAACGCATATGCACATTTTGACCAAGTGCATCATTGTCCAGGATCTGCCTCTTCTCCTATGCTTTCAGAGCACTTCCCGTCTACGTCCTGAAATCATATTCCAGGAATACTGCCCCGCTTTCAAGTCCTCCTCGCAGCCTTACTTCAATATATTTTTGTATGATACCTGTCATTAATAACTCTGCAGGTTTGTTAAATACAGTGTCCCTGAGCTCCTTTCTTCAACATGCTTTCTTGTGAGCTGGCCGCAAAACCGCAGGATTGCTTCAGGCCGTAATCTGGTTTCGGCACGGCACGCTGAGCCTTTGGTAAATTCCTCTTTCTGGTGAGAAATGAGCATTCAATTTGCCCGTGGAGACACCTACAGCTAGTCTCTCATTGGTTCTCCCTATTCCTGTTCATCTTGTGCAGAAATTGCAAACTGTGCCAAACAGGAGGTTAAAGGCACTGACTCTCCAAGTGGGTAGAGGGTTAGTAAAGCATCTGGAATGGTGAACCCGAGTACCAGGGAACGAAACCTGAGAGCCATTTAAAATGGTTTCCCAGTCTCACAGTGGACAATACTCTGGGTTTCCCATGCATGTTTTAGCTGAAGGAAGAATTCCTTAAACCTGGAGATTATTGACCCATGGAATGGGTACCATGCAGTATGACTAAAAAGGGTCTGAATTTGCTCACCGAACCTCACCAATGCTATCAGTTCGAAGTGTCCAGCCTTATGCCTCACCCAGCTCTGGGTGTAGATGTGGTAAATCCAGGTTTCATCACAAGCCCTGAATCAATTATTTAAGAATTGCTGTCTCTTTCACTGTCATTGTGTTTTGTTTTTGTAATTTAGTTTGATAATGGGATTTATCGGATTTTCACTGCTGCGTTCATGCCGCTGTACAAACGTTTGATTCTCCTACAGAGAAATATAAATCCACGGGTTTTAAGATTCTTACTAGTCAGGTATATTCCTAGGCGTTGAATATGTGGTGTTGAGTCCATGTCGTTGAACAAGGAGTAGGTCTTGACTATTACATATTTGGCTTATGGAACGGTATCTGTGCTATTTTCAATCTCTGGTTTTATGCAGCACCCCAACTCACCTTTGCCCTTAAGCAAGCATAAGTTGGTTTTCTAAATTTGAGTCCCTGTTCTGTTTTGTAATTCAGTTCATGTGTAGCCAAGTTTACATTCCGTGTATTAGTGATATCTTATGATGTTTCATTTTCTGTGTGACTTATTTCACTTAGAATCACTGTAGCTGAATCCACTCATTATGCCGTGATGGGCCTGATGACATAGATTTCATTGCTGAGTGATATTCCATTGTACGTACGAACCACAACTTCTTTATCCATTTTTCACATTCTGGGATATTTAACTTGTACCGTAGATGAGGTTCTTGTAAACAGAGCCGTCCGAAAATTTGGGGTGGCTGTGTGTTTTTGATTTTAATTTCCCTAAGCTATAGGACCATAACTGGAAGTGCCGTAGGCTCCGTTGCTTTGTTTTTTAGGTGTTTCAGGAAACACCATACACTTCTCCAGGGTGGCTGTTGGCAATTTACATCCCGCCCATCAGCATAACAAGGCTCCCTGTTCTCCATGGCCTGTGCTGTCTTTCTGGATTTTACACTTTTTTTAGATGGCCCTTTTGACCAGGGGGCTGTGAGACTTCATTGTAGTGCATAATTCTTTAACATGCTTGCATGGTTGGCCAAAAAGGGCGTATGCGTTTTTTCCTGAATATATTCAGGAAAAAACGCATACGCCCTTTTTGGCCAAGTGCATCATTGTCGACGTTCTGCCTCTTTTCCTATGCTTTAAATGCAATTCCAGTCTACCCCCTGAAATCGTTTTCTTGCAATTCTGCCCACTTACAAGTCCTCTTCGCAGCCTTCCTTCAATATATTTTTGGACGATAGCTGTCATTTATAACTCTGCAGGTTTGTGAATTACAGTGCCCCTGAGCTCCTTTCTTCAACTCGCTTTCTTGTGAGCTGGCCGCAAACACACATGATTGCTTCAGGCCCTAATCTGGTTCCGGCACGGCATGCTGAGCCTTTGGTGAATTCCTCTTCCTGGTGGGAAATGAGCGTTAAATTTGCCTGTGCAGACACCTCCAGCTAGTCTCTCATTGATTCCCCCTATTCCTGTTCATCTTGCGCAGATATTGCAAACTGTGCCAAACAGGAGGTTAAAGGCACTGAGTCTCCAAGTGGGGAGAGTGTTAGTAAAGGGTCTGGAATGGTGAACCCGAGTAAAAGGGGACGAAAACTGAGATGCATTTGAAAACGTTTCCCGGTCACATGGTGCACCATACTTGGGTTTTCCATGCATGTGTTAGCTGAAGGAAGAATCCCTCAAACCTGGAGAGTTGGGACCCATGGAATGGGTACCATGCAGTATGACTTCAAAGGGTCTGCACTTGCTCATCGAACCTCACCAATGCTATCAGCCCGAAGTGTCCAACCTTATGTCTCACTCAGCTCTGGGTGTAGATGTGGTAAATCCAGGTTGCATCACAAGCCCTGAATGAATTATTTAAAAATTGCTCTCTATTTCACTGTCATTGTGTTTTGTTTCTGTAATTCATTTTGATAATGGGATTTATCGGATTTTCTCTGCTGCATTCTTGCAGCTGTACACACGCTTGATTCTCTTATGGAGACATATAAATCCATGGGTTTGAAGATTCTGATCAGTCAGGTGTATTCCTAGGCTTTGAATATGGGGTGTTTAGTCCATTTCGTTGAGCAAGGGGTAGGTCTTGAGTATTATATATTTGGCTTATGGAAAGGTATCTGTGCTAATTTCTATCTCTGGTTTTATGCAACACCCCAACTCACCTTTCCCCTTAAGCAAGCATAAGTTGGTTTTCTAAATTTGAGACCCTGTTCTGTTTTGTAATTCAGGTCATGTGTAGCCAAGTTTACATTCCTTGTATTCGTGATATCTTATGATGTTTCATTTTCTGTGTGACTTATTTCACTTAGAATCATCGTACCTGAGTCCACTCATTATGCCGCGATGGGCCTGATGACATAGATTTCATTGGTGAGTGATATTCCATTGTACGTACGTACCACAATTTCTTTATCCATTTTTCGCTTTCTTGGATATTTAACTTGTACCGTAGACGAGGTTCTTGTAAACAGAGCCGTCCGAAACTTTGGGGTGGCTGTGTGTTTTTGATTTTAATTTCCCTAAGCTATAGGACCATAAGTGGAAGTGCCATAGGCTGTGTTGCTTTGTTTCCTACGTGTTTCTGGAAACACCATACACTTCTCCAGAGTGGTTGTTGGCAATTTACATCCCGCCCATCAGCATGACAAGGCTCCCTCTTCTCCATGGTCTGTGCTGCCTTTCTGGATTTTACACTTTTTTCAGATGGCCCTTTTGACCGGGGGGCAGTGAGACTTCATTGTAGTGCAGATTTCCTTTACACGCTTGCTTGGTTGTCCAAAAAGGGCGTATGCGTTTTTTCCTGAATATATTCAGGAAAAAACGCATACGCCCTTTTTGGCCAAGTGCATCATTGTCGTCGTTCTGCCTCTTTTCCTATGCTTTAAATGCAATTCCAGTCTACCCCCTGAAATCGTTTTCCTGAAATTCTGCCCCACTTTCAAGTCCTCTTCGCAGCCTTCCCTCAATATATTTTTAGACCATAGCTGTCATTTATAACTCTGCAGGTTTGTGAATTACAGTGCCCCTGAGCTCCTTTCTTCAACTCGCTTTCTTGTGAGCTGGCCGCAAACCCGCAGGAATGCTTCAGGCCCTAATCTGGTTCCGGCACGGCATGCTGAGCCTTTGGTTAATTCCTCTTCCTGGTGGGAAATGAGCGTTAAATTTGCCCGTGCAGACACCTTCACACGAGTCGTCATGGTGCCCCTTTGCCCCGGTTATCTCTATGGAGGTTGGAGTTGGAGGGCCTCCTCACTCAAGGTCAGTGTGCCCACGGAGCCAACCCTGCAACTTCAGGGCATGTTTGGTGGTTAGGATCACCACGTGGGGTCCTTTTACCTTAGGAGGGAGGTGGCCTTTTGGGCTGCTGATTTCCAGGTTTTCGGATACTGCCAGTATCTTGGCCAGATGTGGCGGTGGACCAATCCCCTTGGTGAACGTAGTTTATCCTACCTGGATCGCATTCTTGAATTGTTCCATTTCAAGTGGTCCCAGGTTTTGCACTAATACTCCAATTGCGATTCACCGTTCACCAGGAATGTAAAGGTCAAAGGGTTTAGCTAAATTAGGGAGTTCCTGTGCAATGGTCTGAATTGACTGCTCTTTCCATTCTTGAAAGGCCACTTCTGCATTCTATTCAAAAGGATCATCACCTTTTCCTTTCAGTGTTTCATATAGAGGCCGAGCTAGTAGACTGTAGTTAGGGATCCAGAAGCAGCAAACCCTGGCCTCCCCAGGAACCCCTAAGCTGTCTTCTAGTTTTAGAAATGGGTAAGGCTGTAAATTGTTTCTTCCCTTTCCTGGGATGGGCTTCTCCGACCTTCTGTGAGAATGAAGCCCAGGCAGGTCACCGTAGTCTGTGATATTTGAGCTTTTTCTTGGACAACTTGTATCCTTTATTGGCTTCGTAGTTCAGAGGTCTCCTTAGTAGGGCTGGCGATCAGAATGTCGTCTGCATATTGAAGGAGTGTTTCCTTTTCCAGAGGTAGAACTTTTAGGTCTTTAGCTGAGCTTTCCCCAAAGATGGTGTGGGAATTTTTGAACCCTTGGGACAACACGGCCCGGAAGTATTGTTTTAGTTGTATGTTGAGTCCTGCCACTCACAAGCCAAAATTTCTTGTGACTCTGGGACTAATAGAATACAAAAGAAGGCATCATTGAAGACTAATACAGAATACCATGTCCTGGTGGTTGGTAGAATGACCAGCAGGGTGTAGGGTTTAGGAACTACTGGAGGTATATCCTCAGTGGCTTAACTGACTGTCCTGACATCCTTTACCAGGACTCCAGCAGCCCATGGGGCTCTCGAGGTCAGGCCAATCCCAGGATATGGAGCTCACCTGGGCAGGTACCCCAACCCAGCCCACGGGGCTCTCATGTTCAGGACCCTCCCAGGATATGGTGTTCCCTGGGCAGGTCCCCCTGCAGCCCATGGGGCTCTCGTGGTCAGGCCCCTCCCAGGATACAGAGCTACCCTTGCAGGTACCATGGCAGGGCTGGGAACACAGGAACCCTTCATATCGCCCTCATTGCAGAGCACTCCCAGCTCACCTGTCACTCAGATCTGACACAGAGCACCTCAGAGCAGGACTTGAACTAACAAACAGCAGCTCCGACAGGTCTGTGACCCTGGGCATCACTCTGTGTGGCCTCCCTCCACCTGGTCTTCCAGAGACTTCCACTGCACCCGGGGCACCAGGCCTCTGTCTCCACCCACCAGCCACCCCTCCTCTCCCTGACTCCTGGGTTCCTCTCATTAGGAGAGGGTTTTCTTGAAGTTGTCTCCCACTCATGGGCCAGATAATATAATTAGAAAACAAGCCAGAGCTGCAGCCCCTTGTCTATCCTGACTCTCAGGAGCCCACACCTGTTCCTTGGACCTGGCCGATTCAGCAAGTTCCAGTTTCTGCAACTGTGAGCCCCTGAGGGGTGATTATTGGCTGGCCTGGGAAGCCTGACCGTGCCGGCCAGCCCTCCCCAGGTGTGCCTGGGTTCAGATCAATATAAACACCGCTCCAGGCAGCAAGAGCCCCTGCAGCTGTGCCTGACGCCATTTTCTCTGCCCTGTCAGCAGTCTTGGGGCTGGACTGGTGGGAGGGAGTGAGAGGCCACGGCTTTGTGGGTGGCCCAGTGTGAGTGGGGCTCTGCTGGACTTTCTGCAGCAGTTGCCAAGATGCCACCTGCTAAAGAAGAGGATGTGTCACCCATACCTGCCGCTGGAATTTCTCCCTGGGCAGAGGTGAGTGAGGAAGAAAGCAGTGGGGGCCGGGACAGCAGGGGTATCTCAGGCAGGGAAATGGAAAGCTTCCAGAAGAGCACCCAGGGCCAGGACCACCCTGGCTGGCCTGCAGGCACCAAGTCGGCTGGCATGCTGTCGCTCATGTGGCTCCATGGCCCTTCCTCTAGGCTTTCAAGTCCTTGTACATATTCAGGTGTTTTACCTGGGAAGGGTGGGAACATTTCAGCAGCAGCTGGCCTGGGGCTCAGCCCACGTTTACTCACAGATGCCTCGGCACGGTCCCCCAGCTTTGCAATGAGGACGCTTGTTGCGTGGGGCCTGCTGGCTGAATGGGAGATGATTCCCCACCACTGACCAACTTCAGAATTGCTTACAACTGGAGCAAGTGCCCTGATACGGTTTTCCTCTGTGTAACTGGTGGGTTCTGTTTTTTTTTCTTTTTTTCGTTTTTGGTTCAAGGTAGATTTTATTCCTCTTTTTTGTATTTACAGATATAAGCATGGAAATAATTTATTCATATAAATACATGTATGTGAAGGGAAGAATATTTTCTCTGTTTTACTTTTTGTAATTTGAATTTTATTTTATTTTTTTATACAGCAGGTTCTTTTTGGTTATCTCTTTTATACATATAAATGTATATATGCCAATCCCAATCTCTCAACTCCTCCCACCACCACCCCCCAACAGCTTTCCCCCCTTGGTGTCCATACGTTTGTTGTCTACATCTGTTGCTCTATTTCTGCCTTGCAAAACGGTTCATCTGTAAAATTTGTCTAGGTTCCACATATAGGCATTAATATACAAGATTTGTTTTTCTATTTCTGACTTACTTCACTCTGTATGACAGTCTCTAGATCCATCAACGTCTCTACAAATGACCCAATTTCATTCCTTTTTATGGCTTAGTAATATTCCATTTTATATATGTACCACTTCTTTATGCATTCGTCTGTCTGTGGGCATTTAGGTTGCTTCCATTACCTGGATATTGTAAATAGTGATGCAATGAACATTGCGGTGAATGTCTCTTTTTGATTTATGGTTTTGTCTGGGTATATGCCCAGTAGTGGGATTGCTGTATCATATGGTAATTCTATTCTTAATTTTATAAGAAACTCCATAATGTTCTCCACAGTGACTGTATCAATTTACATTCCCAACAATAGTGGAAGAGGGTTCCTTATCTCCACACCCTTTCCAGCATTTGTTGTTTGTAGATTTTCTGATGATGCCCATTCTAACATGTGTGAGGTGATACACCATGGATGAGTCTATTTCGTTGAGCAAAGAGTAGGTCTTGTCTAGTACATATTTGGCTTATGGAACGGTATGTGTGCTAATTTCAATCTCTGGTTTTATACAGCACCCCAACTCAACATTCCCCTTAAGCAAGCATAAGTTTTTATCTAAATGTGAGACTCTGTTCGGTTTTGTATTTCAGTTTATGTGTAGCCAAGTTTACACTCCCTCTATTAGTGATATCTTATGATACTTATCTTTCTCTGTGTGACGTATTTCTCTTAGAATCATCATATTTAAATCCACTCAATTTGCTGCTACAGGCCTGATGACATTGATTTCATTGCTGAGTGATATTCCGTTGTACGTAAGTAGCACAACTCCTTTATCCATTTTTTTCTTTCTGGGATATTTAATTTGTACTGGACTCGCGTTTCTTGTAAACACAGCAGCCCTAAATTTTGTGCTGGCTGTGTCTTGTTGATTTTAATTTTCCTAAGCTATAGGGCTAAAAGTGGAAGTACCCTAGGCTCTGTAGCTTTGTTTTTCAGATGTTTCAGGATATACCATAAACATCTCCAGAGTGTCTGTTGGCAATTTACATCCCGCCCATCAGCATAACAAGGCTCCCTGTTCTCCATGGCCTGTCCTGTGTTTCTGGTTTTTACACATTTTTCAGATGGCCCTTTTGACGAATGGGAAATGAGACTTCATTGTAGTGCGGATTTCCATTGCTGGAGTGCTTGGTTGGCCAAAAAGGGCATATGCGTTTTTTCCTGAATATATTCAGGAAAAAATGTTTACGCACTTTTGTCCAAGTGCATCAGTGTCAAAGATCTGCCGCTTTTCACATGCTTTAAATGCAATTCCAATCTACCTCCTGAAATATGATTCCTGCAATTCTGCCTCGTTTTCAAGTCCTCTTTGCAGACTTACTTCAATATATTTTTGCCAATAGCTGTCATTTATATCTCTGCAGGTTTGTGAATTACAGTGCCCGTGATTTCCTTTCTTAACTCGTTTCCTTGAAAGCTGGCCACAGAACCGCAGGTTTGCTTTAGGCCATA